>NC_044551.1:30969291-31329953 GCF_007565055.1 Rhinopithecus roxellana | reverse complement strand
CCGTCACCACCTGGGGAGCATCAAGTGTCATACTCACGGTCTATGTGCCTGACACTTTTATATATTATCTCATTGATTCCCCCAAGAACACTGCAGGGAAGTGCTATTATTACATCCCCTTGACAGTTAAACTGAGGCTCAGACAAGTGTCTTGCTGAAGGCCACGTGGTTTATAAATCACTGAAGGTTTGGGTTCAGGTGGTGATGCCAGAGCCCCCACTCATAACCAACTTGGAGTATCACAGGGCAGCAACTTTCAAACTGACTGCACTCACTGTAGGAAGTGCACAGTATATAGTAACTCATGAACATACACCTACATAGAGATATTAAATATATGTATGCAACAGTATGTTTTTCTCTTTTTTCTTTTAGAGACAGGGTCTCACTGTGTTGCCCAGGCTAGTCTCATGGGCTCAAGCAATCCCCCTGCCTCAACCTCCCAAAATGATGGGATTACAGACGTGAGCCACCCACACCCAGCCTCAACAATATTTTTTACAAAGCAATCTCACTCTTAATATACGGGATTCCTTCTGATTTTCTATTCTATATTTACATAAAAATGCTAATCACAAACACTAAGTTGATTTCACAACTCATCAGACATGACTCACTGATTGAGAGGCAGTGGATAAACATCTATATAATATTCCACAATGGTACAGAATATGTGCGTATGCACAAACATACTCCGTGTGTGTATATATGTACATACACACATATGCATATACAGCCAGTCCTCATTATTGGTGGATTCTGTATTTGTGAATTCTCTTACTGGCTAAAATTTATTTGTAACCCCAAAATCAACACTCATGGTGATTTCTCAGTCATTTGCAGACAGGCACCCACTCCCAGCTGAAGTCGGACAAAGTGACTCTGCCTTCTTGTTTCAGCTCTCATACAGTAAACAACTGTCTTTTTTGAAGTCTCCTTAGTGCCACGTCTTCTATATTCTTGTGCTTTTTACTCTAATCGCTCAATTTAAAATGGCCCCCAAGCTTAGGGCAAATGCGCTATATAGTGTTCCTCTGTGCAAGAAAGCTGTAACATGCCTTATGGAAAAAACTAAGCGTTCTAGATAAGCTTTGTTCAGATGTGAGTTATAGTGCTGTTGGTCATGAGCTAATGAATCAACAATAGAGATCACATCAAGTGTCTTTAAACCGAAGCATGTGTAAAACAAGGTTATGTAAGGATCAGTTGATGAAAATGTTGTGACCAGAGACTCACAGGGCTGTAACTCTGATTTCTTCTTGGAGCAATGATTTAGTATTTGCTACTTCAGAGTTCATGGCCACTTTACAGAACTCCTGTGAATAATGAGAATCAACATGTACAGAGCATATAATTTTAAAAAATATCTTTGGCCAGACTCATTCTTAGACCACATCAAAATGTGAGTAGGAATTAAGAGCTCTGGCTGGGGGCAGTGGCTCATGCCTGTAATCCCAGCACCTGGGGAGGCTGAGGCAGGAGAATCACTTGAGTCCAGGAGTATAAGACCAGCCTGGATAACATAATGAGATCCTGCCTCTATTTTTAAAAACGAAATAACATATTTTTAAAATTTTTTTTAAAGAGCTCTAGCACTCAAAATAAGTTATTCCTGTAACTTCAGTTCAATTGATTGGTACCTATGTTTAGAAAGCTAAAGGTCTGGGCTTGACCTTGGTCCCTGTGGGCCACAAGTCTAATGACTACAAGTCATGGTCTAATGGCCATGAGTCCTTGCTTTTGTCAGACTGTCCCCATTTCAGGTACGTTGCTGTGTGATCAAAGGCATCTCCTGAGTTGGGGTTTGTAAAGTAGAGTCACCATGGCTGTTAGCCACATGGTGGAAGCAGTGAGCATACGTGGGTCAGTGCACAGTCACCCACGAGTGCTATGTAATAAAGGAATCTGAGTCAGGGGATCAGTGTTTATCAAACAGCATATTCATGTGTTAGGAGGGTATGTATGGGATGAGAACCAGAAGGATATATACATCCAAATACCAGTCTTCGTTGGTTCTGGGATGGTAGGATTTTATGTGATTTTCTCTCCTTTTGCTTATTTGTGTTCTTTCCTGAGGTTTGTGCACTGATCATGTCTCCACTAAAAAAAAAAAAGTTTTTAAAAAAGGAAAAATTAAGCGAAATGTAATTATCGGTATTAGTGGAGATTTTTATGACCTTCATCTGCCCTTAAGTATATTAGTGATTTTTTTTTACAATGATAATTTATTGCTGTGTAGTTTAAAAACATTTAGGTAATGTTATGAGTATGAGTGTTCTGTTTTCTTGCCATCCAGCATGGTGATGGTTTGCGTCACTTACCATGTACAGGCAGAACTAACCATCACCAGGCCTTTATTATCTGCCATATCTTTTATCCTCTCAATGAACCTTTCAGGATAGATACTGTTATCACCTTCAATTCACAGATGAGGAAACTGAAGCAGAGAGATGTTGAATAACTTGCAAAGGGCAGCAGCACCACCGGAATTCACCCCAGTCTGCTTGGCTCTAAAACCCCTGCTGTTGGCCACTTTACCCTCCTGCCTCCCTCCCTCCTACTCTCCAGTGTTCTGTGGATCCACGTTCTTTCCTGGCTGCTCCTTACCCTTCTGGTCCTGGGCCCATGGGCCTGCTTCCCAGCAGCCTGTGTGCTCACCTCACTGTTGCTATAGCGAGCAAGCTCGGAGATGAAGCGGATGTGGTCATCCCGGATCTGAACCATCTGCTCACAGATATTGTACTGGGGGCTGATGCTGCTCTGGGTGCACGTCCACCTGGGTAGAAAATTATGGGGTCGGAGAGGGTCCCAGCCTCAGGCGCCTGGGTGGGACAGGCATTAGCTGCTCCTGGTGCTCAGCCCACATGGCCAACTCCCCTGGGTGACACCAAATGGTATCCCAGCCGCCTCAGCAAGAGAGCCTGCTAAGTCCAACACTGTGGGAGCTTCAGGCCTAGTGGAACAGTCCTTCCTCCTCCTCGGGGCTGGCCTCATCTAGGACCCAACTGTAGGCCTTTCCAGATACCTGGTCCATAATACTTACCAGTAATGTAAGGGAGGGAAGACAGCGTCTCTAGGGCTACAAAGGGGTGGAATCCAAGCACAGAAAAAGCAAGGTGGGCAACCTCCAAAACCAGCCTACCCACTCTGAGAGCACAGACACTCTGCAGTTGAAGCTGGCTTTGGGGGCCCTTTGGGCTGAGATTGCGAAAATCTGAATGTGACTGTGCCTCTTTTCCAACAGCGCCCTGGCAACATGGAAGCACATGTGGTGGGGGAAGCCAGGGTCACTCTGAGACATGGGGGCGGCCCCTCCCTCCACCCACTCCCTCTACCTTTCGCCCCCTTCTCTCCTTCTCTCTCCACTCTCTTTCCTCCTTCCCTCCGCCTCTTTTCCACTCCTTGTGAAAAGATGTCATTAGGAAAACCATCTTAAGTCAGAGAGGAAATGAATGAATGAACATCTTCACTCTCCATGCCCAAGAGAAAAACCACCACCCCCTCTTCTACCCTCAGGTGCTGGTGACCCAGCAGACAGACGAAGCACAAGCACCAGACAAGGCAGAAAAAAGATTCTAGGGAGAATTTAGTATTTCAAAAGGAGCCCTGACATGCCCCTCATAAGAACGGCAGAACAGTGACAGCCTTCCTCAGGCCTCCCTTCAGTATCACTCAGAGAGTTACCTGTGGAGAGGGGAGCACGCAGCCCCTCACACCCCGCCCCAGTCACTGCTCCCAGCCAGCTTCAGCTGGTCGAGAAGTCAGGCAGGGAAAAGTG
The DNA here is from genome assembly GCF_007565055.1 of Rhinopithecus roxellana. Taxonomy (NCBI): domain Eukaryota; kingdom Metazoa; phylum Chordata; class Mammalia; order Primates; family Cercopithecidae; genus Rhinopithecus; species Rhinopithecus roxellana. The sequence continues at coordinate 31,326,175 of NC_044551.1, read as the reverse complement.
AGGAATGAGTTCACATTCTCCATTCCCTGCTTTTCCTGCAAAACCCCCTCACGCGCTAGCAGCCAGAGGGTGATGAAGCAACTACACGAGCTTTCCTTTGGACACTCATTTGCAGAGGCTCCAAGCAGATGCAGTTCAAGGACACTCCATTTGTATCTTTTTAAGATGCCAATACACTCACCCTTGACTAAAGGACAGCTGGTTCCCCTCTGTGTGGAAAAGCCACAACTCTGGGTGAGAAGCACACAGGAGGAACCTCCCTAACAGCCTCAGAGACCAAAGGGGCAGCCGAGGTTGGAGCCCCCCAACTTCAGTGAGGTACTGACACCCCAGGTCTTTGTATAGATGACCTAGAATTGTGGTTTATAAAGTGGCTGAAGGTGAGGCTGCCCACCCAATTCACGACTCCACGATGGACTTAGCACACGGTCATCTAACCTGAGAGAATCAGCACGAGGAGGAACAACGCCACCTATCCTCACCGGACCACTGAGGGCTGGCCACTCCTCCAGAGGAGGAGGTGGACTTCTGCTGTCCTGCTGCAAGGACGTGCGAGTCACTGCTGGGCTGGACAAGGGGCGTGGCTGTGCTCTGAGCCCTTTTGAACCTGGCAGCAAAGGGTGGATACAAAAGGGCTCAGAGCACCCTCGCGGCTCCCCCTCCGGCCGGCACCTGTATTCTGATTGATGGAATCCACCTGCCCAGGACTCTGGGGAGGGAGGAGGGGCTGAAGTGGCCCCTCGGCTCCCTGCCCGGGCTGGGCATCCTCGCGGGAGCCGAGAGACATTACGGCAGGCACTCACTTGGACTTGTTCTCTTCATAGTGAGCACTGGTCTTAATGTATCTGGCCAGCTCTATCTGCATGTCGCCGAAAAGGGGCACCACCTGCAGCTGCTGCAAAGGAAGCAAACACAGCTCGTGAGATGCTGAGGAGGGGCTGGGGCGGCCGCCTTCGCTGCCACCCCACCGGGGGAGGCAGGCCTCTGTGTATGCCTGGGGGCCGACCCCTAGTTTCTGCTTCCAATGATGCTACCATGTGACTCTGAAGTCAAAAGGAACCCTAGTCACGTACAGGTCCTCCCCTGCCTCCAACCAACTCTATGTTCTAGGCAATGGAGCCCAGAGAGGCAAAGTGACTTGTCCAAGGTCACTCAGCCAACAGCATGGGTGAAGGCCAAGGACTGGATGGACGGCTGCCCAGTGCAGGGTCCTTTCCGCTCCAATCTTCCCTGGCTTAAAACATCCTTGCTGCTATGAATTCTGGGCTAGAAGCAGGTGTCTGAGTGCTGTTAGTCTTCCTGAGAAAGTCTGTACTTGCAAAGCAATTAAAACCATAGTAATACCTAACACCAGAGGGCAAACAACTCCAGACCAAAAACCAAGGCAAATGGCAGGGAGGCTGGTATTTATTGTGTGCTTCTCATGCACTAGGTACTAAGACAAGCACTTTAAAAATAGTATCTCAAGCCATACAAGAGCCCTGTGAAGTCTGTACTATTATCATTCCCATTTCAGAGAAGAAACTGAAGCTTAAACAGCTTAAGTGATTTTTCACAAAGTCAGACCAGCTAGAAAAAGCCAGGATTATACAACCCAGGGCTCTGAGTTACCTATGGTAACCCCACTGAATCCTCCAGGGAACCCTACAGAGCCCATACCCTTGGTATTCACATTTTCCAGACTTGGAACTCAGTTTCAGAGTGATTTAGCGACTTTCCCAAAGTCATCCAGCTATTAAGTGGCAGAGCCAGACTTACACCCAGGTCTGCCAAGGGAAAGGTTGTATTCTCTTTCTTCGACCCTCATCTCATTCATGCTGACTTAGGAAGATTTTGCAAGGGTCTCCCAAAATGAGTCCTATTTTCATTTGGGGCAACTCTAGAGAAAAGTAAAAGTTCCACCCTTGAAAACAAGCAAAGCCAAGGCACAGAATTCCTCTTAGTGATTTATGTTCCTTTTCCTTAACCTTGAAGAGTCAGTGGGACTCAGGCCCAATCTAGTGCCCTGCATGTCACACCACTAAGGAGTTTTGCTGTGAATATTAATCTGGGCTTTCCCACATCTGACCTCTCAGGCTTGCTCCATGCCCACAGTGCCCAATGCTAGAATAAATTGAGAACATGGGAAGTTAATTCCAAAGTGTAAGATTCCTTTGCAAAATTCTAAGAGGCTTAGTTTAACTGCAAATTTTTAAAGATCTGGAGCCAAAAGATCAACTCTCAGAGGCACTGAAATAGAGTGAGTATGTGACGGATGTTGCTGAGGCATTCTATCCAGAGGTAAGGGCAAGCTGAGGTGGCCCCTGATGTACCAGGTGAGAGGCTGTGATTCTGCAAATGTAAACCAATTGAAAATCCAGTCTTTAATCATTCTACTTCTGTGAGCTCTGATTTATACTGGAAATTAGAGCAGGTGCTGTCTTCTGGGATGCACCTCGTTAAGTGCCAAGGGACTTCAGGAAAAAAAAAAAAGCAGCATTCAAAAAGAAGCACAGGGCCTCCTCCTAGCCAAATCCCAGCTGAATCCTGAAACTTGGAACTATGTGTGGCTTTCATGCAACAGCCTTCTAGGGCATAAATGCCTCCATCGATGGCAGCTGGAGGCCCTGCTGTTCTATTCTCTCCCTCTTCCTACTCTTGGGATCTTTGGAGCTACAGCTCAATTAAAAAAACCTGACAGTTTTCTGGCTAATTTCATCCCTTTCCCCCAAAGACATCTGAGCTCTGGTAACCTCAGCCCTCTGCCCAGCCCCAGCCCCAGTTGCTGACCTTAAAGAATTTATCAATTTTGCTAAGATTAATTCTCTTCTTGGCATCCAGTTTGTAAATGTTACTGACATTTCCATCCATTAGGTAGAGGCCAAAGCCCATCACCTAGAATGAGAAGGGGGCACAGCATAGAAACTAATCACATCCGCTGGAAAAGTTTAAAAACAAAAAGGTAAGTCTGTATATGTCACACACACACATACACACACACACACTCCGTAGAGACGCACATTATATTATAAAAACCTATGCATCTTCAAACAAAGGCAGGAAATAGAAGTCTAATTTCAACAAGAAATTCAGTGTATTACTATGGCAGCTACTTCTTCAGCCCTTACTATGGGCCTGAGTCTGTGCTCAGAGCGTTAATAAGCATTATTTTCTCAAGTCAAGTTCTCTGCAATAACCTTATTCTACAGATGAGGAATCAGAGACACAAGGAGGTTAGACAGCTCGCTAAGGCCACACAGCTAAGCAGCAGAGACAGGAGCTGAACAGAATCTGTTGACAACATTTCCGCATTTAGATCCTTCTGAGAGAAAGGGCTGCTCCTAGCTCCTTGCTGTATCCCAGGGTGTGGCACAACACAGGCATCTGATGAATACTTGAACAGGTAGTGAATGTGAAAGTATCCATCTCTTTCTCCACAGAAAGGACAATGTAAAAGTTTCCAAGGAGCCGCTGGTGACTTTAATTAAAAAAAAAAAAAAACTTCCTGACTTTGCCCTCTGAGTGGGTTGACATTCTTGATTCCAACCCTTCTAACAGTTTCTTGAATGCTGGCTTGTTTTGCTCCTTTTAAAATGTATGCAGAAGGGGGCCTGAGCAGCTGTGTCACTTTCTCACTGACCGTGAGAAAGTCACTTCTCTCTGTGCCTCTGTTTCTCATCTGACATGAACAGGATGCAGCAGGGTACTGCTAGGGTTGCTTCCCCTGTGGGTGCATTTACTGGTTTTTTTTTTTTTTTTTTTTTTTTTTTTTTTTTTTTGAGATGGTCTCACTCTGTTCCCCCACTACCCCGCCCAAGCTGGAGTGCAGTGATATGATCACGGCTCACTGCTGCCTCAACCTACTGGGCTCAAGCCGTTCTCTTACCTCAGCCTCCTGAGAAGCTGTGACTACAGATGCACGCTACCGTTGGCTAATTTTTGTATTTGTCTATAAAGATGGTGTTCCACTGTGTTGTCTCAAACTCCTGGGTTCAAGTGATCCTTCTACCTTGGCCTCCCAAAGCACTAGGATTACAGGCGTGAGCCACTTTGTGGGTACATTTTTGTTCTGCAGAATGAACTTCATCCTTTTCTGCATAAGAGCAGACAGTGCCAGATGGTGGCATCTGAGTTCACTAATACAAACTACCCATGTGGCAAAACCATGTGAAGGCCAGATTGAAGAGGGTGGGGAACAGAGAGGGAAGAAGGCAGGGAAGTCCGAGTGTGGAGGGCCAGAGAATTTGAAACAATTGATGAAACAATTGTGATCACTTTGGCAAAATGTAGCAAAAGCTTGAAGATTTATTTTGTTTTCTAGTATGGAGATTCCTTAAAGAACTAAAAGTAGAATTACCATTTGATCCAGCAATCCTACTACTGGGTGTCTATCCAGAGAAAAAGAAGTTACTGTATGAAAAAGACACTTGCGCACATGTTTATAGCAGCACAATTCACAATTGCAAAAATATGGAACCAACCTAAATGCCCATCAACCAACAAGCAGATAAAGAAAATGTGTTCTATATACACATCATGAAATACTACTAAGCCATAAAAAGGAACAAAATAATGGCATTCACAGCAACCTGTATGGAGTTGGAGGCTATTATTCTAAGTTCAGTAATGCAGGAATTAAAAAACCAAATGTTGTATGTTCTCATTTATAAGTGGGATCTAAGCTACGAGGGTGCCCAGGTATAAGAATGATATAATAGACTTTGGAGAATTGGGGAAAAGGCAGGGAGGTGGGTGAGGGACTACACTTTGGGTGCAGCATACACTGCTTGGGTGACGGGTGCACCAAAATCTCAGAAATTACCAGCAAAGAACTTTTCCATGCAACAAAACACCTGGTTCCCCAAAAACTAATGAAATAAAAAAAAAAAAAAAAGATTTATTCTGTTTTTCCCTTTGAGCCAGCAATTCCTCCTCTAGGAAGTTGGCCTTGACAAAAAGCTGTGAACAAAAACTGCTACAAGGGTGTTCAACGAAGTTTAGCAAACAAATATCCAACCACAGGGGATATGTTACATGACAATGTTCCAATACAATGGAATACTTGGCAGTCATTAAACATAACATTGTAGAAATAGCCTTAACGACTTCTGGAAAGGTGACTATGGTATATTATACTACAGGAAAGGAACAGGCTACAAATCATTATGTGCAGTAAGATCTGAATCAATGTTTAAGAAAAAAGAAACATTGTTTTTTAAAAAGGATTTTTAATAAGAAGAAGGTGAGAGGGTAAGCCCAGGCCCCATGGGTGTGGCCTCAGGGGAGTTTTACCTTGAGGAGCATGTGTTTCTCACTGGGGGTCAGGTACATCTTGTTCTCGTAGTAATCCACGCAGATATTGACAATGTCAGCCAGCAGCTCCTCATAGCCTGGGATCACTTCCAGTTGCTGGTGGAGACACTGAACAGCAGCGCCACCCTCAGGTTAGGCAGCGCATGTATCCTGTGCCCTCACCTGCACCCCTGCAGAAGGCCCACAGCTGCCAGGTGTGGTCCCCACTGATGGCCAGGAATCACAGCTCCAGGGAGGGCAGCCTGCATGCCAGCTGGCACCTGATGCCTGAATCCTCTCCTCGATGTCCCCACAGTACTCCTGCACACCTCCCATGGCAAGGAACTCATCCCCCTATTTAATTCCCAGGCAGTTCTGATGGTTAGAAAGTGCTTTCCTGGCCTGAGCTAAAAAGCAGCTCAGTTTTACAGCAATAGGCTTCTTGTCATTTCAGCTCAGCTTGGAGGACGTGGGTTTATCTAGGATGTCTTCTCAGACAATGGCAGCAAAACCCCACCCGGGGGAGGAGAGCTGGCAGTGGGGAGTGGGGCAGGTGTCTCCCTCCCGGCAGGACACAGCAGTAGAAAAACATCTATTAGAGAAGGGTCTGAGGTCCCCACTCCAGGCCCTTTCTCTCCAAAGGGACCAACCAGGACCCTGCAGGGTATGCAGAGAAGGACACTGCTGGTACTTCCCACAGGCAAGAGAAAGAAAACCTGAGGCCTCAGTGACTGAACAGCTTTCTGCAGTTACCAAAGAGTGGCAAGGGCCCTGTCAACCCAAGGGCCTCTGTGATATGGATTTGAGCGTGAATACCCTTGGAAGATGGAGGATCCCCTCAGTTTTGTCCTGAGTCCTGCAGACATTCTTGCTAGAGCCTGTTTAGGCTGAAGTGACAGAAAGCAAGACAAGTGATGCTTTCTTGCTTATGTTGGGCAAAATGGGAAAATGGCAGCTGAGGGGAGTGCCCTGGCAAAGCAGTGGCAGCAATAACAACTATGTCTTCCTAGGCCCTGAACATCTGTCAGGATCTGCATGCTAAGGACTCTTCATATACTGGTATCATTTATTTCTCACAACAGTCCTATGAGATGGGTTCTCATAATAGTCTCAAAATAACAGACCCATTTTACAGATGAGGAAACTGAGGCTTAGATTGGCCCCAGGTCTTACAGAGTGGGTCAGTGGTGGTCTAGGATTAGAAAACAAGGCTGCCTAACTCCAGACCCCACGTTCTCAACCCTGACGCAGGGTCAGAGCACTGGCTGAGAGGGCTTCACGAGAATGACAACTGGAGAGGGTGAATGGGCCACCTGGGGTTGGGAGGAGAGGTTTAAGTCCTCAGCTGCATTTCACTCTCACAGAGGGCAGCAGAGACGGAAGCTGCAGACTGAGCTTGTCTGCTTGGGCTCGTGGTCCACCCAACCCCTACATGCCTGCCTGTAATCCCGAGACACCAGGTCAGGCCTAACAAGGAGTCTTCCCTCACCTGGGTGATCCTGTTGTGGTTGGCCAGGAACATGGAAAGGTTCTGCGACTCCTGGATAGACTGGGGATCCGCCATCTTCCGCAGGAACTGTGCCGCCCTGAAACACAGATAGTGGGTGCTGCAGAGAGGACTGTCCAGGCACAACAGCCTAAACCATGCCTCACAGGCTCCCATGCCCACCTAACCCAGAGTGACACCATCCTGGAAGTTAATGAGCTCTGAATATCCCAGGCAATGCTAATGTTGAAACAGAGTGTGTTCTGAAGTCATTTGCTTTGAGGCTGTCTACACCCTTGTAATAAGGACTCCTTAAATTAAAAGGCAGGAATGTACTAAAAATCTCTGAAATCTCAGATAGCTTAAGGGGAACTAACACCCCATCAACCACCCAGGAGTGGTGAAACAGGGAGTAAAATGATCATCCTTGTACCCTCCTGTGACCTCCTGTGAGGCTGCATGGTAAGTTATGGAGAAGCAGTGCAGGTAGGATGCTAGAATGCACCTGTTGTGTATTCCATTATTTATAGGAAAACTTCAACATTTCCAAAGCAAAGCATTGTATAGAAAACAGAAGTCTATGGAACCTCACAGAATTTTAGGTGACGGGATGACGGGCACAGGGAACACAAGCAGGACTTGATGGGAGAAAGCTGCGGCTGCCTGACTTCCCAGCCTAACCTGGAGATGGTGCCACCTGTGTCATCATGAACTGTGAAAACAGACAAGACACCCCGTCTTGCTCATGACCTAGCTGGGCCGCAGAGAATCTCATTTGCGGCCATGACAGAAGCAGTCTGGCTGCAGCTGGGGAAAATTTGGTAGAAGATATGCAATAAGCTACCCATAAAAAGCACTTTGGGAGGCCAAGGCAGGCGGATCACAAGGTCAGGAGTTCGAGACCAGCCTGGCCAATATGGTGAACACTCGTCTCTATTAAAAATACAAAACTTAGCCAGGCATGGTGGCAGGCACCTGCAGTCCTAGCTACTCTGGTGGCTGAGGCAAGAGAATCGCTTGAACCTGACAGAGGTTGCGATTGCACACTGCACTCCAGCCTGGGTGACAGAGTGAGACTCCATCTCAAAAAAACAAAACAAAACAAAACAAAACAAAAAAACTTTGTAAAGCTGTCAACTTCTAAATCAGCCTTGAGATGGGGCCCTGCCTGCTGGACACCACCAGATGTCACAGTTGACTCAGGAAGGTAAACTTGTGAGAATCAGTCTGTTTTCTCTGGTTACCTTGTAGCCCAGGAAGATGCTTTTATCAGAGGCACAGCAAATCCTTCTCAAGAGACTTCTGGGTGGCTGTATACTGGTTTCTGGAACGACTCCTCCCCTACTTTCAGTCCTCTTTTTTTTTTTGTTTGTTTTAATTTGAAAAGAGAGACGGGGTCTCACTATGTTTCCCAGGCTGGTCTCGAACTCCTAGGCTTAAGTGATCTGCCTGCCGTGGCCTCCCAAAGCTCTAGGATTACAGGTATGAGACACCTTTCCTGGCTAATCTTTTTAAGGGCTGGCGGAGACCCTGAACTCCAAAGGCGAGCAACCATCCCATCAGGGTATCCCCACCTCTACACCTCCAGTGACTGATAGAAGGTTTAGCATATGACTCAAGCTGAATCAAAGGCAATCCTCCCCGGGAGGATATTCAGAGTTCCAAATACTAATTTGGAAGAAGCAGCATCCCGTCCTTCCTTAGAAGCTGGGGTTGCTGCACTGGCCTGAGGAAAGCTGCTGGAAGATTCCACGGACCTGAGAATGAAGCCAGTGTAGAGGAGGAGGTCGAGCTGAGAGCTGGAGGCACCCAGGTTAACATCATCATGAGTGCCTGCGTGCAGGTGTGCCTGGACTGTCTGTGAGCCAATTCATTTCCTTCTTTTACATACACTGTTTGAATTGACTTTATGATTCTTGCAGAAAATTACTTATGTAACCATTCTGTGATGATCTTACTGGTCCCATATTACATGGGGCAACGTAAAACGCTGCTGCTCCACAGATGGGGGAATGAGGATTTGATTCTATCTTAAGACATAAAACTCTTCAAAGATCAAGTTCTTCCAAGGCCCAGCTCTATGCCCTGTTCCTCAAACCACATTGAATCAGGCCAAGCCCCGCTGTATTTGGGGGATGGCTAGTTTGGTACCAAAGAAAGAGCAGGTGAGAGGGGCTCCATCCTCTTCCTCCACTTGGCAGGCAGCCCCGGAGGAGGGGCCCGGCTGGGGAAAGGGAGAGGGGGAGGTTGCCCTGACCTTTTGTAGGCAGAGTGGTCATTCTTGACGCTGCACTTCATGTTCTTTAGCTCATCTAGGACAGCAAACATGTTGATGAACTTGCCCAGGGTCAGGAGGTAGGCCTCAGAGACAAAGTCCTTCCTGCGCTCGGCGTGGCACAGCCGCTTCACCTCGCTGCAGAACCGCTCGATGGCCTTGCGCTGGAGGCAGAGGGGCAGTGAGTAAGATCCCCTGGGGTGGCTCACTGTGCTCCTGTGCTCTCTTGTAGGGGCAGGGTCCAGGCTCCTTTAGGGCCCTCCTTAGAGCCAGCCCTCTGGAGAAAGGCAAATCTGCCATGCAATTTTTCTCAGAGGAGTCCTTAAATCCAAAGCTGATTTCTAGAGTGGAGCCTGGAACCTGTCCCCAAGTGATTCAAACCAATGCATTCATTCAACATACACTAGCTGAGCATTATGTCTTATTTATTTTGGCATTCCCAGCACCTAGGACAGTGTCAGATACCAGTCAATAAGGCAGTAGAGACCAAGAGTGAGAGAGACATGCAGAGAGAAAAAGAGGTTCATTCATCTAGTAGCTATTTAATGGCCATCTACTATGTGCCAGGCACCCTTCTAGGTCCTGGGGTAGAGCAGGAAACAAAAGAGAAAAGCAGACAAGCAAGCAAATTCTGCCTTCAGGAGCTTACATTCTAGTTTTTTTGTTTGTTTGTTTGTTTTTTGAGACTGAGTTTCACTGTTAACCAGGCTGGAGTGCAGTATCGCGATCTCGGCTCACTGCAACCTCCACCTCTCGGGCTCAAGTGATTCTCCCGCCTAAGCCTCCCGAGTAGCTGAGATTATAGGCATGCACCACTATGCCCAGCTAATTTTTTGTATTTTCAGTAGAGACTGGGTTTCACCATGTTGGCCAGGCTGGTCTTGAACTCCCGACCTCAAGTGATCTGCCTGCCTCAGCCTCCCAAAATGCTGGGATTACAGGTGTGAGCCACCATGCCCGGCCTAGGAGTTTACATTCTAGTGAGAGAAGACAGAAAACAATGCATAGCTCTATTAGAACGTGGTAAAGTGCTATGGAGAAAAATAAACCAGGAAAGCTTGAGGAGAAGGGCTCAGAGGGGTTGTCCTTCTAAGGAAGAAGATCAGAGACAGAATCCTCAAGAAGTGCCTTTCAGGAAAAGAAGCTGAAAGAGGAGGAAAAAGAGGTATACGGGGTAACTTAATGGTCAGTGTGAAGGCCCTGAGGCGTGTTCCAGGGATGGGAAGGAAGCCAGGGTGGCTGAACTGGAGTGAGTGCACAAGGAGACAGAGAGATGGGGCCAGGGCACTGGCTCTTGTAGGCCTTTGTGAGGGCTCGGGCTTGGGCACTGCATGAGTTGGGGAGACATGGGAGGTTCTGAGGCCAGATAACATGGCCTGAATTATATTTTAAAAAGTCCCATTGGCTGCTGTGGGGCGAACAGACTCTAGGGTGCAAAGATCAAAGTGAGAGAATAGTTAAGGGGGTATTTAAAGGCTTAAAGGTGGGGTTACCATCTGACCCAACAATTCCACTCCTAGGTCTCTACTCGAGAGACATGAAAACATATGTCCACACAAAAACTTGTACGTGAATGATCAATGTTTCTTCATCATAGCCCCAAAGTGGAAATAAACCAAAGTCCATCAACTGATGAATGGATAAATAAAATATGGTATATCCATACAATGGAATAGTATTCAGTCCTGAAAAGGAACGAAATTCTGACACATGCTGTAACATGGATGACCCTTAAAAACATCACACTAACTGAAAAGAGCCAGATGGACACAAAAGACCACATGTATGATTCAGTTTATATGAAATGTCCAGAATAGGCAAATCCATGGAGGCATAAAGTAGCTTAGTGGTTACCTCGGGCTGGGATGCAGGCGGAGATAAGGGTATTATGGGGTGACGGCCAAAGGGTGTGGGATTTCTGTTTGGGGTAATGAAGATGTTCTAAAATTGATTGTGGGCCAGGTGTGGTGGCTCACGTCTGTAATCCCAGAACTTTGGGAGACCAAGGCGGGTGGATCATTTGAGGCCAGGAGTTTGAGACCAGGCTGGCCAACATGGAGAAACCCCGTATCTAGTTAAAAAAAAAAAAAAAAAAAAAACATTAGCTGAGCGTGGTAGCACACACCCGTGGTCCCAGCTACTCAGGAGGGACGCTGAGGCAGGAGAATCACTTGAAACCAGGAGGCTGAGGTTGCAGTGAGCCGAGTCAGTGTCACTGCACTTCAGCCTGGGCGACAGAGCAAGACTCTGTCTCAAAAATAAATAAATAAATAAAACTGACTGTGGTGATGAATGCACAATTCTGTGAATATATTAAAAACTGCTAAATTATCCACTTTAAATGGGCAAATTATATGGTATGTGTTAAGTATATGTCCATAAAACTGGTACCAAAAATTTTAAAAGGCAGTTGAACAGAAACAACAAAACGAGGCTACTGTAGTAACCCAGGAAGAACAAGAAAGAAAGAGGAGGAAGAAAAGGAAAGCAGGTAAGGAAGGGGGAAGAGAAACGATGGCCCCCCTTGAGCTCCACTCCGCTTCCATAGGCCTGAGAGGCCCAACCAGCCAGTCCGTCCTTTCCTTCAAAGACTAAGTCACACTTTCTCCTTCCAGTGTCTAAGTCCAACTATACTCTGTGAGGATGAAAATGGTCCATATATGCACTGTCCAATATGACAGCCACCATCACACAAGGCCACTCAGCACTTGCAATGTGCCTAGGATTACTGAGGAACTGAATTTTTCATATTGTCTCGTTTCATTTTTTTTCAACCTACCTCATGCTTTGATTTTAAAATTTTATTTTTACTCATGTTTAGTTTTTAATCTTTATGTTTTTCATGTTGTCACTTTTTAATTAAGGTAAGTACCCACATGTGGCTAACAGCTATGGCACTAGACAGCATAGTTCTAAATTATTCCAGATCCTCCCTTCTGTAAATACCTCTCGTCACGGGATTCTCAGTTTCACACTCAATCAGTTTCTGGATAGTTCTTCTCTCTTGGCCCTGCCTTCCCAAAAAGATTTTGGGCTCCCAAAGGCAGGTCCATGATGTTAACAGCTGCTGCAATTTGTGAAACCTACTCTGACCAGGGTCCTACTTGGCTTTTTACAAACAGACCTCATTTATTCTCACCATAAACCTGTGAAGCAGGTCATTTTCAAGGTGAACAACCCTAAGGTGTCAGAGATGTTAAATAACTCACAAGCACACAGTTCAAGAGTGAAAGGGCCAGGGATGTGACTTGGGCTTCTCTGCCTCCAAAGGCCATGCTCCCCGCCTAGGCTGCATACCCACACCCCACCTTCCCATTTCCGTCACACCCAGGCCCTTCATTTTATTCCTTAAACACAGCAAGCTCCTTCCAGCCTCAGCCTCAAGGCTTTTGCCTCTATGATACCGTCCGCCTGAAACCCTTTCCTCCTGGTCACCACAGGTCAGTCTCTCTCTCTAGAGTCTCAGCTCAAATGCCACCTCCTGAGAGGCTGTCCCTAAAGCAGCACCCACATCACAGGCACACCCAGAATTTTTCAAAATGTTATTTTACTCAGAGAATTTATTATTCCCTGAATATTAATGTGTATTGCTTATTGTCTGTCTCTCCTCCTACACAAAACACACTCACATACTCGCTAGGAGGAAAATCACGAGGGCGGGGAGACTCATCTGTCTTGCTCACCCAGGGGTGTGTAAGGCACAGTCAAAAAACATTTGCTGAGTGAATAAATAACATGGCAAAAAAACTGCAGACCCCAATGATTAGAAGGCTAGGGGCCTTTTCAGTTCTCCAGATGCAGACCTGCCCCTCCCTACTCACCTGAAAATACATGAACTTCATGAGCTTGGTGACCTCTGGCTCCAGCACCTCCACTGTCTTCTCATAGATCTCTACTCTGTTGGGCTGCTCGTTGCATTTCACCTGTGGGGGACGGTAGGTGCACACACATCCTGGTTTGCCCAGGTAGTCCTGCATTCACGCCTGTTGTTTTATTACTGTTTTTTGTTTCGTTTTGTTTTTGAGACAGGGTCTCGCTCTGTCATCCAGACTAGAGGGCAGTGTCATGATCATGGCTCACTGAAACCTCAACCTCCCAGGCTCAAGTGATCCTCCCAACTCAGCCTCCCAAGTAGATGGGACTTCAGACATGCACCACCACATCCAGTGAATTTTTGTAGTTTGTGTAGGGATGGCGTCTCACTATGTTGCTCAAGCTGGTCTTGAACTCCTGGGCTCAAGCAATCCTCCCACCTCAGCCTCCCAAATTGCTGGGATTACAGGCATGAATCACCGTGTGCGGCCCTGTGGTCTTATTAATAGAGCTCTTTTTCACTCTCAAATATACCTGATTTTGGATGATTAACTGATCTGCTCATCCCAGTGAGAGGAGATTTGGGTAGCCCCTGCTTCACCAGGATGGAGGGGGCAGAAATGCTCCCCAGACATTGGCTGCAGGAAAGGAACCAGTTGGTCCCAAGAACAAAACCCTCCTTCCTTTTTCTCAGTTCTGTGCCCTGTCCATGAGCTACTGACATGTTCATGTTGATCTGCAAGCTCTCCCTCCTTCAGTCTTTCCCCTGTCCTCACTCCAGCAGGGTCCAGCTGGATTCTAAGCAGAGAGAAATGTTCTTTCCATTGCTCTGGATACACCTGGGACAAAGCTGCCCTAGACTTACCCAGGCCCACTTCCCCTGCTCTGCAGTTTTCACCAGTGTGCACATCAGAAACCCATGGCAGACATCCTCACAATGCACATGCCAAGGCTGCTAATGGATACACGGGATCTGAAGGGCGAGCCAAGGTAAGCACAGGGACATTCTTCACACTATTGCTTAGAAAGTCTTACAATGGTAGCATCATGCTAAATATCCACCAGTTGACGATTAAGTGGATAAAATATGCTACAATCACATAATATCACTGTGAGCTGTTAGAAGGAATGAGACAATTGTATGTAACCAGGAAACAAAGTCACCATAAACAGGTGAAAAAAGTGACAGGTCCCATTTTTGTTAAGTGAAATAAGACAGCATGTGTGCTCATATATAAGACAGGCATAGAAAATCTGAAAGGATGCAAACCAAACCATTAATAGTAGTTATTGCTGGGGCCTAGAATTAGGAGGAAGGGGGAGGAATAGTTTCTCTTTACACACCTGTGGCTTGCTGACTTTGTTGCCATAGGACCCGCTAATTACATGCTGATGGCACTGATGGTAATAAAAATATCTGTATGTGTCAACACGAAAAAAGTCAGTAATTAAGAATTAAGTGGGGAAAAAAGCAAGTGGCAGAACAACAGAAACATGAAACAATACATTTTTGTAAATAACAATTTACAAAATAATATTCATGCCAGGAAGAAGATCCAGAAGAGTACGTCACAAAGTGTACATGGCCATCCTACGGCGGGAGGTGGGTTTGGGTGGCTGGGGTGAGGCAGTGGGAACATCTTGCTTTTTACTTCACACCCTCTGCAGTGGTTTTGGTGTCATGTAGTTACCATATACTGCTTTGGAAATAAAATATATTGAACAAATGTGCTTTAAGTCCCTCGACATGGGTCCCTGTCATCACTTTCATGGGAAGCTCTCTGAATGTCTTCCAGGTTCTTCCTTGGATAAGAGGACCTGCTTTACTCAGCTCTCTGGTTTGGGGATGAAGTCGGGGTTAGTAATGCCCTCTGGAGGGGAAAGAGACACACAGCAAGGACAGTCTCACCTGGGGAATGGCCCGGGAACAGCTGCGCCAGGTGTACAGCATGACCGCATACTCATGTCCTTCCTCCAGCATCTCATTCTGAAATGGTAAAACAGCCTCAGCAGGGAGGAACCAGATGGCTGCCACCAGGCTTCAAAAGCTAGGTCCTCACTACTTATGGAATGGTCCATGGACCCGCAGCATGGACATCACCTGGGGACCTTACTGGAAATGCAGAATCTCAGGCCCCTCCCTGGGCCTATGCAATAAGAATCTGCATTTCAACAAAATTCCCAGGTGACTCACATACACAATGAGTTTGAGAAGAACTCATCCTCAGGCCACATTTTCCCAAACAGATGGATGGCTACCTTAGAAAGAATGGGGCAGAGCTATGTGCCACCCAGATATAACGTTAGCAAGAAAATAAGCAAGTAGCAAAACAGTATGTACAGCAGATAGGTTAAAAAACAAAACAGAAATAGTTATGAAAGTATATTATCAAAACTGCCTTTGCAAAGATTACGACAGTGAGAGAAATCTGACATAGTTGACGCCATCCTGCTTCTAACCTCCAAACTGTCCTTGGTCATTCCTGGATGCAGGCTAAGCTAACTTCGGGAGGAATTTTGTGGACTGTTTAACCTTAAAGCAATGATGATAACAGCCCTTTCCAAAACTAAACTGCCTTTGTAAAACTAATGAAAGTCCACAAGGTTAGGATTATGAGAGGTGCGTGAATTCTGCTTAAGATGTAGGCATACTTTCCATAATCCCTTACTACTTAGGAGTCATGTGGCTGGAGGTCACAAGATTTGGGACTTCCCCAATTGCTCTTACTAATACCAACACTATTGTAGAATGTAAGATTGGTCTTTTGAGAAGTTCTTCAGACTGACTCCACCTGGACTTTTGGGACTTGACTGGTCCAACGGCCCCCACCCAGAGGCAGCCTCAGCACATGAGGCCTGTTTTCCACACTCCATGACTGCATCCCCAATCAATCAGCACCCATTTCCTAGCCCCATGCCCACCAAACTATCCTGGAAAAAAGTCTAACCTCCACGCTTTTGAGGAGACTGATTTGCATAGTAACTCTGTCTCCTTTGTGGGCAGCCTCATATTGATTAAACTCCTTCTTTACTGCAATACCACTGTCTCAGTGAATTGGTTTTGTCTGTGCCGTGGACAGGAAAAAACCCATCAGGTGATTACATTATTATGTATTGAAAAAAATTTCAGTGCAACATGCACCAAGCTATGAATAGTAAGCGCTCTGTGGGGCTGGATTGTTTTGCATCACTTTTTAAGAAGTCTTACAGCACTATAATGCTCACACTTTTATAAGAGCCCATGTACTATCTCATAAGCAGGAAAATGATTAATATCAATTTTTAATAATAAGCAGAGCAGATGGGAAAACCAACAACAGCATGAAAAACTAATGTGAAAAAATACAGTGATGACTCATCACACTGAGGAAGTGTTACTGTGGAAAGAGACCTAAACTCAAGGTCTAGGTGTGGTGGCTCACACATGTAATCCTAGCGCTTTGAAAGGCTGAGGCGGGTGGATCACCTGAGGTCAGGAGTTCAAGATGAGCCTGGCCAAAATGGCAAAAACACGTCTCTACTAAAAATACAAAAATTAGCCAGGTGTGGTGGCGGGCACCAGCAATTTCAGCTACTAGGGAGGCTGAGGCAGGAGAATTGCATGAGCCTTGGAGGCAGAGGCTGCAGTGAGCTTAGATTGCACCACTGCACTCACAGCCTGGGTGACAGAGTGAGACTCCGCCTCAAACACACATACATACATACATAAATATCTGGGCTAAAATACCAGCTTCCTCACTTATTAGCCCTTTAGTCTACTGTAAATCACTTATCCTAAAATTCTCCACTTAGTCATCTGTTAAATCACGATAATAATAATCTCACAGAATTTTATGAGAATTAAATGGAACACACACACATACTCTTGGTAACCTATGAAGTGAGTCAGGACAGTAATCTGGCAGTGTTACAACACGTTAACCACAGATTTACCATTCGACCCAGTAACTCCTGGGTATGTGTATACCCAAGAGTACCGAAAACAAATATCCACACAGAAAAATGTGTAGATTCAAGATTTGCAAGTAACAAAAATATTCATAGCAGCAATATTCAAAATAGCCCAATAACCTGAGTGTCCATCAACGGATGGATGGATAAATAAAATGTGGCATATCCATACAATTAATTATTTGGCAATACAAAGTAATGAACTACTGATACACGCTGCCACATGGATGAACTTTGAAAACATTATGCTGGCCAGGCATGGCGGCTCACGCCTGTAATCCCAGCACTTTGGGAGGCCAAGATGGGCGGGTCACCTGAGGTCTGTAGTTCAAGGCTAGCCTGATGAACTTGGAGAAACCCCGTTTCTACTAAAAATACAAAATTAGCCAGGCGTGGTGGCGCATGCCTGTAATCCCAGCTACTTGGGAGGCTGAGGCAGGAGAATCTCTTGAACCCAGGAGGCGGAGGTTGTGGTGAGCCAAGATTGTGCCACTGCACTCCAGCCTGGGCAACAAGAGCAAAACTCTGTCTCAAAAAAAAAAAGAAAAGAAAAAAAAGAAAAGGAAAGGAAAGGAAAGAGAGAGAGAGAGAGAGAAAGAGAGAGAAAGAGAGAGAAAGAGAAAAAGAGAGAAAGAAAGAAAGAAAGAAGCCAGACACAAAAGGTCCCATATTGGATTATTTATTTAGATGAAAATAGGCAAATCCATAGAAACAGAAAGTATATTAGTGACTGCCAGGAGGTGGGGGGCGGGTGGTGAGAGGAATTGGGATTGATTGCTAACAGGTCCAGGGTATCTTTTAGGGGCGATGAAAATTAGGTAGTAGCCATGGCTGTATAACATTGTGAATATGCTAAAAACTACTGAACTGTACACTTTAAATGGAAATACACCTTGAAAAAAAAGTCAACAAAAAAAGAATTTTACTAGCCATCTCTTTTTATAAATGTTTGTATCTATATTAAAAAATGAACTTTAGGCCGGGCGTGTTGGCTCACGCCTGTAATCCCAGCACTTTGGGAGGCCAAGGCAGGCAGATCATGAGGTCAGGAGATCGAGACCATCCTGGCTAACACGGTGAAACCCTGCCTCTACTAAAAATACAAAAAATTAGCCAGGAATGGTGGCAGGCACCTGTAGTCCCAGCCACTTGGAAGGCTGAGGCAGGAGAATGGCATGAACCCGGGAGGCGGAGCTTGCAGTGAGCCGAGATCGCGCCACTGCACTCCAGCCTGGGCGACAGAGCGAGACTCCATCTCAAAAAAAATAAATAAAATAAATAAATAAATAAATAAATAAATAACTTTATTTTAAAATCCACATATCACCATTTCATAATATCTTATTAGTATAACAGCAGATTAATTTACTTATGACAGTTCTGTTTTCAACAGCAAATGTCATTGCCAAGTCACACTTTCAATGATTAATTTAGAGAACTTTGAAAATCAGTAACATGTTGTTCTTGAGACCAGGGAGAGCCAATCAAGCCTGTGGGTCCCGCAGTCATCTGCCTCAGAACACATGTCAAAAAGGGGAAGTGACAGTCAGTCATGTAAGGAACACGTGTCTACTTTTAGCACTGAACTGCCTGCCAATAGGTGTAATTCCAACTCATGCATTCAGTGAATGTTTAACTGGGTACTCAAGGGTCCCAGGCTCTGTGCTTTGTGCTGCGAACAGCGCAGTGAACAAGAAGAATGTGAACTCTGCCCTACAGACAGTTTGGCCATCAGCCAGATCTGTCGCATAATTATGTTGGAATGTAGAGGTTAGGATTGTGCGGTGGAAAGAGCCCTGAGTGGGGAAACTTGAGTACTGGTCCTCACTCTTCTTGGGCCCATCTTTTAATTTTTAATGTCTTAGTTTCCTTACTTGGAGGTAAAGAGTTGGCCTGAATCATTGGTGTTCCACCCTGGTTGTACATTAGAGTTACCTGGGGAACTTTGATGTCTAAACCATGCCCCAAACTAACTAAGCATTGGTGTTTTTAAACAATCCCCAGGTTGATTCTCTTGTGTAGCCCACATTGACAGCTTCAGGACTAAGGATCTCTAAAGTCCCTTACATTTCTAATATTCTGAAAGTCCACGACTTAAACCCAATGTGAGTCTGGCTCAAATTTTCTGTAGTGACAGATTCAGTGATCACTCAGCCCCCATCTGACCCCCAGCAAAGAACCTTCAACTCTTCCATATAGTTGGTCAATTATGTGGTTTGTGTACTTCCCCTCCTCTTTTCTCTGGTTATCCTGCCCTTTGAGAGATTCACCTTGCCCAAGTAGGGGCAGGAGACATACAAGAAGATGAGCATCTCATATGCCCACATTGCTGCTGAGAAGCTACCCTAGAAAGACTGGGAAAGGCATGAGGAGGACACTGTTGACCGAAGGGAGATTTTGATGTTATCCGGGAATGTCAGCATTGCATGCCACTCATGACTCATGCCTAAGCCACATCAACACTCTCCCTGTGTAGGCAGAATAAAGGTCTCCCAAAGATGTCTGCACCCGAATCCCTGGTGCCTGTGAATATGTTCCTTCACAGGGAAAGAGGGAGTTTACAGATGTGATCAAGTTAAGAGCCTTGCAATGGGGGTAGGGGGTGGTGGTGGTGATTCTGGATTATCCTGGGGAGCCCAGTGTAAACACAAGGTACTCGTAAGCAAAAGAGGGAGGCAGAAGAGTCAGAGAAGGAGATTTGAAGATGCAGGCAGAGCTCAGAGTGATGTCACTGCTGGCTGGGGGCCACGAGTCAAGGAATGTAGACACCTCTAGAAGCTGGAAAAGGCAAGGGAACAGATTTTCCCCTGGAGCCTGCAGAAGGAATGTGGCCCTGCTGGCACCCTGATTTTAACTCAGTTTAAGACCCATGTCAGACTTCTGACCTGACAGAACTGTAAACAAATAAATCAGTGTTGTTCTAAGCCACTAAGTTTGTGACACTGTTAGGGCAGCAACAGAAAACAAACACCATCACCCTCCAACCTAGCCCCTCCTTCCAACTGCCCTGTTGGTGATTTGACCTGGTCTTCCTGGGAACTCAGTCAGTGCAGTTTCAGCTGACTGCTAAGCCAGTGTCCCTCACATCTATATCCTCTTAGCTGTACCCCAGTGCCATCACCCTCATTCGACCGTGAATACCTGCAGTGTAGATAACTTTAACTATCTTGACAAATTTATTTGCCCCATTCCTACTTACAACTCATTCTACATATAACTAACACATGGAACCTGTCCCCCAAACAGAGTTCTGTTCACATCTCTTCTAAGGATAAAGATTTTCCATTGTTTTTAGTTTTTTATTAAATAAACTAAAGCCTTCTGTTATGGGCTAGACTGTGTGCCCCCCAGATTTATATGCTGAAGCCCTAACCCCCCAGGACCTCAGAATGTGACTGTATTTGGAGATAGGGCCTTTAAAGAGGTAATTAAGTTAAAATGAGGCCATTAGAGAGGGCCCTGATCCAATCCGACTGGTGTCCTTATAAAAAGAGGAAATCTGGAAACACAGAAAGAAGGTGCCAGTGATGTGTGCACACAGAGAAGAGACCACGTGAGGATGCAGAGAGAAGCAGCCATCTGGAAGCCAAGGAAAGAAACCTCAGGAAAAACCAAACCTACGGACACCCTGAACTTGGACTTTTAACCTCCAGAATGGGAAGAAAATACATTTTTACTGTTCAAGCCACCTCGTCTGTAGCACTTTGTTATGGTATCCAAGCAAATGAATACACCTTCCATGCCCCAACACTTTATTTGCAGGGAATCTATAAACAATATCCCTATATGTACTTTACAGTCCAAACCAGTCACTCCTTGAAAATCCTTGCCCTGTGCCTTTGCTCACACTGGCTCTTCCACATGTTGTGCTCTCCCCCATCTCATCTCTGACTGGTAAAATTCTAACTGTGTGAGACAGCATGGAACAGGAGAAAGAGATCAGAATTGGGAGTCCGTCCTGGATTTCAGGTCCAGTCCTGTGATTTACTAGTTATAAGATCATGAGCAACCTGCTTATTAACTTTTCTAGGCCTCAGTTTTCTCATCCCTAAAATGGATATAATGATCACTTTGCAAGTCACAGGGCTGTTATAAAGCCCCAATAATATAATATATGAAAATGCCTTACATATATTTTAAAGTATACTGTATCTACAAGGTATCATTATCCTCCTACAAGGCCTCACACAAAAGCCACTTTCTTCATTAAGCTTTCTCTGACTCTCTCAAGGTTCCTTCAAAAACACAGAACTTTGAACTTTTATCATGACATTTACCCCTAACTTTGCGTATTTTTGTTTGTCTGCAAGGCATAGTCTGGAGCAAAGGTTTTGTAGTCAGGCAGACCTTGATCTAGAGCTGTCACTTGTCAGCTGCAGGACCCTGAGTAAGTTATGTAATTTTTCTGTGCTCCAGTCTTCCCCATCTGCAAAATGGATATGACAACAGAACCTACCTCACAGGGTTGATGTGAGGAGCAAATGAGACAATGCATCTAAAATATCTGTATAGAAAAAGCATTCAATAAACGGTAAGCTTGTCAATTTCCCACTTGACTCACTGAGGATCAGGACTGGCCCGTATCTGTCCTTGCATATCTCTCCAGCATTTACACAGTCCTCTGCGGGCACCAGCGACACAATACTTATTGAATGAATGAGCAAGGTTTGTCAACACAAGGTTACGGGAAATAACTGATACAGTGCTATGGCTGGAGTGTGTTCCCCAAAGTTCATGTGTTAGAAACTTAAATCTCCAGTGCAACAGTGTTGAGAGGTGAGAACTTCAAGAGGTGATCAGGTCACGAGGGCTCTACCCCCATGAAAGAATTAATGCTGTTATTACGGGGGTGGGTTCCTTATAAAGGATGAGTTTGGCCCCCTTCACTCTCTCTCCTACCCACGTCATGCCTTCTGCCATGGCATGATGCAATAAGAAGGCTCTCACTGGATACTGTCCCCTCAATCTTGGACTTTCCAGCCTCCATAACCATGAGCCAATAAACTACTACTCTTGTTTTTTTGAGATAGGGTATTGCTCTGTTGCCCCGGTTGGAGTGCAGTGGCATGATCACAGGTCACTGCAGCCTCAACCTCCTGGGCTCAAGCAATCCTCCCACCTGAGCCTCCCACGTAGCTGCAACTATAGGTATGCGCCACCTCACCCAGCTAACTTTTAAATTTTTTGTAGAGACAGGGTCTTGCCACGTTGCCCAGGCTGGTCTCGAACTCCTGGGCTCAAGGGATCCTCCTACCTCAGCCTCCCAAAGTGCTGAGGTTACGGGCATGAGCTACCATACCCGGCTTAAGCTTCTACTTATTATAAATTACCCAGTCTGCAGTTTCCTTGTTATAGCATCACAAAACGAGCTAAGACATATAGTGTCAAAGGTCTATGGAGCCACAGGCAGGGTCTATGAATACGGAATTTGGAATTCTTTAAATTGCAGTGCTGCATAAGAATAAAATCAATGGAAGTCCAATAGAGAAGGGGAGAAGCCCTTCACAGATGAATCAGACTCTAAGAGAGAAAATAAGAACGGACCCTATTTGCACATGATTTAGGCCATCAGCTTCTTTGAGTAACTGTTACTCCAAAACCAAAGCCAATGTCCCTTTTTCAAGGAACCTTTTGCTTTGCTTGAGACAAAATTCCACACATTCATTAACCTATAAACAAGGAAGGATCCAATCACATGTTAACCCAAAAAGCTATAGGAGCTCAGGGAAGTGAGCACTGGAGATTCAGTTGGGCCCTAACAGTTAAGGAGTATTCACAAAGCCAGACGATAAAGGGGAACAGTATGTTTCTAGGCACGGAGAGGGGATGGGGCAGAATGTAAGAGTCGGCTTAAGCAGATGCTTCTGACTGAGGAAGGGGGTTCTTAGAGTAGGTGTACACACGCCTCTGGCGTGAGAAGCTGCCCACGACCCCTGCCAGCCCAGCAGGGAGCATGACTGCACGTGTGGATCACAGACTTACCATGCTGGAGTGAACCGTAGCCTGCTCAATGTACCTTGCAATGCCCGTGACAAATGCATTCCTGTCCTCGAAGTTCGTGTCAAAGTTAGCCTGTGGAATTAGAGGACAGGAACACTTTGGTTGTTAGAAAACAGTTCCAAGTTGGCTGAGCGTCTAGGGACCAAACTGGGGCCGACAAACAATGCAAGTTCTCTGTGGGGACCTCTTGCTGCATCACCTTTCATCTTGCCCCTTCCCCACAAAGTCCCACTCTCAATCACACTGAGCAGGAGCTGGCGATGACAGGGCCCGCCATCTGCTTCCCATCAGTAATCAGGTTCACTCAGCTGAGCTTAAGAAGCAGATGCTTAAACTCCACAAGCCCAAATAGCTGCTAAAAGTTAAGATGGGCATTGCTGTGATTAGGCAGTTCCAGAAATACTCACCCAAGGGTGTGGATATATAGGTACAAGAATAATCACTGTGGCAGTTTTTTGTGATTTAAAAAAACTATAAACAACCTAAATGTCCAGCAACAGTGAAAGGCTAAATATACTATATATATATATATATACACACACACACACACACGTATATATATGTGTGTGTGTATATATATATATAAATAAATAAAATAGCATATCCACAAATGGACTTTTAAGTACCACGAGGTGGCTAAGCATAATGTGGTAGTACCGCGGCATTGTCAAGGAAAGATATCCATAATAAATTTTAAGTTAAAAAGCCAACTCATAAAGCAATAAATACAGTATGGTTCTCTTTTGATAATAACATATATATATATATGTATATATACACAAACACATATATGTGTATTTGGTAAAAAAGGTATATATAGGCATAGTTATAGAAAAAATTTATATGTTTTTGTATACTTTTTTGTGTACTTTTCTGTATTGCTTATAATAAAAAAGATATTTCTATAACTAAAATTTTAATCTGGGTTAGTAGATGTGAATCAATGAAGTTTATGAGCCGAACCTTCAAGCATGTGCTTCATACATGCACCGAAAGAAATTTAAGAATTTATTATGTATTTATATTTAGTCTCCTTTTGCTGTCTGAGAACTATCAAAAGGTCAAACACAGCTAAAACTTTCAAATTAGCATATCCTTTCTTAACATGGCACCTGGCCTGGCACACCCAGACAAGGGGCTATAAGTTTGACTCCCAGCTCTGATGGGTCATAGTTTGGAACAATCTGATGGTGGTTTATCACAAGCTCTGCTATCTTAGGCAAAAGCAAACAACTGTGACCAGCTTCCCTGAGCCATGAGCTGCTATGGGGTGTTATAGTGTCCTCCTCATACGCATGAAGGAAAAGTAATTACCCAGGCAAGCTCTGGGGTTTCTAAGTTGCAATATTTAATTTATAAGGCCAGAACTGCCAAAACCTTGGTTGGTACAGCAGCAAGAATAGCCAGAAAGGTATTTGGGGGTCAAAGCAGATCAACAAGACTTCCCTGCGGGAGGGAAATAGTCCTGCAGCACATTTAGTAGCTAATCTGTTCCTTACACTCAGCTCCACCAGTGCACAAGGGACTCCATCAGCTCACGACCTTTCACCTTCTAGACGCAGACCTCTCCCTCTGCCTCAGGGCAAACCCTCTTAGGGGATCCCCAGAATTCCTGGGCCCCCTGGTGCTATCTGCCATTTCCATTACCTGGTACATGATGGAGGAAGGTGGAGGCTCGATGCATGGCTGCTGGTCAGGGAGGGGAAGCTCTTCAAGCAGGTCCACGTTGGACAGGGCATCTTCTAGGGTGACGTGCGTGGTCATGGCTGCAGTTTCTGTATTCAGCACTGAGGGTAAGGAAAAGAAGATCAGTGGAGAATTTCAGGGGCCTCTAAAATTCCTCTTAATCGCACCATCTCCAGGATCCTTAGGGAGTACAGAGAGAGTTAAAACGCATTGAGGCCACTTCTACTCACCACTTCTTCCCAAGGTGTTCTCAATGTGTATCTTTTATATCTGAGGATCTCTTTATGGCTAACAAAGTACTTTGTGTGTACTTGGTTGACCCTCACCACCACCCTCTGTGATCAGCGTGGAAGGTGGCACTCTATCCATATAACTGATGAAAAATCAGGCTCAGAGAAGTTATATGATGCCCACACAGCCACGTCACCAGGAGCGAGGGACCTCAAGTGGGATGTGAGGACATGGGCCATGCTTAGTTTCTCCACCTTTCGTTCTTCATAACATATTTATGAGTTTCACTCTTAAATTACCATGCAATACAATTATCCACGATGGTGACAGCCAAGATAATCAACTGAAAACCAAAGCCCAGGTTTTCAGGCTAATTAAATTGGGATTAAAATAACTCAATCCCTGCAAATCAACCCTCCTTGCAAAGATGGAGGAGCCATTGTCTTCCTTGGCCTGGGTATGTTTTGTGAGCCACATCAAACGAATCAGCCCTAAATGGACATTTCTGTGTCTTAGACCCTGGCACAGCACAGCTGCTTTGACAGTATGTTTGGCAGGATTAGAAGCTGAAGAGAATCTGAACAGCACAGTTACCCAACTTGAGCTAATTCCTATTTTAAGAACTCAGCACCCAGCAAACAGAATACTCATTTTTCCCCCCAAACATATGTGAAACACTGCTTAAAAACTAATCATGATTTAGGTTATAAATCAAGTTCCCACAAGTTTCTTCAAAAATGATCGCCTACAAGTTACATTCACCGTTTATTAAATGTAATGTAATGAAATTAGAAATCAATAATGCAAATTGTAGCAATAAAATCCCATACTTTTGAAAAAGTGTAAAACATACTTCAAGGTCATTCATAACTAAAAGAGGAATTCCAATAGAAATGATAAGATATTTAGAAATGAAAGATGGAAAGCACTAATACATGTCTTCAACACATTTAGCTGAAAGAAAAGTGGAACTAAATGAAGTTAATGTTACACTAAAACACCTTAAGAGAACAAAAGTCAGCCCAGAGAAATGAGAATAGAGGGACTGAAAGTTACAAAGGTAGACATAAAGCAAAAAACAAAGCAAAATAAAACATAACAGTAGAGGTAAACAAAAACACTAAAAGCTGAGTTTTAGAAAACAGCTTTTAATAACAATCATAAAGCCAGCCCTAAACACATATGATTAAGAGGGACACAAAGAGAAGGGCCACTGTGCTTGTCTGAGAACCCCTTCCTGACCACCTTCGATCCCAGGGAGTTGTGAGATCCCTGAGCTGGAATTTCTCCTGTGAATGTCAGCGAGTTTGCCTTGCTTGTTAGGAAATACGGTGTCTGACATTAGGGGGTAAAAGGACCAGAATTTGGTCCAGGGGCTGCAAAGGACTAAAACAACTGCAGAATATAGCCAAGGTCATGCTGTCCCGAGACTAATACCTGCCTTAGGCCCAAGGTTGGGAGGGCAGAATGGGGCTGAGCCTTCACTGGCTGCTGTACAGCTAACCAGATTCACATTTCACTGAGTTCTCGAACACACCTTCCCATCACGTACCATGGCAACAGCAAATGCTGCATCCAGTGAGGGCTCACTGAGCCCAGAGGTAACTTCCCCATCTGCCCTCTGCAGAAGGCTGGTCTCCTAGGGTGGTTTCAGGTCCTCTTCACACCTAAGCTTCTTCCTCTTCTCTACCCCACAGTTCTAAGCGTGGCATTCAGTTCTACAGCAAAACCACTTCACTGATCCATCGAAAGAAAAGGAAAAAAAAGACTCTCTTCCTTCTTACACTACTGTTAAGTCCATTTTACAGGAGGGAGTAATGATTTTACTGGGCATAATGATCTTCAACCTCCAAAGCCCTAGTAATTCTCTTCATTAATTCCAATTATCATAACAGTAAAACATTTCTTTAGCCCTTACTCTGCGTCAGACACTACGAGAAGTACTCAACTATTTCATTCTTGTATTCACCCTATAAAGGTAGGTACTATGATTACTCCCAGTCTATAGACGAACAAACAGAACCTCAGCATTTAATTTCATAGGATCAAGCACTAGCAACCGGTGGAGGGAGGGCTGGCCCAGGTTTCTCCAGCTCCATAGTCTGAAGTCAGCTTCATTACTACATACTTCCCTCCAAGGACTCACGCTCGCATTTTGAGATTACATTTCATGAGTGGAGGTTTATTTCATACCAACCTCTATGCTAGGTGTTTTCAAACACTCTGCATTAATGGTTCTTGGCCCTGCTTGCGCCAAAATATCATGTGCACAGCTTCCTAATAACAAAATGCCTGGGTTCCAACCAGGGGACCAGGAAGACCGCATTTGAAAGGTGTCCTATCTCATTTTCAATAAGGAAAATCCAGATGAAACTTACAAGGAGATACACCATTTCTCACTGATTAGATTGACTCAAATCCAAAACTTTGACTACACATGCTGTTGGCAAGACTATGGAGAAACAGGCTCTCCCAAACATTGTTGGTAGGCATGGCAAAATGACACAACTCCTGTGGGAGGAAATCTGCAATATCTAACAAACTTTCATAAGCATTTTACCCTTTGACCAGCAATCCCACTTCCAGGAATCTGTCCCAAAGATGCACTGACAAAAATACGCAAAGATATATGCACAAGGCCATTCACAGCAGGACTACTTGTGATAGCAAAAACTGAAAACAGCAAACATCCATTGATACAGTTAGGATACTTGCCCTCACCCAAATCTCATGTTGAATTCTAATCCTCAGTGTTGGAGGTGGGGCCTCGTGGGAGGCGTTTGGATCATGAGGGCGGGTCCCTCATGAACCGCTTGGGCTATCCCCTTGGTGATACGAGTGAGATCTGAGTTCACAGGAGATCTGGTCATTTAAAAGTGTGTGGCACTCCCCTCCCCCACACTGCCCACTCTCTTGCTCCTGCTTTCACCATGTGGCATAACTGTTCCCCCTTCTGCCTTCTGCCATGACTGAAAGCTTTCTGCAGCCTCCCCAGAAGCTGAGCAGATGCTGGCACCATGCTTCCTGTACAGCCTGCGGAACCTTGAGTCAATTAAACCTCTTTTCTTTATAAATTACCCAGCCTCAGGTATCTCTTTATAGCAGTGCAAGAACAGCCTAATACATCCATTAACAGAGGAATGTCCAGATAAACTATGGCACCACCATACAGGGAAATATGAAGCAGCAGGAAAATTAAATGAGGACCCTCTCTACATGCTACTACGGGTGATCTCCAGGACATGGTGTGGAGAGCATGCACTCATTTACCCAGGAGCGGGGGCTGCAGATGTCTACACACACAGCTTCTATTTAAAAAACAAACAATGGAAAGGCAAGCCATATACTTTGAAAAATTAGTTACCTATGGAGAACAGGAAAAGAAGGGAAAACAGTTAAGGGGCAGAGATAGGGGCTAGAATCCTTTGAATATGTCTTATTTTGTAGATTTGACTTTGAAAACATCAAAACATTTTACATACTTATAAAATGAAATGTAAATTTATAAAAAGTGGCCCCCAAATCGAAAAGTAAAATGAAACAAATGAATGTATATATGTTGTATTGTTGGAGTAACTCCACAGAAAGGGACTATTACTCCAAGTGATTTTAAAATTTGAGCGATGTGCTGGAAGAGCCCTGATGTATCACAAAGACATCTAATAAAAGCTTTGTTTTTATTACTTTGTTACTGTTAGATGAGCCTGTGAACCAACTATTATGCTGAGAATTGGTAAATAAAAGCAAACGTTTAACCTGTCTTTCCTAAACAAACTATACCACCAGATAACCAAACTATAGGAGAGATGGATATTTCTTTCTATAAAAGTATTTATTTTCCTTTTTAAGAAAAAAAGACAATATCCTTGTTTTCCAACCTCTATAAACAAATGGATCTAGGCACTGATCATCATCAGCTGCTAATATCCCTAAATGAAAGACAATCAAATATTATGTGCTTAATGATGGAAAAACACACCAAGAATGCTGGATCCAAAACAAAACACCTGAATCTAATTAGGCCTTTGATGCCAACTCACAGGAAATATAAAAGGGCAGAAAAACATGCTATACCCCAGTGATGTAATCAGCATAATACAATCTATGACAAATTCTGCAGGACGAATGGCTCAGGACCTCTAACATACAAATTGCAAAGACAGAAAAGAGAGATGGGAGGAAAATCTATAGATTTTGAAGAGACCGAACACACCATCACGTGTGGACCTTATTTGGATCCTATTTCAAATAAACCACCATACAAATAAAATTATAACTTTATGAGAAAATTAGAAAATTAGTATTGACTGGATATTTGATAATATGAAGGAAATATGTTATTTTATTTAGGTTTGATAATATCAAGGTTAAGTTTTAAAAGAGCCTTTATCTTCTCGAAATATCTACTAAAATATGGATAAAAGGACACAGGGGTTTGCTTCTAAGTAATACTAGATGGGGGAAGAGTGAGTAAAAACGAAACAAATTCAGCAGTGAGTTAATAAGTATGGATTGTGTGTGACACATACATAGAAATTACTGTATTTTTCCATCCAATTTTATATACGTTTCAAATTTTTCATAAAATCCCCTAGATCAGTTTATAAGCTCCCAGCTCTTATCCAACTTTCCTTTTTTCTCCCATAACTAGGTTTCTTCTGGGCTTCTCAAACTTAAAAAATACTCATTTACAGATGGGCATGGTGGC
This sequence comes from Rhinopithecus roxellana, assembly GCF_007565055.1. NCBI lineage: Eukaryota > Metazoa > Chordata > Mammalia > Primates > Cercopithecidae > Rhinopithecus > Rhinopithecus roxellana. Next base: position 31,296,754 of record NC_044551.1, on the reverse strand, counting down.
TCACACCTGTAATCCCAGCACTTTGGGAGGCTGAAGTAGGTGGATCACCTGAGGTCAGGAGTTCGAGACCAGGTTGGCCAACAGTTCCAGACCAGCCTGACCAGCCCGGTCAACTTTTCTTATTAGAAATCCCGTTTCTACTAAAAATACAAAAAAAATTAGCTGGGCGTGGTGGTGGGTGCCTGTAATCCCAGCTACTGAGGAGGCTGAGGAGGAGAATCACTTGAACCCAGAAGGCAGAGGTTGCAATGAGCCAAGATCATGCCATTGCACTCCAGCCTGGGCAACAAGGGCAAAATTTCATCTCAAAAAAAACAAAACAAAACAAAACAAAACAAAACAAAACAAAAAACAAACAAACAAAAAACCAACTCATTTACCAGAATAGCCATTAAGTTTTCCTCTGCAGCCTAACAGTACCCCTGAACATCCCCTGAAGAGAATCAATAAGTGAACAACCTACAAAGCTAATAAATTAGGAGTCTGTTTATGTTAATGCTATCTTTCTTCTCCCCTGGCAAATACAACTTCTACGGTGGATTTCTACGAGCTTTGGTAGATCATTCAGTGCCTAAGGAAGAAGGAAATTGACATTTTTAGCTCAAGTGCTGGTAGGCATTGCCAAATCCACATCAATCGGAAAGGAAAAATATTCTGGAAATTTGAACAGAGATATAAATGAAAATAAGAACGAACTTCTTTTCGGCCCAAGTGTCCTGCCTGTTTTGCAATCTTCCAAGTGAGAATGATTCTTTATGTTCAGTCTATGAACATGTGACCATTTCATCATTTTGGAAAATAAATTAATAAAATATTTAAAAGTTAACAGTGTTCTGGGAGTATCATTTACCAAACACAGCTGCAACTTCTCAGTGGGGGGTATTCATGACCGATTTAAATGCAGTGTCTTCACAACAAACTCAGTCAGTGGCCTGGTTTCACCAAAAGCAGTACTAACATTGGGCTCACAAGCAATTTGCTTCTGAGAAGGGGAGCTTTAGGTGCCCCCTCATGCAGAAATGACTGACAGACCCCAAGCAAGAGGGGGATGGGTCCCATAAATGCAGGATGGCTGCCAGGAGAACATGGCTTTGGAAATGCAGGTTCTGACATTCATAGCTTAAACCCTGCTTCTTTATAAGCAAAATACTTGCATTGTCATTATCTGTTTGATTTTCTGGAAAGAAATGAACTATTAAGACGTTTTACTGAAGTGAAATATTAGGCTAGTGTAGTGGGTAAGCTTGAGTTCTGGGTTTGAATCTGTCATCTGCCACTTACAAGCTATATAACCAATAGCACGTTCCTTAACCTCTCTGAGCCTCAGTTTCCTTACCTTGTAAGGGTGACAATTTATAATAGTGCCTGTCCTCAATGTTTATTTTGATTATATAATTACAACATGTAGAATACTTAACACAGTAGCCAGCAAAGACGTGTCAAAAGACAAAATTACAATAAATTTATAGAATTAATTGCCCTTAATTTGTGATTTATGAATTGAAGCACCTCCTTTCTATACAATAGAATGAAAGCTCCCACTAGGCAATAGCAAAATAGTGGGTTTTGTAATGTGGGAAAAAGGAAACACAACAATAGAAAAATAAATGATTAGTTAACATCAAGTTACTTCAGGTTACTTTTTTGTAAGGGTTAAGGCAGAGGGGATTTGCTTATTATGCTGACTTAGGTGGAGAGTGGCATTTAGCATGAGCGACTCCACTTTGGTTTGGTCTGGTTTTTAAGGGCCTAGTACAGGAGCTTAGTCTTAAACAATGGCCTCCCATACTTTTATTCAATATTAGCTAGTCTGTGGCCTGTTTTCAACAGAGAAGATGAATTAAATACTGCAACAATTCTCCTACCAAAAAAAAGGAAGGTATTATTATTATCACACTAATATCTCACTTCCATAGGTTCTTCATATTGATTTTCTCAATCACAACTATCCTGCAAATTCAATTCAGCAGGTGTAATTTCTGCTGTGTTTCTGAGGACACTGTGTTATGCAGAAGTAAACACTTTTATTCAAGGTCACATGGTCAGCTAGTGGCAGAGGTAGCGTAGAAACAGGATATCTTGACTTCCAGTTCTACCCCTTTTCTTCTAGACCACACCTGGTTTTGTACCTTTTTGAAACGTGCTAAGCACATTTTTTTCCCAGTTTGGCTGCTTTTTACTTCCTCAAGAAGAACACAACTCTGCCAAGCTAAAGATTAGGTAACTGTCACCTTTGTGTTTCATGAACATCAAGAGGCCAGGAAATATTTTCCATGTCTATATGGCTCTCCAGCCAGAGGCTATATAAGTATATATACACACACACACACATACTGCACACACACACATATATATATATACACACACGTGTATACATATATTAGTACAAAGAAAATATATAAATATAAAAATAAAAGGGAGATTTAGATTGTTCCTATTAAAAAAATTTACAGTCATTTGCCTCATAATGATGTTTCAGTCAACAAAGGATCATATATACGATGGTGTTACCGTAAGATTATAATATCATATTTTTACTGTACCTTTTCTATGTTTAGGTACACAAATACTTCCCATTGTGTTGCAAGTGTCTACAGTATTCAGTACAAGAACATGCTGTACAGGTTTGCAGCCCAGGAGCAATAGGCTATACCATATAGCGTAGGTGTGTAGTGGGCTATGCCATCCAGGTTTGTGTAAGTGCACTCTATGATGTTTTCCTGGCCTTAGAATAAAACCCAAATACTGCCACTTCTTCCTCCCATGCCAGGGCAGACATTGCTAATTGGTAATGACTCTATTTCCCACTAAGTCCACAGACAGCTTCAGAATCCTCATGAAATACTGAGCTCCAGGAAGCCACCAGCAATCAGTCTGAGTTTGCCCATGAAATAAAACATAACATGCCCTTTCTGGAGTAGAACCATGCATGTGAAAGCTCCTCAAGGTCAGGGACCATTTTCTTACCTATCACTGAAAATGCAGAGACCTTAGCAGAATGCCGCAAACAGATTAGGCACTGGGGAAGTACTGAATGAAAGAATTCATGCACACACCTCAGTCTCCTGACAACACAGGAGACAGGAGACGACCTGAAGTTGGCCATGTCCTTACTTACAGTTTTTCCATTCTTTCTCCTTCACTATTAATAACACAGATAAGGCCGGACTCGGTGGCTACACAGATAAGGCTGGACTCGGTGGCTCACGCCTGTAACCCCAGCACTTTGGGAGGCCAAGATGGGCAGATCTCCTGAGGTCAGGAGTTTGAGACCAGCCTGGCCAACATGGTGAAACCCCATCTCTAATAAAAAGCCAAAAATTAGCTGGGCACAGTGGTGCGCACCTGTAGTCCCAGCTACTCGGGAGGCTGAGGCAGGAGCATTGCTTGATCCCGGGAGGTAGAGGTTGCAGTGAGCTGAGATGGAGCCACTGCTATATCTGGGTAACAGAGTGAGACTCTGTCTCAAAAACAAAAACAAAACAGCTAATTTAAATCAGCATAGAATACACAGTCACAACCATAAACTGCCAGGATAATTCTTAATATTTTTTGCTAGAGATCCTGTTTTTTGCCAGTTTTTTATTTTAGAAGGAAGCTTTATATCACAATCACAGATAGAAAACCAATATTATATGTCATAAACACAGAGGAGCCATAAAAAACACAGTAATGAACATAAACACAGGTCTGGGTATTATCTGAAAATCATTCCATGTCCACCACTGATACCCACATGAGAGGCATTTTAGTGTGGAGGTGAACTGGATAACTTGAGTTAGAATCTTACCTCTGCCAATACCTAGTTGTGTGACCTTAAGTAGGTGACATAACCTGTCTGAGCCTCACTCTCCTCATTTTGGTATAAGGGATAATGATAGTTTCTATCTCACAGGCTTTGAAAACTAAATGAGTTAATCCATGTAAATGGCTTGGCTGGTAGAAAGTGCTCGATAAAAGTTAGTGCCTCAACAAAACTGAATCTAGAAACATATAAAAAAGATTATGCACCATGAACAAGTGAGATTTATCCCAGGAATGTTAAGATCAGGTTAACATTAACATCAGAATATCAATTAATGTAATAAGCTATACCAATAAAGGTCAGAAACCATATCATCTCAATACACACAGAAAACGCATTAGACAAAATCTCAACACCTTCATGATAAAAACACTCAAAAAACTAGGATTAGAGAATATCCTCAACTTGACAATAAGTGGCTACAAAAAACTTTTAGCTAATATCAGACTTAATGCTTTCCCACTAAGATCAAGAACAAGACAAATAAGCCTGCTCTTAGCACTTCTATTCAACATTGTACCGGCAGTTCTAGCCAAGGTAATTAGGCAAGAAAATTAAATAAAAGACATCTAGATTAGAAATGAAAAAGTAAAACTATTCCTATTTGCAGGTAACATAGCCTTGTATATAGAAAATCTGTGAAAAATCCACTAAAAACTATTAAAGTCATAAACAAGTTCAGCACGTTTGTAGGATACAATATCAGCATACAAAGATCAGTTGTATCTCTATATACCAGCAATGCACAATATGAAAAGAAAATTGAGAAAACAATTCTATTTATAGTAGCATCAAAAATAATACAATACTTAGGAATAAACCTAACAAAATAAGTGCAAAACATACACTCTGAAAGCAATAAAACCTTGTTGAAAAAAATTAAAGAAGACCTAAATAAATAAAAAGATATCCCATGTACATAAGCTGGAAGACTTAATATTGTTAACACGGCAATACTACCCAAACGAATCTACAGATTCAACATAATCTCTATCAAAATCTCAGCTGGCTTATTTGCAGAAATTGACAAGCTGATCCTAAAATTCATATGGAAATTCAAGGGACTCACTCAAGATAACCAAGACAATCTTGTGGGTGGGGGGAACTGAACAAAATTGGAAGACTCACACTTCCTCATTTCAAAACATACTGAAAGCTACAGTAATCAAAATTGTGTGGTGTTACCATGAAGACAGACAATGAACAATGATAAATTAATGGAACTGAACTGAGAATCCAGAAATAAACCCTCACATTTATGGTCAATTGACAAGAGATGTAGAAAGAATATTCTTTTCAACATATGATTCTGGGACAACTGAATACCCACATGCAAAATTTATTTTATGGTGTGAGGTATAAATAATGTAATATATAATAAATTAATTCAAAGATCTATGTAAGAGCTAAAACTATAAAACTCACAAGAGTACATCTTTGTGACCTTGAATTATGTAATAACAAAAACACAAGCAACAAAGTAAAAAATAAACTAAACATCTACATAAAAAAATTTGTGCTTCAAAGGACACCATCAAGAAAGTCCATCCACAGAAGAAAATATTTGCAAATCATGTCTTTGCTAAATATATAAAATATGTAAATAATTCTTGGCTGGGCACAGTGGCTCATGCCTGTAATCCTAGTACTTTGGGAGGCTGATGGGAGAATCGCTTAAGCCAGGAGTTCAAGACCAGCCTGGGCAACAGAGCGATACCTTGTTTGTACAAAAAAAGTTTTTTAATAAAAATAAATTTAAAAATGAATTCTTAAAACTCATTAATAAAGACAACCTGATTTTAAAAATAGGCAAGGAACAGATTTTTCTCCAAAGATATACACATAGCCAATAAGCACACAGAAAGATTAATGTCCTTAGTTATTAGGGAAATGCAAATTGATACAACTTCACGCCCACTAGGATGGCTATAATCAAAAGGACAGACAATAACAAGTGTTGACAAGGATGTGGAGAAACTGGGAACACCGTTGCTAGTGGGAATGCAAGATGGTGCTGCACCTTTGGAAAATCGATTGGTATTTCCTCAAATTTTTAAACACAGAGTTACCATTTGACCCAGCAATTCTACTCCTAGGTATAACCCCAAGTGAAATGGAAATACATGTCCACACAAAAACTTGTACATGGATGTTCATGGCACCATTATTTGTAACAGCTAAAAAGCAGAACTAAAATATGCATCAACTGATAAATAAAATATGGTACAGCCATATGGAATATTTTTCAGCCATAAAAAGGAATTAGGTACTGATATTGATACAACATGAATGAACTTTGACAATATTATGCTAAGTGAAAGAAGCCAGTCATTAAAGACTCTGTATTCTATGGTTGCATTTATTAAACATGCCCAGAACAGGCAAATCTATGGAGACTTACAGTAGACTAGTGGTTGCCTAGGGGTGGGATTGGGTGAAATAGGTGGTGCTGCTAAAGGCCATGAGGTTTCTTTCTGGGGCGTTAAAATGCTCTAAAACTGACTACAATTATGGGTTGTACAATTTTGTGGATATATTACAAACCACTGAACTGGTTTTTTTGTTGTTGTTGTTGTTTTAAGACAGAGTTTTTGCTCTTGTTCCCTAGGCTGGAATGCAATGGTGCGATCTCACTCACTGCAACCTCTACCTCCCGGGTTCAAATGATTCTCCTCCCTCAGCCTCCTGAGTAGCTGGAAAAACAGGCACCCGCCACCATGCCCAGCTAATTTTTGTATTTTTAGTAGAGACGGGGTTTTGCCATGTTGGCCAGGCTGGTCTCAAACTGCTGACCTCAGGTGATCCACTCACCTCGACTTCTCAAAGTGCTGGGGTTACAGGCATGAGCCACCATGCCTGCCCTGAACCGTATCTTTTAAATGAGTGAATTGTACAGTATGCAAACTATATTTCAAGAAAGCTGCTACCAAAAGTTAGTATTTTTATAACTACCTTTTGGGAAACTTTGGGTGTAACATAAGCAGAAGGGGTACAAAGACAGCTGGGGTTGGAGTAGGAGCTTGGGGAGTTTGGGGACTGTAACGCTGCCCCTACAAGCAGAGGCTGTGGAGAGCAAAAACCAATGAGGACAGCAGGGGAGGAAAAGAGCAATAGATACAACCATACGACCCCGCACAGCGGCCCCCTAAACTGCAGGGGTGAACTAGACCATACAGGGCAGGCCCAGCTAGCTTGTTTGTTCCCTCCCCCTGCCCCTGCCCGTTTTGGTTTTTCTGCCATCTGTCAGGTCCTGGGGCTTCCCCCTGCCCCGGGAGTAAAGATTCCTCAGATAATATTATCTGAGGAATAATAATGTTACCACCTGTGAGGTGGGTGGAGTGATAGGTTCTGAGGTTTAGAATGAGAACAAGAAGGGAGTCTAGCTCTCTTTCTACTGATGAGGAAACCGAGGCTTAGAAAAGAGAAGGGACTTGTGCAAGGTCACTGGGCTAATTAGGGGTGGAGCTGGGGTTAACATTGCACTTCCTGAGAAGACAAGGGAAGGCAATAGAATAACTTATATGACACAGAGCTTTAAAAGAAAAGGAGAGGGCCAGGCATGGTGGCTGGCGCCTGTAATCCCAGCACTTTGGGAGGCAGAGGCAGGTGGATCACCTGAGGTCAGGAGTTCGACACTAGCCTGACTAACATGGTGAAACTCCATCTCCACTAAAATTAAAAAATTAGCCAGGTGTCCGGGAGGCGGAGCTTGCAGTGAGCTGAGATCGCGCCATCGCACTCCAGCCTGGGCGACAGAGCAAGACTCTGTCTCAAAAACGAAACAAAACAAAACAAAACAAAAAATTAGCCAGGTGTCATAGCACATGCCTGTAATCCCAGCTACTCGGGAGGCTGAGGCAGGAGAATCGCTTGAACCTGGGAGGCAGAGGTTACAGTGAGCTGAGATCGCACCATTTCACTCCAGCTTGGGGAACAAGAGTGAAACTCCAGCTCAAAATAAATAAATAGATAAATAAAAGAAAAGACAGGTATTGCAACAAAAATTCTGCAGCAAAACGAAAAGCCCTCTAAGAAAGGAAATACAATGAAAGGACATTACTGGTTCTCTGTGATCATCATTTACATATCTTCTTAATAATGTAGACACTTTAAACCCAATTTAGGTTAAAATAGAGCTCTTCCTATCTTGAAAGACAGGGGCAGGGGAGGGAGGGAGATGGTGTAAGAAAGCAAAATCTCGGCCGGGCGCGGTGGCTCAAGCCTGTAATCCCAGCACTTTGGGAGGCCGAGATGGGCGGATCACGAGGTCAGGAGATCGAGACCATCCTGGCTAACACAGTGAAACCCCGTCTCTACTAAAAAAAAAAAAAAAAAAATGCAAAAAAAAAACCTAGCCGGGCGAGGTGGCGGGCGCCTGTAGTCCCAGCTACTTCGGAGGCTGAGGCAGGAGAATGGCGTGAACCCGGGAGGCGGAGCTTGCAGTGAGCTGAGATCGGGCCACTGCACTCCAGCCTAGGTGACAGAGCGAGACTCCGTCTCAACAAACAAAAAAAAAAAAAAAAAAAGAAAGCAAAATCTCCATCCATCACAGCAGGAAGTAAATAGACAACGTGCAAAATAGATAAATCAAGAAATAGCAGTGTAAGCACATATCATTTAGAGATCAGGAGGCAGCTACTAGAAGAAACAGTGAGTTAAAAGCGGCAGCTTCTAGGGGAGGGTGGGTGCTGGATGGTTGTTTTTCATTATAAGCTTTCAATACTATTTGATTTTTTAAAACATGTGTATGTATTGTTTTGATCAAAATTTAATAATTTGCTTTAGAAGACAACCACCCAAAGTCTCCCTGCTAGCAGTTCAGACACCTGGCTGGTACCCAGCACTGACTGCTGTTTCAGTCCCTTGTTGCCTGTCTTCTGGGACCAGAGGCTCCATCACCTACAGCTTCTCTCCACACAGGGGACCTGCAGTCAGAGCAAAGAAGTCAAGTCAGCCTCGACTTGGGCCTCTGGAGAAGGTCTATTTTCCTCGTTGTTTATGAGTAGACAGAGAAAGAGATCTTGGCAGGGGCTAAAGGACTTGCTACTTCATTTGCCGTTCTGCCCAGCTGCTTCCTGTGTTGTTAGGGTTGAGGCGGCCTTTCTGGTGACACCAAACCAGGCAGCTACCAGCGGCTCAGGGGAACGGTCTCACGCTCTCAGGAGAGGAAGTCATGCCACCAAGTGGCTTGCTGATTTGCTCCTGCTGGGGCCCTGGGGCTGTCATATGAGGAACACCAACATGATGCCTATGTGGGGAGAGGAGCTGCCTCTCAGATGCACCTGCTAAAACTCACAAAGCGAAGCCATGCATCTGCTACGGAAACAAAGAGCAGGACTTCAGGTCTGGCCACCAGATCGGAGCACGTGGAACTCAGCTTCATCGACGCGAAACTGCAACTCGAGCATGGCTCAATATGAAGACAAAGGTCCCCAAATCACATTTTCACTCACTCTAAAAGGGCAAATTTCTCTGTCTATAAAATATGGAGGTTAGCCTTGGTTCTCTCTCAACCATGATGTCCTGCCTTGTGAAGGTTATTGCAGGTAACTTGTGCTAATAACAGCTTAAGCACTGAGGTTTGCAAACAAGGTACATTTTATTGTATGTAAGGCAAGGGTTCAAGGTCTCTGTGTGATATTATTGCTTGCATGTTCATCTCTTCCCTTGAGTGGCAGGACTGGAGCAGAGTTGGGGGATTGGCTGTAGGGGGAGCATGTCAATATTGTCCATTTTGTGTACTAAAATAACAACAACAGCAACAAGTTAAGAATCACTGGAGTTGGGCCTCTCTCAGGGGCCTTCCAACTCTAAAGCAAATGACCATGACTACAGTCTAGACATTCCATCCAAAGAGCTTCCTTAAAGACACATGTTAAGGATCATGCAGACCATTCTCTGTGGCCAAGATATACAGGGCATCATAAACCTGTCCAAGGATAGTCTTCCTTTGTGCCTTTGCTCAAACTGTCTCCACTGCCTTATGGACTGTCTTCTTTCCTTCTTAAATCCTACCAATCTACTAAGGCCCAAGTCAAGACATGCCTTTTCCACAAAGGTCTGACCAGCCAAGCCCCATAATGACCTTCATTTCTCTCACTCCACTAGCACTCACAGTCTAGAGTTCACAGTTTTTAACTGCACTACAAACTGCTTTATATTTCATTAATTCTTTGGATTGCTAAGAATGCCAAGGATAGTCACCTTGTCTGAGTTTGACTCACAGCAACCAGCACAGAGAAAGGCACACACCAGGAATTACTTGCTTAATTAATAATTCATGAATGATTTGTTGAATGCATGAGCCAATGACCAAAATTCTTAACTTCTGGTTTAAAAAAATTAACAAGAAAGTTAATATATCACACTTCTCTGAGGTTCCATATTCAAGTCTGCCTTATCAATATAAGAATCTGAGGAGAGTTCTTTAGAGAATCCTTCTATCATATAGTTTCCACTTCAAACCCTAAGAAGCAGGTCCTTATTTCTCTTCCCCAGATGGAAGAATAACAGACTTGGAGATAGGTGGCTGACCTCTAGTTCTGAATTATCTTGTCATTCATATATTGCCAAAACAAATCTTAAAGCATCATATTTTAAAAGCACAAATCAAAAATAGTTCTCAGATATTCCTTAAGAGTTACTGCATGCCTTCTCTGAGGGTCAGCCCTGCAAATTCCCTTTGATCTCAGCCAGGCCTTCAGTGAAGTTAGACAATTCTCTCATTCTTCCCCAGTTGATTTCTTATTCCACCCACAGAGGCAACTGTTCCAAACTCTGAAGTCTCCTGAAGTTTCCTAACCAGTCCATCACCTTGATTTCCTGCAGAGGACCTCACCTCCTGCCTTACTTAGAAAACAGAGACTATAGAACATGGACAGACTAAACACACCTCTGTTTTACCTAGAGATTAAAGCCTGAGAACCATTGCTCTACAATGACCAAATAATGACGCAAACAGAATCAAAAGGCCTACTGATGAAGTCATCACTGGGTCTTTCTCAGGCATCTCGCCAGAAAGTCCTATTTACTTTCCTCTCTCACTGCCTGTATCTGAGTTGCCCAAAGTCTATCAAAATGCCACACAACCAGAATGATCCTGCAAGAAATTCTGCCTGAACTCAAGCTCTGCCTTCTCAAAATAATTTCTTTCAAGAATTTGCACCCTCTGTTGCCAGGGCCCAAGTATGGCTTAAATGGCTGTTTTTTTGAGGTACATCACACACAGTCCTTAGCATAATGGCCATGGCTAGAAAGCCAATATCTAAGCTCTTTGCATCCTGGGAGGCGTCCCGCACCCACTGACTGAATTCTGAAGTGTCTTTGTACAGACCAGGCTATCCAGGGGCCTTGACAGAATCTGTGAATCACAAAATGCCTTTAAGCTTCCCATTGGCTCAACAGTACAGAGAGGCCACAGATCTGTCTTCTTAAAGTGGCACACAATATATAAGTAATAAATTGTTTCTTAAGGAATGGAGGGCATTTACCCAAAAGAGTCACACATTCAGGAGGTTCCTTCTCTATTTCCATGGTCTTTGTTTCTCAGACTGGGATTTACAGACATTACCTCATCCGCAGGCTTCCATAATGACAGGCAGGTAACAGTTGGGCAGGCTGCCTTCCACTGCTCAATTTTGAATGTCAGAGAGGTAGCGGCTGGTTTAAGGGCACACAGCAACTTAGGGATCCTGTGTCCCATGCTCACTGTGCTGCTCTGTCTGTCCTGGAAGCAAAGCATGCCCTCAACATTTTTGGGTGGTTGCAAAATGCGAAATTCTCACAGAGGAAGAGGCCCTTCCTTAACTCTATGTGTTGAAATGTGAGAATGGCCCTGGGCTTCTGCTTGGTGTGTTCCCTCCCACTTCTCCCTGCCTACTCAAGTTCCACCCACGTCTCCTGTGCTACTTAAGAGCACTTTCCACCTGAAGCCTTTCAGTTCATGCCTTACCACTCTTAACTTTCCCTTCCTTTGGCAGGTAAACTTGGGGCTGGGTTTACTGGTCACAGAGACCAGCTTCCCTCAAAAAAGCAAAATTCAGGAAAGCTCTGGAGGGAGAGGGGCTGGTAACAGCCAAGGGTTGATTCCATACATGAGCCAAATTCTTAATGATTATGTAATGAATACATTATAACAATAAATATATAAATATGCTAGTACTTACTACGTGCTAAGCATTCTGCTTGGCACTTTCATGCACCCCTCGGGTAGTAAGAGCATCCAAAGATATTCTAGTTCCTCCCCCGCCCCCATTCACTGCCTAGAAGGCAGCAGCCTGCCCCCCTTCTCCCACCATCTCACTACTGATGCAGGGGCCATCCCCTGGACCCTAGGCATGGCTTTGCTCCTCAGAATGACACGACCAAAGGCCTTTCATAAAGACTCCAGTGAGGTGACTGATGTCTGGCTTCGTCAATTACAAGTGAATAATTAATACTTGCCAGTAAAGAAATAGACTCATTGTTATGGTGGCCACATGGAGGCTACAAAAGGCCATTTTGTGACACTCTTGGTGGACCCCTGGGGCCAACAGAGGTCCAAAGAAGCCGCGTTGAGAGTGTAGTCCAATCCTTAAACGTAGGGACTGGGGCCCGTACTGTTTTCCAGGAGCACTTTTCCGTTAATTAGCTTGTTGCCTATTCATCTCATTCAGTTTTCTGGTCAATGACAGCAGCAGAGGCCCACTGAACATCAGAGAGGGCATGATTTATCAGAGGGGACATGTAGAGTTCTCCCAGGGCCTTTTACCAGCTTTTGAATTCATGTCTACTTCCTTCTCTGGGCCAGCATCTGATTTGAGTAAAATTCTCCAACCCCATTGGGTTGTACATTCGACTCTTGGCCTAATGCCTAAAGCAAGTTTTTCCTTTTTCATTTTTCAGCAGGGACTGAACAAGGCAGCCTTGGGTGCCTACAGAACCGGTCAGAACTGGCCAGGAAATATAATAAAGAAGCTTAGTGAGCAGACAGCTAATGCCCCCAGCCAGAGGCTCAGTGTGCAGAACTATCTAGAGGCACTGACTTTGTAAGCAAACAACACTCTCTTCTTGAGGTCTAATAATTGCCTTGGCAAAGGGTAGCCAATGCCAACGAGGAACCCTGTGTACACAAGTTTCTCATCCTGAAAGTGGACACTGGGTGCTCAAAAAATGCCTTCCGGTGACAGTAACCCCTGACCAGTTAAACAAACATGCACTCATGCACACGCATGCACACACACTCTTACAGCATTCCTGCCCACAGGGCCAAAGCTGCCCTTGCCAAATACAGAGCTGACAGCTGCTAGATATTGTCATTTCAGGGACCTGTTCCCAAAAGAACTACCCAGCTCCCCACCTCCACTTCCAGCCCACTGTTTGAAATTCCACCATTAGCGACAGCAAATATTTCTACAGTGTTTCCCATTAAAGCTTTGTTTCCCATTAAAATGCCTCCATCCTGTTTATTTTCTGGTCAAATGACTTATAAAGCACCTGCTCTGCATCAAATGGGAACTTCTTTTGTATTTAGCTCTTCAAGATAAACACAATCATTGGCTCCTTTCTTGAAAACAATTTCTGACACTGGAGACTGGGGGAAGAGCAGGGCACTGTATGGAAGTGGAGGTGGTAGGCCACCAGGAGGGCCACAGAGAGAGGGTCTAATGGTGGAGAAAGCAACTGTCAAGGCCTTCACAGGCCTGCCCATAGATATGGACCTGATTTTTACCCTCTAAGATCTCAGGGACCCAGGTTGCTGGCACAGCCTGTATCCAAGAGAAAGGTGAGACCCACTGCCCTAACTGGGACACAGACAGGAGGCAGGAAATGGGAACACAGGAACCGACACTCTCCTGATTTGCCCCTCCTGCCAGCAGAACTGCCTCCATCTCCCTGCCCATGCTGAGGGCACAGGCACCTAGGAACTAGCAGAAAAGGATCCTTGTCCCATTCTTGGCCTAGCTGGAAGGACAGCTGAAGGCTCGTCAGGGCTGGTCAATGTTTCCACTGTGCTGGCGAAAGTACGCAAGCAAAGGTCAAAATCAGATTCCCTGTGCTGGGGAGGCACCGGGGGGCTGTCAGTGTCCTTTCTAGCAGGGGGTTCTGGGTACAGAGGGCCATACTTCTGTGGACCATCCCCCATCCCCAAGCAGAGGGCACCTCCTCTTCTTTTGCACATAGGTGGGCTGTTCCTTGGGGTGAGGGGTAGGGTTGTCTTGAAAAGCAGACGCCACGACAGGTAAGCTTCTTCCTGGTTCCTCAGAGCTCAAGAAAAAACAATCTTTTCCCCCAGGAGTCAGCCCACTCATCCCCTTCCCCCATTTCCATCCTGCCCGCGGCCAGCCTGGAGAGCGATGCTAGTGTAGGCCAGAAAGCTTCCAAGCGGGTCAGATCTGCTTCTCTCTCATCAAAGCCCTCCGCCCCCAAACATCGCCGCTGCGCCCCTCGCCCCACCCATCACACGTCCTGTGTGCCCGAGGCGGCTGCCAGACGGGCCCAGGCGGCTCTCGCTGGCCCTGGGGAAGGTGACGGTGGCCACGGAGGCAGAGGCAGGGGCCAGCGCTCTGCAGTACCTGGACCCGAGGATGTTGCCGCCGCCGGGCTCGCGGCCACCGCAGGTGTCTCCTGTCCCTGAGATTAGCACCGCCTCCTCCCGGGCTGGCGGCTCCGGCCCAGGCCGCGCACCTGCTGCTGCGGCTACCCCGCCGCCGAGCCAGAACTCCGCGACGTGCTCGCGCCTCCCGGGCAGAGGGTCCGTGCCGCGGGACGCACCATGGGCCCGAGGAGGAAAGGGGCCGCGTGGGGCCTGAGGCCGGGCCTCGCGCTAGCCCCAGCGCAGCGCCAAGCGCCCCCCGCGGACCGGGAGAGGGGGCGGCCCATCGCGCATCCTCACGGCCTCAACCCCGTCCCCGGCAGCATCCCGGTCCCCGTGCCCGGCCCGAGGCCTGCGAGCGCCGCTTACCTGGCTCTGCGGCGAGTCCAGGGGAGGGGCCCGAGGCTACCGCAGGGCCCCGCGCCGGGGCGCAGGATGCTCTGCCCCGCTCCGCTGCGCGGCGCTCGGCCCCGCCCCGGCCCCGCCGCTCCGCCTGCCGCGGCTCCGCCCCCGCCCAGCGCCCGCCCCTTCTCCGCTGCGGCTGTCACACAAAGGGCAGGAAATGGCTGCGGCGAGGGGCTCTCGGCGCTCCCCGCTGTACCGCCGGCGCGCTCGAGACCTGCCTCTCGGGCTCGGAGGACAGCTCAGCACCCAGGCTTCCTGCCCTGGGGGCGGGAAAGGGAGGGAGGGCTTCTTCCACGGCCTCCATCACTAGGAACCACACCTGCAGCAACCCGAGAACGAGAGCTTCGGCCGCATTCGGATCTCATTGGCCCCACATGATTTCCGAGTGCTCATTTATCAACCCAATCTTTATTGATTACCTATTCCGTTCCATGTACGGTGCCAGGACCTGGGTGTGCACTGGTGTACAAAAGACAGGGTCCCTGCCCCCTTGGAGTTTTATCACCTGCCAGGAGAGACGGATGTATATTAACCCATCTAACGTCCAGTTACAGCCCAAAGTGCTGTGAGGAGAAGTAGCAAGGTCAAGTGACGGAAGATGCAACTGGGGCTAGGGGAGGGGCCTTCCACTAATTGAACCTGGACGCTGATGGGGCTTCTTCGCTCAAGAATAAGTTCTTCCCCTCCCTTCCAGTTCCCTGGAGAAGAGTCCCTGAAGCTACCACCTCATTAACAGGGGCCTGCCTCAACTTCATTCTGGAAGAATTGCCTAACGGACAAATAGGCGACAGGAAGCACTGAGAGGACAGGTACCTTTCTCTTCAAGGCTTATCTGCCGTTTCGGGCTCCTTAAAGAAGCGATTATCTGCCCACCGGTGGCTCACACCTGTAATACCAACACTTTAGGAGGCTGAGGAGAGAGGATTGCTTGAGCTCAGGAATTGGAGACCATCCTGGACAACTCAACGAAACCTCATCTCTACTAAAAATTAAAAAAAAAAAAAAAAAAAAAAAAAAAAAAAAAAAAACCATGGGTGTGGTGGCATGCATCTTTGGTCCCAGCTACTCAGGAGGCTGAGGTGGGAGGATTGCTTGAGCCTAGGAGATTGAGGCTACGGTGAGCTATGATCCTGCTGCTGCACTCCAGACTGGGCGACAGAGTGAGACTGTCTCACATTAAAAAAAAAAAAAAAAAAGAAAGAAAAAGAGAGAGAAAAGAAAGAAAAGACCGAGAAAGAGAGAAAGAAGAGAAAGAGAGAAAAGAAAGAGAGAAAGAAACAATTCTCATTGAGATCCAGCCTGGTAGGCCTTCAGACCAGGCTGAAGTCAGGCTGCACCAAATGCTAACCTTGAGACACCTGAGCAGGTTACTCAACACTCTGCTCCACAGAGGTCACCGTATCTGCAACACAGGGAATGACAATTGCCTTTTATACCTTACAGGGTAAATAATTTGAAAGCGTTTAAGACATTGTGGAGTGTATGTAGACATAAGGAGTGGTTTTCTAGAGTCCACAAATTTATACTTAATCACTCAGCTATTCCTAATAAGGGCAATTTGTGGAGGAGGCCCATTATTCAAGCTCCAGCAAAGGGCTTGTGGAAGCCTTTGCTTGCCCTTACTGATCTCACCTTGCTTCCCAAGTGCTCAGAATCCATGAATCCTTGTGGTTTGATCTTAAATCACTAATTCCAATTCAAATTGCTATTTCAGAAAAAAAAAATGACATATATATATATACATACATTTCTGTCCCTGGTTCTGTGTGAAAAGCTGTGGGAGTGTTTGTGGAGGATGGGTTTAAAAACAGAACCGAGGTTTCCTTTTTAAAAAATGTTTCATTTTCCACCGTGATCCTTGGGATTCCAAGTTCAATGATTACAAATACTTTACAATGAGATTCCCAATCAGTCAGGTTTTCATTCTAAGGGGCACATTATTTCAGATGGTATCGTTTTTTGGAAGACATATTTCTCCCTGTTGTTCCTTTGCTGTCTTTTCACCTTCAGGAACAAGTTGCCTAAAAACAGAAAAGACTATTACATGTATATTTGGTTAGATCTTAAGCAAAAATAACTCCCTGACCTCTGAGTTCTACTTGTGTAAAAAGGAGAGCAGTATGGTCTTTTGAAGCCACTGTGTTGGAAATCCGGAGGCTTGTCTTTTGGTCCTAGTTTTGCAACTAACAGAAGAATAATCTTAAGCAAGGAGCCTCACCTCTGTTTCCCCACCTATTAAATGAAGTAGGTTGGATGCACTCCAACATCCTTCTGAATGTGGAAAATTACATGAGTTAAAACAAAGGGCATGCCCCTCCCAGGCTTAAGGCACTTCCCTAGCTCCCCACTGCCCCCCGATGAAGCCCAGACTCTCTCCCGTGGCTGGAGAGGGTCTTCAAGAGCTGGCAGCTATCTCTCCCTGTGAACAAGCTTGCTGTGCTTCAGTTAAAAGGAACAGCTTTTAGTTCCTCAAACTTGCTGTGTTCTTTGTTGTGCTTGACATTCGTACATGCAAGGCTTCTTGAATGGCACTTTCTGTGCCGACATTCCCCCCCTCCACATTCCACACTTTTTCCCAGTTTACCTGATGAAGTTCGGTTCATCTTTCTGGTATCCCTTTAGATGCTGCTTCCTCCAAGATTCCTACATGTCTGGGTTAGCTTGAGATTGGTTGTCTATGTGCCCTTAGCTGCCTGGGCTCCCTCTATCATCCCACGTATAATCTGCGATATAATTGTCAATACACTTGCCTGTATTCCACCATGAGACCATAAAATCTAAGGGAGCAGGGATATGTCTGTCTTGCTTTCCCATTGCATCCTCGGAGCCTGGTACTTAGCAGGAGTTCAGTAAAAATGGATGGAATGAACACCCATAGATGACATTTTTAAACTTTGCCACTGAAATGTATAGCTATCTGTCTACTGCCTTCAGATTTCCTTCACATCCAACCCCAAGCTTTGCCATCAGCAATGAAATGGTAGAGGATATCAATAAGAATTGCTTTGGTACTTGCAAAGCTGTGGCCCATGTGTCATCCATGTGGCAACATTGGCTTGTGTTTTAGAAAAGCTTCAAGTTATAATTCCAGCACTTTGGGAGGCCGAGGCAGGTAGATTGCCTGAGGTCAGGAGTTCGAGCCCAGCCTGGCCAACATAGTGAAACCCTGTTTCTACTAAAAGTACAAAAAATTAGCTGGGCATGGTGGTGGGCGCCTGTAATCCCAGCTACTCAGCAGGGTGAGGCAGGAGAATTGCTTGAACCCGGGAGGTAGAGGTTGTGGTGAGCCAAGATCACGCCATTACACTTCAGCCTGGGCAACAAGAGCGAAACTCCGTCTCAAAAAAAAAAAAAAAATGTTTAAAACTATCAGGAGACCCTGCTTTATAGACACCAGTAATGAAGTATCTGGAATGGGCATGAAGGGAAAACGTAAATAATAATAATAACACAATAATGGCTAACATTTACCAAGTACATTATCTCATATAATTTTTCACAATTTTTCTATGAGGAAAATATAATCATTTTTCCCATTTTTATAGTTGAGGCAATTAAGGTTTAATAATTTGCCTGAGGTAGTGAAGTCAAACCCATGCTTTTTACCACAATCTCATACAGCCTCACTTTCCCTCTTCCAAGCTAAGTCCATGTATTTACTAATATGCTCCCTTATTCAAAAAACATATTAAATGTAAGTTACATAATTAAATGTAACACATTATGTTAAAAAATTAAAAATCAGCAAGAAATTGTTTAAAAGGAAGGCAAAGAGTACAAAGATGAGATGGACAATCAAATGTACCAAACTGTAAACAAAACAACAAAAATCAATCACAAGTCTACCTGCTATGAACTTGCTAACATTTGGTTCCAAGTATTTATGTGGGTGGCAGGAAAAGAGAAACGTGATGGTCAGTTACAGAATTTACATTGGCCATTCTGTAGATAGAACCTGACCACTTGCCCAAAATTGCCTCATTTTATAGGCAGGGGAATCGCTTGCACCCAGGAGGTGGAGGTTGCAGTGAGCCAAGATGGTGCAGCTGCATTCCAGCCTGGGCAACAGAGCAAAACACTGTCTCAAAACAAAACAAAGCAAAACAAAAAAGTACATCCTTTAGATTCTTGTGAAGGTTATATGAAATGATAATGTAACACACTAAGCAGTTTGGTACATAATAAATGCTCAGAAATGGGATTATTATTATGATTTTCTTTTTGAGATGGAGTCTCACTCTGTCGCCCAGGCTGGAGTACAGTGGCGTGATCTTGGCTCACTGCAACCTCCATCTCCCAGGTTCAGGTGATTCTCCTGCCTCAGCCTCCCGAGTAGCTGGGATTATGGGTGTGTGCCCCCACACCTGGCTAATTTTTGTATTTTTAGCAGAGATAGAGTTTCACCACATTAGCCGGGCTGGTCTTGAACTCCTGATCTCAGGCAATCCTCCCGTCTCAGTCTCCCAAAGTGCTGGGATTACAGGTGTGTGCCACCACACCTGGCCTGTGGCCATCTCTTGTTGCTATTGTGGTGAACTCAAGTGTTGCCAGTATCCACTTCAAGTGTTGTGTGATGCTAATTATCTCTGAGTGAGCAATTCATCTCTGCAGTTAATTGGATATCAGAGTAAAATGTGATATCTCCTGGTTCTCATGATAAAACATTTTTCATCATGTTTAGTGTAATACAGAAAACCTTGAATAACACCATGGAACCCACGTGAAGTGACACTAGTGATGCTGAAAGTGTTCCCAAAAAGCAGAGAAAAGTCATGACATTACAAGAAAATAACTGAATTGCTTGATATATAGCATAGATTGAGGTCTGCAGCTGCAGTTGTCCATCATTTTAAGATGAATGAATTTAGCACAAGGACCACTGTAGAAAGAAAGAAAGAAAGAGAGGGAGGGAGGGAGGGGGAGAGAGACAGAGAGAGAGAGAGGCAGGGGGAGAGAGAGAGAGAGAGAGAGAGAAAGAAAAGAAAAGAAAAAGAAAAGAGAAAAGAAAAGAAAAAAGAAAGAAAGAAAAAATAAATTCATGAAGCAGTAGCTGCAGCTCCCAGCAGGTATGAAAACCTTGCACTTTTGGTGAAATACCATTTTAGTTCATATTGAAAATGCAGGTTTTAGGTGGGTGCATTGCTATAAAGATTGCTATAAGAAAGATGTACCCATAGACTCTAATATGAGTCAGGAAAAAGTGAAGTCATTGTATGATAACTTAAGGCAAAAGAAAGGTGAAGGATCTAAAGCCGAATAATTTAATGCCAGCAAAGATGGTCTGATAATTTTAGAAAGAGGTTTGGCTTAAAAAATGTCAAGATAACAGGAGAAGCAGCTTCTGCCGACCAAGAGGCAGCAGATGAATTATCAGATGCCATTGACAAAATCATGGAGGGGAAAGGATAACTAATTGCCTGAACAGGTTTTTAATTTGAATGAAAGTACCCTATTCTGGGGGGAAAAAAAAGCCACAAAGAACATTGATTAATAAGGAAAAGAAGCGATCACCAGGATTTAAGATAGGAAAGGATAGGCGAACTCTGCTCTTTTGTGCAAATGCAGTCAGGCTTATCATCGGGACTGCCCTTACCTATAAAGCTGCTAATTCCTAAGCCTTGAAAGGAAATGTTAAACACCAGCTGCCAGTCTTTTGGTTGTACAACAAGAAGGCCTGGACAATGAGAACTCTTTCTGGATTAGTTCCATCCATGTTTTGTCCCTGAAGTCAGGAAGTACCTTGCCACTAAGAGTCTGCCTTTCAAGGTTCTTTTGATATTGGAGGATGACTCTTGGTTATCTAGAACCCCATGAGTTCAACACTGAAGGCATCAGAGTGGTCTACTTGCCCCCAAAAACATCTCTAATCCAGCCTCTATATCAGGGGGTCATAAGGGCCTTTAATTCTCATTATATATGATACTCTTTGGAAAAGATTGTCAACGCTGTGAAAGAGAACCCTGATAGAACATCAAGAAATTCTAGAAGGATTACACTTTGAAGATGCCATCTTTGTGACAGAAAAAGCTATGAAAGCCATCAAGCCCAAAACAACAAGTTCCTGCTGGAGAAAACTGTGTTCAGATGTTGTGCATAACTTCACAGGATTTACGGCAGAGCCAATCAAGAAAATCATGAAAGAGATTGAGCATATGGGGAAAAGGTGGGTGAGAGGTCTGTGTGAAGGGTCTCAAGATATGAATCTTGGAGAAATCAAGAGCCAATAGATGCCACTCCAGAGGGATTGACAGAAGATGACAACTTGATGGAGATGAATCAGTACCAGACAATGAGGAAGAAGAGGTAAAAGAGGCAATATCAGAAAACAAATTGATGTTAGACAATCTGGCAACGGGTTTTGGTTACTCAAGATGACTTTTGACTTCTGTTGTCACATGGACCCTTCCATGATGTGGGCACTGAAACTAAGGCAAATAGTGAAAGAAGGATTTGTATTATACAGAAACATTTTTAGAGAAATGAGAAGGCAAAAAGTCAGACAGAAGTTATGATGTATTTCTGTAAAGTTACATTGAGTGTACCTGCCTCTCCTGCCTCTGCTTCTACCTCCTCCACCTTTTCTGCTTCTATTACTCTTGAGATAGCAAAACCAACTCTCCTTTTCCTCCTTCTCCTCAACCTTCTCAATGTGAAGACGATGAGGATGAAGACCTTTATGATGATCCACCTCCATTTAATGAATACTAAATATATTTTCTCTTCCATTTGATATTCTAAATAACATTTTCTTTTCTGCAACTATTTTGTTTGTTATAAGAATACAGTATATAATAAATGTAATACATACAAAATATGTGTTAATCAACAGTTCACATTATCAATAAGGCTTACAGTCAACAGTAGGCTATTAGCAGTTAAGTTTTTGGAACATTAAAAATTATACATGGATTTTCGACAGTGAAAGGGGTTGGGATCACTAACCTCCATGTTGTTCAAGGTCAACTGTGCTTGACTCCTTCAGTTGTCTCTCATGTGATTGTGGCCAGCACTTGGTTTGGGCCTCAAGGGTCCTAGACCTATCATGAAAACAATGCAGGGAAAGAAGTTGGAATAAGATGCATTTTTATGCCTGCTAATTTCTCCATCTGAAATGTCCTTCCAGACCCTCTCCTTCCTGGGAACTCTCGTTTACCCTTCAATGCACATCTCAAACTTCACTTCCCCTGTGAGGCCCTTCCTGATCCCTTAGGTATGTTTACTTAATTCTCTGTGCTCTTGCTGTACTGTGACTGTAGCTACATTGCATAACCTACAACAGCTCTTTGCAATTATAGTTGGTTCTTCTTATTCAGTAATTATGTTCTATAAAGTTGCCATGAATACTGAACCATTGCTTCTAGGAGAAATAAAGGGTTAGGTTCCTGCAAGCCCCTGTTCACCACACTTTTGTCAACTGATCAATACATAACCTTGTTTTATGCATGTTTCTGCTAAAAAAAACCTTATTTAATGTATATTATTGATTTATTAACATTGAACTCACAATCAACAGTACTATAACTCATACGTTATTAAACTTATCGAAGTAACAGCTTTCTTGCAGTTAGGAACACTAGACAGCATGTCAGCACTACATTTTAGGGGGCGTTTTATTTATTTATTTATTTATTTATTTATCTTTTAGATGAAGTCTTGCTCTGTCACCCAGGCTGGAGCACAGTGGCAGGATCTCATCTCACTGCAACCTCCACCTCCCAGGTTCAAGCGATTCTCCTGCCTCAGCTTCCCAAATAGCTGCGACTACAGACATGCACCACCACACCCAACTAATTTTTGTATTTTTTTTAGTAGAGATGGGGTTTCACTATATGTTGGCCAGGCTGGTCTCAAATTCCTGACCTCAGGTGATCCACCCGCCTTAGCCTCTCAAAGTGCTGGGATTACAGGCGTGAGCCACCATGCCTGGCTGGGGGCCATTTTAAACAGCAAAATCACCAGAAAAAAAGTACAGAAATGCAGAAAATGTGTCACTAAATAGACTGAGAAAAGCCACTTGTTTGTAGCATGAGAGCTGAACACCACTCTGTTTGACCTCAGTTGGGAATGTGTATATGGAGCAACGCAAAATTTTCACTGCTCCACCCTTGGCTGTGTCATGAATGACTGCAGGAAAAGCCTCCAGGATTGATTTTAGGGTTCTAAACAAATTTTATCCAGTAGACAAACTTACCAATACAGAATCTACGAGTAATGAGAATCGATTGCTTTTGTTTATGTGTTGAACTTTTTCACTAGGCTGAGTCCTCTTATAGGAAGGATGGTGTCTGTACTAGGTATCTTCTCTTTGTCTCTCCAGATCCACTCCACTCTCTCACCCTGCACTCCGGTCCTGGAGACTGACCTCTATGGACTACGCTACTAGGGCCTCCTTGTCCTCTGCCTTCAGTGGGATTTGACCAATAGAAGACCCAGTTAACGGGAGGAAGGAAGGAGAGTGAGGCAGGGTATTGATGCCCCTGGCTTCCTCCCTGTGATGTTGCCTTGGGTTTCCTCTGTCCCTTACTAAAGGTCTTCTCCTTTAAGGCAGCACTCTCCAATATTCTCCTTCCATATTTAAATGACCACTCCTGCTCATCATCCCTTCGGGCCTAGGGGGTGATAACTACTTGTTTCAAGCTACTCAAGCTGCTATAACGAAATACCTTAGACTGGGTAATTTATAAACCACAGAAATTTATTTCTCACAGTGCTGGGGACTGGGAAGCTTAAGGCCATGGTGCCAACAGATTCAGTATCTGGTCAGGGTTCGCTTTCTGCTCCATAGATGACATCTTGTTGCTGTGTTCTCATATGGCAGAAGGGTAAAGGGCAGAAAGGGATTAACTCCTCAAACATTTTCCTAAGGGCAGTAATCTCATTCATAAGCGCAGAGCCCTCACGACCTGATCACCTCCTACAGGCCTCACCACTTAATACTATTGCACTGGAGATTGTTTCAATAGGAATTTTGGAGGAGCACAAACATTCAAACCATAGCACGAGTGCTCAGCTATTGTTTTCCTCTGTACCACTTTCTAAGGTTCTCCCAAACTGACCCACACAGGTTTAAATAGTCCTTTGTGAAAAAGTTCTCCTCGAGTTATACTAATTTGATTGTGACTTGCTTGGTCCCTAACTGATAAGATATCTTAGTCATCTTTTTAGATCATGTACCTAACAAAGAGCCATAGTAGGTGAATAGTAAACATTTATGAAATAAATAAATGACCTCTAAAACTCCTTCTACCACTCATTGTCTGTATGATTCTGTTATCCTACAAGCCGACTATACATTGTACCTTAGGGAGAATCTCAAAGTCATTGCAGACACATTGTTACACAACCATACACACCCCTAGTGCTGGTACCAAGGAGTGGCTCTGGGAAGTGAGCCTCAGTGCACCAAAATTTCAGCACCTTCCCCATTAAAGCCCACGCAAATTAATATCTATTCTAAAGTAAAACCATGTGCTTACTGTTCAAATGCAGCTTCCACCCCTAACCCTCTCTTCCTGACCAGGCCACCTTCCCAAGCCCTCTAATTGGGAATCTGGAGCTGTTTCCGCACCTGATGATGCACACACTCCCTGTCTTGCTGAATGAGGCATTTCTGTCTCTTCCTCAAAAGGGTGGGCTTAGGTGTTAGGAGATTCTGAGAAGAGCAAGGTCTGCAGGAAAAATCCTCTGAGAAGCAGATCTGTTCCTCCAATCTGCTTTTGACTTTCTCGTGTGGATGATTTGGCAGTGGGATTCAAGCCCAGAGGTGAGTTCTAGAAAAGACTGCATGGAAGCCTTGAGCTTTCTCATCCATGCTCAGTGGTTGGCACACAAACTAGCTCCTGCAATGGAGCTGGGCATTTGGTGGACTGAAAGGCACAGAGTGCTCAGCACACCAAAACTATAACCACCCAGCCTTTATATTTCTGGGGTTTTAAGAGGGAAAGCTATTTTGTTGTTATCCAACAGTAAGTGACGAACTCCAAATTACAATTTCCATATATCACCCACACAGCAGATGACAGTAAATGATTAGGAAAAATAATATGGTACTGTGAACAAGGCAAGAATCATCTCTGAATTAGTTTCTTTTCCACTGGCTTTGCTTTTCTCAAATCCATTCACTATGCTGCTGCCAGAATATACTCTTAAACACAGATCACAAATTTGACCTTCTCTTGCTGTGCCATGATATCTTTTCTACCTATAGGGTGAAATTCCAACTTCCTGGTCTTTTAAAGTATAGTTCTTGCCTAGATTTATAGACTCAGTTTCAATTTACCCACCTTTTTTTATCATCCTTACCCTTGCTGAGAAAATACACACACACACACACGTGTGCATGCACGCGCTCTCCAGCAATAGTGAACTGACAATAGCTTCCCAATACATCCTGTTCTCTCTACCTGGAAAGTATTTCTCTTACTTCTGCCCACGTACTTACCTTATAACTCACAAATTTATCTTCAAAACTGGGTTAGACAGTATATCCTTGTGACAGTGCTTCTTAAACTTTAATGTGTATACAGTTACCTGCAGATCTTGTTAATATGAAGATTCTTGCTCAGTAGGTGAGGAAGAAGCCTGAGAATCTGCATTTCTCACAACATGGTGATGCTATTGCTGCTTGTCCAGGGACCACACTTTGAGTATCAGGGCTCTAAGAAGTTTCCCTTGGTGTCATCCTTTCCCTGATAGAGTCCACCACTTTTTCTGGGCTCTTCTCTTCTTTGACCAGTTTTTTGTTGTTGCTCTAAATTGTTGTATCATAATTTTATTTCTTGATATGTTTTCCTTTTCAATCAGACTAGGAATTTTTTAGAAGTAAAGACTATGCCTTTTCCATCTTTGTTTTCATGAGGATACATACACTGAGCTGTGTGCATGACCCATAGGAACATTTGATATTTACTTGTTGAATGAATGTTGTTCAATGATATGTAGTCTTTAATTGTCTGTGGAAAATGAAACCATGTAACCATTTTTACTTAAGGAAAATTTCTGAGAGTTTGCGATTTAAATAAATACAGAACCCAGGCCCTATGCACCACATTTATTAAAACATAACTTTAATATTGCTATATTCAACTTTTAACTCTGTGTGCTCTACAAAGGATAACAGGTATTTGTAACATTTTTATTTTGAACACTAGCAGTGACTGTACATTAATAAATATGCATCTGATCCAAACATAAATACATAGTCTCAAAAGGTACAAAATGCAAAATCTACAAAATAAAACTAGAACCAAAACTCTGCATAAGGGAGTTCTCTACAAACACAGGGGACCATTTACAAAATGTGAGAAGAGAAAAACCAGGCAGGAAGCCCATTTTGCGGGATAGGACACCGGGAGGTGAAGTATTTACACATGTTCAGTTAAGGCTTTGATGAATCTGAGCTTGAAAAAGATAATGCACAGGGGAATTTTCTAAACCAAACCACAGAGATCAGTCAATTCCAATGTTTTCTTTCTAGATTGAATGTTCCAGAAATCATCTCTAATTAAGGGTTCCAAAAGATAATGTACAAAATTCTAAAAAGTAAACAGAGATAATTTTGGATAAGCTGAGTAAAATCATCTTCTGAATGACAGAGTTTTATCTTGAGGCTCTCCACTTCACAATAATTATAATTAAAAGTTATGCATCTGAATCCCAAGTCAGTCAAAATGTCACATGATTTAGAAAGAGCCAATTGCAACACCATCCTCTCTTGTATCAGGGAATCAGGGAATGTCCCTCCTCATGAAGTGTTCAACAAGACTACAGCTGAAAGTTGGAATGATAATTAAAGGAAGAACTCATACTTCTACAGAAGAATCTTTTAAAGTTGCTTTGAAGCTCATCTATAAATGGCTTCAAGCAACATGACTGGTGGGTTGTGAGAATTAAAGGGTTCATTAACTGAATAACTCCAAAGTTATTAACATGACCAAGGTAAGGATACAGAGTAGGAAAAGGAAAATCCTATTCCAAGTTGGAGGGCCATGCCATCAACCACAGTGGTCTGTGCCAGAGCAACACTATTCGCTAGGGTTCTATATTTACTTCTTTACTGACTTTCCATCTTTCCTCTCTGTTTTATTTATTCCCTCTTCAATCCCTTTCATTTTCAGTAGGAGGCAGTGTCGAATAGGAATAAAGAATCTGTGTATTGGGGTCAGACAGATTTGGGCTAGAATACCAGCTCTAGACTTTCTGGTTCCGTCACTTTGGGCAGATGTCTTGGTTTTTTAAAGTCTCAGTTACATTATTTGTAAAATGGGAATAATAATACTGCCTCATGGAGATGTGAACCCAGGGTGAACAGAGAGAGTGCGGGAAGTCTCCTAGCTCAGCACATATTCACCTTGCATATAGAAGTGCTCAAGCCAGAATAGGCATTCTGGTGCCTCTTGGAAGCACCCCAGTCAGTGCCTGACTGTTTCCATCCTGATGGTTTGAGCAAGAACAGACTCTTTATTTCTCTCCTAGAATTTTAGGAGGCTTGGAGTCTCAACCTTAAAATTGCTCAACCCCAGGGCCTAAACAAGTTTCAATTGCTCGCCAAAGCAACACTGACCAACACAATGCTGCCCTCTGTTGATGAGGATCGGATAGTGCAGAGAGGGGGCTGATTCCCAGAGGCTGGAAAAAAGGATGCCCCTCAGAGTCAGTATTCAGAAGTAATCATTTCTTTTCAGGATGCTGGTGGAAGCATTCTGTGCTGAAGAGGAGACAGAGTCACCTGCACAGCTTCGTATAAAAGATGAGCATGGGAGTGATAAAACCTAAGGTCTCTTCTTGTACCACGTGGTTCTCCACCGTCAGATGTTCTCTTGTTCTGGCGCAGATATCAGATACCCAATGCTCCAAGCATGGGACCTGAACTGCTCACCCCAATCCATCCAACGGGTCTCACCACGCTCCCTTCAAGGAGAGAGGTAGCAGCGTACTCTGTAAAACCTCATAGAGCTGCTTCTCAGAATATCCGGCCTCCTGTGTGAGCTGTTCTATCATTCTCTACGGCAGGAAGCTGTGGCTGACAGCATCACAGCAACAGAGCACACTCACTTTAACCTTAGTTAACTCACCAGTTTTCTTAGAAAAAGAGTCATGCTCTTTGTTCCCCTTGCCTCCATATCCTGGGATACTGTGTTGTTGGGTCAAATAAAAAGTCCCTGGAACCATAAACTTTAGATTCATGTTAAAAATAACAATAAAAATAGCAATCTGGGTCTTACTCATGTCTCTCTCTATTACTAAGTGCAAGAATGCTGCCTGAAAGCTGTCAGGTTGAAGTTTGTGCACCACATGTGACAAGAGGCTAGAGGGAGGGCAGAGACATCATTTCTGTTCTGGCCTGGCTTCCAGCTTGGTGGCTGACCCTCCAGCTGTGGCTTGATTGCCAGCTGTGGTCAGGATGCTGCTTCCATGGTGACTCGGGGACTGATGCCACAGGCCAGGCTGCCTCTGGAGGGTCCTGGGTTGGTGGCAGCTTCTAATGCTCTATGGAAGGAGGACATATCCTTCCTCTGTTCAGGATCTGCAGCCCGTGGCCTGGTACTCAGTCTCTACTAAAGTCCCGATTCTGCAATTTCAGCCAGTTGACGCAGGAGTCTGGAGAAGGCTGGCCGATCTTCTGGTCTCTGGAGAGGGAAAAAAGAACTCTGTAAGCTCCCTGTACTTGTGTGTCATAGGTAAATCCAAAACAAACCAGAATTTAATAGCAGCATCCCCTGCGGAGTTTTATATGTGCTTCCCTATAGACTGTATTCCATATACATTGTCCTAGTTTTTAACAACAGGTATTCTGGAATCCAATAGACTAGTGTTTAATTTCAGTTTTACCATGAATTAGCTGTGTGACATTGAGCAGGTTATTTAACCTCTTTGAACCTCAGTTTTGTCATTTGTAAAATGGGGATAATAATAGTATCTACCTCATGAAATTGTTTTGAGAATTAAATCACATATAAAAATATATCATGAAATTAATGCTAAAGAACACCAAAATATGAAATATCTGGGTATAAATCTCAGAAAATATCTACAGGATCTATATGAGAAAAAGTTAAAAATTCTAATAAAAAAGCAAAGAAGATCTAAATAAATGGACAGATATTCCATGCTTATGGACAGGAAGACACTATAGTGTTAAAATGTTAGTTCTTCCCAACTTCACTTATAGATTCAATATAATCCTAATAAAAATCTCAGCAAGTTATTTTGTAGATATTGACAAACTTACTGTAACATTTATATGGAGAGGCAAAAGACCCAGAGAGCCAATATGATAATGAAGAAGAATAACAAAGCTAGAAGACTGACCCTACCTGACTTCAGGACTTACTTTAAAGCTACAGTAATGACAGGATGGTACTAGTGAAAGAATAAACAAACAGATTAATGGATCAGCCCAGATATAGATCCATATAAATATAGTAAACTAATATTTAACAAAGGAACAGAGGAGAAAGGGTATAGTCTTTTCAACAAACAGTGCTGTAATAATTGGACATCCATATGTAAAACAATGACTCTAGTCACAGACATTATACCTTTCAGGAAAAATTAACTCAAAGTGGATCACAGACCTAAATGTAAAAATGCAAAATTATAAAACTTCCATAAGAACATAGGAGGAAATTTGGGTGACACTGGGCTTGGCAATGAGTTTTTAGATGTAAACCAAAAGCACAATTCGTGAATAAACAAGTTGATGTTGAGCTTTGTTAAAATATTTTAAAAGTCTGCTCTGTGAAAGACACTGTCAAGAGAATGAGAAGACAAGCCACAGACTAGGAGAGAATATTTGCAAAGCACATATCTGATAAAGGACTTGTATCCAAAATATACCAAGAACTCTTAAAACTCAACAATAAGTAAACAAACAACTGATTTGTTTACTGATTTGCTGATTGAAAAATGGGCAAAAGATCTGAATAGATATTACCAAGAAGATATACAGGTGGCAAATAAGCATATGAAAATGTACTTAACAGCATATGTAATTAGGAAAATGCAAATTAAAACAACAATGTAATACGACTACACATCTATTAGAACCACTGAAATCCAAAACAACGAATGCTAATGAGGAACTCTCATTGCTGGTGGGAATGTAAAATAATACAGCTACTTTGGAAGACATTCTGGCAGTTTTTTAAAAAGTTAAACATAGTCTTACCATATGATTCAACAAGCATACTCTTAGGCATTTGCCCAATTGAGTTGAAAATTTATGTGCATACAAATATCTCCACATAAACATTTATAGCA
This sequence comes from Rhinopithecus roxellana, assembly GCF_007565055.1. NCBI lineage: Eukaryota > Metazoa > Chordata > Mammalia > Primates > Cercopithecidae > Rhinopithecus > Rhinopithecus roxellana. The sequence goes on along the minus strand of NC_044551.1, from coordinate 31,266,710 downwards.
GCTTTATTCATAATTGTTTAAAACTGAAAGCAAGCAAGATTTTCTTTGGCAGGTAAATGTATAAACAAACTGTGGTATATCCATACAATGGAATAATATTTAGCAATAAAAAGAAATGAGCTATCAAGCCACAAAGACATGGAGGGACCTTAAAGGCATATTACTAAGTGAAAGACACCAGTCTGCCTGAGCACTCACACCTGTAATCCCAGCACCACAGGAGGCCTGAGGTGGGTGGATTGATTGCCTGAGCTCACCTGGGCAGTGTGGCAAACCCCATCTCTACCAAAAATACAAAAAATTAGCTTGGCACAGTGGCACATGTCTGTGGTCTTAGCTACTTGGGAGGCCGAGTGGGAGGACCGCTTGAGATTGGGAGGCAGAGGTTGCAGTGAGCTGAGATTGCACCACGCACTCCAGCCTGGGTAACAGAATAAGACCCCATTTCAAACAAAACAAAACAAAACAAAACCCCCAAAACCCAAGCAAACAAACAACACAAAAACTGAAAGCAACCAAGATTTCCTTTAGTAGCTAAGTAGATAAACTGTGGTATATCCATACAATGGAATATTATTTCACAATAAAAAGAAATTAGTTATTAAGCCACAAAAAGACATGGAGGGATCTTAAATCATATTACTGAGTGAAAGAAGCCAGTCCGAAAAGCCTACATGCTGTATGATGCCAATATGTGGCATGCTGAGAAAGGCAAAGCTATGGAGACAGTGAAAAGATCAGTAGTTGCCAGTGGTCTGGGGATGAGGAGAGGGATAAATGGGTGAAGGACAGGAGATTTTTTAGGGCAGTAAAACTATTCTGTCTGATACTATAGTGACAGATACATGGCATTATGAATTTGTGAAAACCTACAGAACTCTACAGCACAAAGACTGAAACTTAATGTAAACTATGAACTTTAGTTAATATAATGTATTAATAGAAGTTCATTAATTGTGACAAAAGTATCACACTCATGCCAAATGTTAGTGAACAGTGAAACTGTTCAGGTGAGGTGGGTATATGAGAATTCTGTACTCTTTGTTAAAAAATAAAGTCTATTAATTTAAAAAAATCAATAAATGATGGTTAAAAGAGGAAAAAAGTGCTAATTGAATGTCAGTCATCATTATTATTATTGCAGCTAATCCTTATGAAGTGGATAAGATTTGTTTTATGCCCTTGTTTATGTCTTTATTGTTTGTTTCTTTCCGATTATAAAAGCTCTATGAGCTCATAGATCAAGCATTATTTAATTCAACAGTAAGAAAAAGGAAGTTCAGAGAATTGTCAAAGATTAATGGCAAATAAATGGTAAAGCTGAGACAAAATCCTAGTGTTCTAATTTTTTTGTATTCCACCTTGTTGTCCTACAATGATCTGAATTTTTATTAATTCTCTATTTCAGCAACTTTTCACTTTGGCTGAAATGTATGATTTTTCTAACTCAGCAAAGACTAAGACTCACAGTGATGGGGCTCAAGCCATGGCCTGCAATCCAAGGATGGGGTAAATGAGCCACCCGGGTGGGTACAGAGTAATTGCCTCCCCATTTTAAATTGCTGAATGAATAAAATGAACTCAAATTAAGCCATTTTAATATTTTCATAGCACAAGTGAACTTCGTTCCCAAAGTTATTTCTATAACTTCTAATGGTTTTATGATGTTACAGATTTTTTTTTCTCTTCTCAGAAAATCGAGAAGGAAGCTGGCATAGGCCACACCCCATCTTCCTCTCTGAAGCTGTGCTTATAGCTTGTGACATTATGTAGCAAACCAAATAATATTTAAGGTCACTGTCAGCTCCTTTAGGGATGGGGGATCCATCCCGTTAATAGATCCTCAAAGTCATGTTGTTGCTAATCTATATTAGTTATCCCTCCTGCCTCATCCTTTCGAGAGGGCTCCTTTCTCTAGGGAAGGAGGCAGGTCCTGAAATTGTATACGACAGCGCATGGGGAAGCACTTCCTCCACTGACCTCTTTCCAGCAGTGATTCATAATCTGGTAGACGTGTGTGGAGGCCAGCCGGGGCTTGTACAACCGAAATCCAGTGCTGATGTCTTCTACTACCTCTGAGTTGCTTCGGTTTTCATATGGGATTTTGCCTTCACTGAAAACTTCCCACATCAGCACACCTATGAGAAATGGTGAGCACAGCACAGTGAATGACAAAGCTCACAGATAGCAAACAAACCAACCTGCCTCTAGAAATTACAGACTCCTTGGCATTAGGATTCATGTGCTACCTCCAGAAGTACATGGAGTCTATCTGAGGTTTATTAGGCCTGTCTTATTTTTAAAGAACTGAAATTTCCCGACCTTTGTAGTGGAGAAGGATTTTCAAGATGGACCCTTTGTTATATCAAACTCAAATGCTACAACTGACAGTTGTAGACTCAAACACCACGATGCAGGATGTAAATGAATGGAGTGTAGGAGGTGTGACACTATAGGGATTGGGGAGGATTGTGGAAAATGAAATAAACAGTTCTGTCTTAAGGAGACAGCTATGATTTGACTCCAACCAAAGTATGGCACATGAAAATGAGGGATCAGAATTGTCACATTTTCTAATTTTTTTAAAAAAAGAAGTCAAAAATTAAGAGTTGAACTTCTTGAATTTTAAAAATACCATGCAGACCAAGCAAAACACATCTTTTGCTTGTCTATTTTTGACCTCTGATTTAATCCCTTTCTTTTCCTCTTCTGCCCTTAGTAGAAATGTCACACCCAGCTTTGTCTTTATCATGTGCTGATATATTCACAGGTTGTCAGAGCAAGAAGGCTGCTTGCAAATCAGCTAATCCAGAGCTTTCCGAAGCTTGTTCCAGAGAATCTTAGAGTACACATTCCCAACGCATGATCCCCAAAACACCTGAATAAAAATCATCTCACAGGCTTGTTCAAATGGCAGATTCCTGGGCCCTAGCCCAGATCCAGTGATCAGAATCTCTAGTGTTACTCAGAGGTGCCTCGGGAGTTGGAAATTCAGAACCTGACCCTAAATAAGAATGCTTATCACTCCAAGACACCACAATTTTTAGTGAAAATTTATTTGAAAATGTGCTGCTGCTAAAACATGGTTTCAGAATGATTTCTTTAATACATAGATGCATAGATGAGATATGTATAGATAAAAAAAATTGAGTGAAGTACAAAGAGGTTGACTTGTTCTGAAGAGCACACTGTTAATGAGGGCAAAAAAACTTAAAACATAGGACAAAGTCAAACGGGTTGATGCAGGCATGGAGCTTTCAGCTCATCCAGGTTTCTGTTGCTTAGGCTGGTACCCCCAGTTTTTTCACACTTGTTTTTCATTGACCTCTTTCTATTCTGCATCCATCCATCAACCTCATTTCTGGACTCTCTTCAAATAACATATCTTAGGCAGGGACGAATTTCAGCCCAATCCTCTAACGGTAAGATGCTGCAGGAAATTCCCAGGCTGATACCCTTTGGCTGAATAATCCCCATTCAGAGTCAGAAGGTGAATGTGCTAAAGTGGCCATTGCTCCAAATGTCTCATTGTGGGGCCCTTGCTTGGTGCAGTGTGATCAGTTTCATCACCCATAGTGAGATGACTGTACATCAGCCCCAACCTTCCTAGTTATACACACTGAGAAGAGGAGAGTCATCCAAGAATGCTGTTAGTAAATTTCTTTCAAGTCCATTCTGTGACTTAAACCTGGTTAACAAAGTGGCTGCTAGGTTTGGTGAATAGGGGACTGTTTTAAGAAACAGGTAGGACTCATAATTAACAAACCGCTTGGCTCCTAGAGCTGGAGAAGAGTTTTAACACTCATTCTTCTCCTAAAAGATTTACCTAGCCAACCTCCCCCTGGTTTCTACTACTAGTAAGACCTTGCCAAACCCTTCCTTCATACCGAATGGCAAAAATCAATCTTCAAGTAGTTTCTGCACACAGTATAATTCTTCTTATAATCCAAATCAAAGAGGTTCTCTGGTATATATTTTTTGCACACTTTAGTATGCACAAACTATGACTTCAGGTGACATGACAAATTCAGCAAGAACATTTGGTACATCCCGCCATACCAACATCATTCATTCATTCATAGCCATTTGCACTTTTTAGAAATTCTAATTCCTTATCATGGCCTGCCACCTTCATTGTCTATTGTTCTCCCAATAAGTCAGTACCCCCTGTTCTTTGGATGCACCAAGATTTTGCACTTGCTGGTCCCTCTATCAGGGACACTGTTCCCTGGCTCTTCAAATGGTGACAGCTCCCTCCTATCATTCAAGTCTCTGCTGAAGAATTACCTTCTGAGAAAGGCCCTCCCACACCACCCTATTCAAAGCAGACCCTCTTTCCATTCTAGTTACTCTGCGCCAATACTGTTTTATTTTATTCATAGCAACTACTTATGATTGCTTGACTTTATCTTCTATCCCTTAGCATGTTTATGATTGTTATGGTTTACGATGGTTATTATGATCTTTTGTGATTTTCTGTGTCTCCTCCTGTCTCAAATTTAGTTCCAAAAGAATAGAAGTCTTTTCTTTCCTATGAACCATTGCATCCTCAGCACCTAGATTAGCCCTTGGCATAGAATAGATCCTCAGTTAATTGTTGTTGAATGAATAAATATTAATACTTATTGAGAGATAAGTATGGAAATGTAATGTTGGACAAAACATGGTCCCTGCCTTCAAGGGGCTCATATTTGAATCTCCTGACTTCTCCAGCTTTTGACTTCATAGCAGCTGGCACCAGAATGCTGTTTCCACTTTTAGTTTAGCTCCCACCACCATGTCCAATATCTCTAAAAACAAACAAAATAATGAAGGCCCTTTCATAGTTTTCAGGGCCTTTCTTACGCAACCCTCCAGTGGGACACCCTCATGATACGATACTGGGTTAGGGTGGGTAAGGTTGTCTGCATTTGATAAGGGAAACAGCTGGCCTGCAGCCCAGATCTTGGGGCGGTGGGGCCCAGCATGACACTCACCAAATGACCACACATCCGATTTGCTGCTATAGCGACTGAAAGAGAAAACTTCTGGGGATGCCCACTTCACTGGGAATTTGGTGCCTGTGGAACTGGTGTACTGATCATCAAGAACGAACCTGGGAAGAGAGTGGAGGGAGAAGGTCAGAATGTTCCGGGGGCCTGAGTCCCATTCCTGAGACTTCACTGGCACCACATCCCTCTTTTACCTTGTCATCCCGAAGTCGGACACCTTGATGACTTGATTTTCTCCCACCAAACAATTTCGGGCAGCCTGGAGAGGAGACAGGCAAACAAAGGGGGAGAGGAAAACTGTTGATGGGTTGTCAGTAGTTAAGAAGTATCCTATAATTCCAGTCCTTTGCTTTACTGCAGTGCTGTCATACAAGGGCATCATGGAGCTTTACAAATGTTAATTAAGCCTCACAAATGCCTGCTAGAAGTTAACTGGAAAGTTGAATGTGTAAGATCCACTATCAAGATGAGTAAGTTTATCTCCATTCTTGAGTTCTAATTAGAAATCCTTGGTGTTGTCTAACCAAAGATAGGCTCTAATGCAACCTGATGTGATAGGAAATGTTAACATCAGGGATAACAGGAAGAAAGCGTCTCCCAGTTGACTAGATTAAGAATGTTTTGATGTTGTTAATCCTTTTAAAACTATTCTTCAATAAGGAGAGTACCTGACCCCTAATTAGTATTATAGAATGTTGCATTGAAAGAGCCCTTAGAGATAACACCCCAGTGTGTCTCCAATTTTTTTTTTTAGATGGAGTCTTACTCTGTTGCCCAGGTTGGAGTGCAGTGGCACGATCTCAGCTCACTGCAACCTCTGCCTCCTGGGTTCAAGCAATTCTCCTTCCTCAGCCTCCTGAGTAGCTAGGGTTACAGGTTCCCGCCACTAAGCTCAGCTAATTTTTTTGTATTTTTACTAGAGATCGGGTTTCACCATCTTTGCCAGGCTGGTCTCGAACTCCTGACCTCATGATTCACCCACCTTGGCCTCCCAAAGTGCTGGGATTACAGGCATGAGCCACCACGCCCAGCCATATGTCTCAAATTCTAATGTGTGTACAAATCACATGGGGAATGTGTTAAAATGAATATTCCTGAGTCCCAGCCACCAGAGATTCTGAGAGGAGCTTAAGGGCTTCCCCAGTGTGATTCTGGTAGACCCTTGAATAACACCTTCAGACAAACTCAGTTTCCTCAATTTACCAGGAGGAAACTGAGTCACAGAGAGGTTAAGAAGGAGTGGCAGTGATCTCCATTTTGGAAGACTAAAAACTGAAATGCAAGGTGAAAGACTTTGGACTGGGATTAGGGCCCAGAAGTAAGTCCTCTTGAAGCACTTTCCACTAGGACCACCCGAAGTAGGTGAGAGGTTGAGAGAGGAAAGGAGATTGTCTGTGATGTATTATTTATTAATGCATTCCCAGTCATTTCAGTGAGACGTGTCCCTTTACCCTGGACCTGTGGGTGTTCACCCTGCGTGCTCATACCAAGTCTCTGTGGATGACACATGCCTCTTCCAGGTAGGCCATGCCCTCACACACGTCCAGACACATGCCCAGCAGGGTCTCTGCAGCAAAAAGTCCCCGCTGGCTGCGTAGATAATCTGACAGGCAGCCGTGCTCCATGAACTCAAACACCAGGCAGATGGGGGCCTGCTCCAGGCACACCCCATACAGCTGGACCAGTTTGGGATGAGACAGTTTCCTGGAGGAAAAAAACAAGGGTTGAGATGGCCTAAACTCAGCCTCCCCAAAATGCCGAAAATATTATGGTACCAAAATAGCCAATGGTCATTTTGTCTAATTTATGGTTTGGATGAAAATAATATTCATTCCCTCCCCAAAACAAAAACATGTCATTGGAGCTGAGACCTGACAAATGGCAAGGAGTCAGCTGTGTGTGTGAAGATGAGCAGAGGCCAGTGTGGCTGGCATGTCATGGACCAGAGGAGAGATGGGTAGGAGCTGAGAAGGGGGAGGTAGGCGTGATCAGATTATGGTGGGCTTTGGAGACCACTGTGAAGAGTTTGATTTTATTATCTGTGTGATAGGAAGCCACTGCCGGGAGCTTGCACAGGGAGATAGTACCCTATGGCGTTTGAATGGCATTTCAAGAACACAGAACTGATGTTCCTCCACCCAGAGTTTCTGCATATCCCTGTTTCGAGCACTCACATCATGACTTCAGCCTCCTCTATGAAGTCTTCTTCTGACATAGCCCCTTCCCGAATGGTTTTGATAGCCACCTTGTCCTTGTTGAGCCAATAGCCCAGATGCACCAACCCAAACTGCCCACTGCCAATCTCTTGTACAAAAGTGAGTTCTGAGGGATCAATCACCCATTTCCCTGGAAGAGAAAGAGAGAGTTCCCTGGGGTCAGCAAGTGGTAGATATAAGGTTCTGGGATACCAGGGGATTATAAAGCCCTATCTAGAATTTTAGCCTATGTTAATATAATTCAAAGATGGCAAATAAATAATCCTTTTTCCCACATAATAACATAGGATATGCTAGAAAACTATGAAAATATATGTGGGAAGGTAACATGGAAAGAAGAAGGAGAGTGACATTAATCAAGATATTAAAGAAACCATGTTAATCAAAATATTAAAGAAAGGGTTCTTGCAATGTAACAACCATTTTCTATGTCTGACTCTAAAGTTTTTATTGTCATTTTTCACACTAAGTAAATTTCATTTGAGCTGATCATTCTTTCATTCATTCATCTATCAAGAGCATCTGCTGTATACGCAGAACTCTATTAGGCCTTACTGGGGCGGACGGGCAGTTAAAGAGACAGATTTAAAGACAGTTTGTGCAGAGACACAATCTAGCACAAACTAGTGTCTGGCACATGGGAGGTTCTCAAGAAATGTTTAACAAACAAATACGAGATTCCAAGACTCAGTTTCCTCACCGACAAAATAAGTGGGCTGACCAGATAATATCTGAGATTCCATCCCGCGTGGACACATTAAGACTCTACATTTATTAGAACACCCTTATTTTCATAAGGAGGCTAAAGAAGCACTATCCTTTTCCAACGCTTGGTCTGGTACCTAAATAGCAAGATTTTCACCGCTTTGAGGCATAGACTCAACAGCAAGCAGTATTGAGCACCTACTATGTGCTGGACATGGTGCTGGTTAGGGATAAAGAAGCCCATGTGTGGCAGTGGTTCTCCAAGTATTGCCCTTTGACCACCTGTATCAAAATCACCTAGCATGCTTGTTTAAAATGTAGACTCGGCTGGGCACAGTGGCTCATGCCTGTCATCCTAACACTTTGGGAGGCCGAGGCAAGAGGATTGCTTGAGCCCAGGAGTTTAAGACCAGCCAGGGCAACATAGTGAGACCCTGTCTCTACAAAAAATTTTTAAAAATTAGCCAGGCATGGTAGCATGTGTCTGTAGTCACAGCTACTTGGGAGGCTGAGGTGGGAGGATCACTTGAGTCCAGGAGGTCAAGGCAGCAGTGAGCCGTGATTACGCCACTGCATCTCCAGCCTGGGTGACAAAGTAAGACCATGCCAGAAAAAAAAAAAGCAGACTCCTAGACCCTATCAAGGATTGTGTTTTGGTGAGTGTTTGGATAGGAGCCAGGAGTCAACATTTTTAATAAGCATTCTAGAAGACTTTGATGCACACTGAAGTTTGAGAACCACCAACCTAGGAGATAAGAAATGAAAATCAGGCAGCCTTCTCCACAGGCAGCGCACAGTTGGGGCCAAGGCTATGCAAAGCCATATGCCTTCAGAGTCCAGGCAGATAATCCCAAGTGAGTGAAGCAATTCCATAGGACAAGCAAACATAGTAGGGGCTGCAGCACTGGAGATCTTGCCACGCCTAAGGCATTCCAAAGAATTTAACACTCTCTTATGCAGACAATACCTCCAGATGCTGTCAGCTTGCAGTTCTTGCAATAGTCTGCTACTCAACCAACTAAATGATATAAAAGTTCTAGAAGATAGGTGGAAACACAGTGCTAAGGCACGGTTTTCTAATATTTTTCTAATAGCATTTAGTAGAGTGCTCTGTACAAAGTAGGTGCTTAACAAACACTTCATTAATGAACTCTTCACTAAAACCAATGGTCACTGGTTTGACCTAGAGAAACATGCTTATGTATGTACTTCTCTTACACACAATGTAAATATTCATTAATGCCATCATCTCTAGATATATAATATACTTGTTTTAATGGTGATTTGTAGTCTGGGGAACAGGTAGGCTCATGGCCAGTTTATTCAGAATTTGCCCCAGACCTTGAGGGACATGAGTTTACATTCCTGATTGTACTGCTCACCGTATCTCAGTCCTGCTGTAACTGGAGCTTTCTGCCTCCCAAAACACACTGGATACCGGAGTCGAGTCACCAGGCCTGGGATGATTGAAAAGCCAAGAAGCAGTGGTTAGGGCTTTGCTGTAGCAACCATCTAACTTAAATCACTAAAAATAATAAGAATAATAATAATCAGATGCAAAAGCTAATTTTATTCTGGAAAACAAATCCCAAAGCCTAATTACTGATTGCGCCCTCCTTGAAAACATCATAGGCACAGGTGGGCAGGTGGTAAAATTTCATGATTTCCATAAGATAACTTGCTAATAGAAGATATATAATATAATTAAATATTTGTCATATTTTTCTATTTGTATATTTGTTTATTATTTATGGTCCAAAAGAAGCCAGGGTGGGCTTTTGCCAGTTTTCATTAAGTCTCCTGTGTGGGTGCTGATATCGTTTGGATGTTTGTCCCCTCCAAATCTCATGTTGAAATGTAAGCGCTGGCTGGGCATGGTGGCTTACACCTGTTATCCCAGCACTTTGGGAGGCTGAGGCGGGCAGATTATCTGAGGTCAGGAGTTCAAGACCAGCCTGGCCAATGTGGTGAACCCCGTCCCTATCAAGAATACCAAAATTAGCCCGGTGTGGTGGCACATGCCTGTAATCCCAGCTAATCAGGAGGCTGAGGCAGGAGACTCACTTGAACCTGGGAGGTGGAGGTTGCAATGAGCCAAGATTGAACCACTGCACTCCAGCCTGAGCTACAGGGCAAAACTCTGTCTCAAAAAAAAAAAAAAAAAAAAAAAGAAAAAAGAAAGAAAAGAAAAGAAAGGAAAGGAAAGGAGGTGGGGCCTGGTGGGATGGGAGGTATTTGGGTCATTGGGCAGGATCCCTCACAAATGCCTTGGTGCTGTTTTTGTGATAATAAATGAGTTATCACTCTGAGTTCATGCAAGATCTGATTGTTCAAATGTCTGTGGCACCTTCTCCCTCCTCGCTCATGCTCCTGCCATGTGATACTCCTGCTCCCCTTTTGCCTTCTGCCATGACTGAAAGCTTCCTGAGGCCTCCCTAAAAGCCAAGAAGATGCCGGCACCATGCTTTCTATAGAGCCATGGACCAATTAAACCTCTTTTCTTTATAAATTACCCAGCCTCAGGTATTCCTTGATAGCAATTCAAAAAAGCCTAACCCAGGTGCCTTCTGGCTTTGTCCTCTAGAGCAGCAGTCCCCAACCTTTTTGGCACCAGGGACCGACTTTGTGGAAGACAGTTTGTCCATGGATGGGTGTGGCAGGGGGTTGCTTTCAGGATGAAACTGTTCCATCTCAGATCATCAGGCATTTGATTCTTATAAGGAACGCACAACCTATCCCACAAGTGCTGTTCACAACAGGGTTTGCACTCTTATGAGAATCTAATGTAGCTGATCTGACGGGAGGCGGAGGTCAGGCAGTAATGCTTGCTCACCTGCTGCTCACCTCCTGCTGGGTGGCCCTGGTCCACCCCTGCTTTAGAGCTTACCTCCTCCATTATGTTGGTGATAGTTGATGAGAAGAGGGATGGAATCGAACACAAACTTTTCAGCCACATAATATCGCTTAGGATTGTCATTTGTTTCCTTGATGTGATAGTGCTTTATACAGGGGTTGTTCTCACTTAAACAAATGAAGCGTAAATGTAGTTATTATTAAGAAGCAATGTTGAGACAAAAAAAAAAAAGTCTACTAGTATTAAGTTCTTACTATCTTTGTCTTGTAACCTCTCACAAGATGGTAGATATTGTTCAACTTGTAAGTCAGTCTTGACAGGTTGGCCCTGGGTGCTGCAGTACTGAGTTTAAAAGGACTCTGAGGTTGTGTCTGGACCCAGTGGACAGCAGTGTTGTGATGGATTGGTGATGGTTCTTCCACTGCCACAAAATGAATGAATGGAAATATTTGCTATGTGATTGCCTTGCCTGTTCTATGAATTTAACTGATTGTCAGCATACTTTGAGAAAGCCTCTCTGACCCCTTCACACTTACTTGACTTTATGCTGCACAGGATGAACATAACAGGCCTGACTACTCTCCTTAGAAAGACCTGCTTGCACGCTTAGCCCTTGGCTGGTGCTTGGGAACTGGGATTTCAGGAGGGCTCTTTCTCTGACTGATAAGGGTGGTGAGCTGTGCCTAAACTGTTTGCTAGAAACAGTGTGATTTATGGTGAACACTTGTTTTCCTTTTGGGTATCTGGAATTTTGGCACGTGCTAGGCAGGCGCTGTCTATGGAAACAGCCTCCAATAAAAGCCTTGGGCACTGAGTCTCTAATGAGTTCCCCTGGTAGGCAGCGCTCACGTGTGGTTACAACTTGTTGCTGGAGGAGTTAAGCACATCCTGTGTGGCTCCAGTGAGAGAGGACTCTCGGAAGCTTGTGTTTTGTTGCCTCTAGATTTTGTCCCATGTGTCTTTTCCCTTTGTTGATTTTGCTTTGTATTTGCTGTATTAAATCTCAATAAGTCTTAGTCCAGTAAGGCCTCCTAGTGAGTTCCTGAAGCTGGGGGTAGTTGTGGGGAGCCTCAACAGAGACTGTATGTTTCATCCCTTTGCCATCATACCTGCGGGATTGCAGGTCACCTCCTTACTGTCTCCCAGCCATGGCAGAGGCACAGCCCCTGTGTTCCCTCCCATCCCTGGATCAGGCCCTTCCTCTTTGCCACCTGCCCTTGCTCCACGTCCTGCTCACAGTCTCAGTCTTCCAAAACAATTTTCCAAAGACACCTTAAAAATTATTTGTCTCTTCTCTTAATTCTGACTGCACTTTGGTCAATGTCAAACAGCTTAGTTCTAACTAATGTTCTAATTAGAAGGGAATTTGAACCCTAGATGGGTTCTTAGACATCATTTTACAAAGAAGAAATAGGCCCGGAGGGGCAGAAAAGCAGCAAGGGTCTTGCAGTCCAGTTGGCTGAAGGCTGGAGGTGCCTTGGCCCCTTCAGACCCACGGCTGTAGGGAGGCACCATCAGCTCCTGAACCTCGGTTTCTTCTGTGTGAAATGAGCACAGTAATACCTGCCTTCAGGGCTTCTTAGGATTGGAAATGGTCTGCATATTTTCTGGCACATAATAAAGATTCAGTTAATGGTAGGTAGTTTTATGAGCAGAGCCAGAACTGCAGTTCATATATTTTTGCTTCCAGATAGAAATATCTCTTCTGTTATTCTATGCATTAAATTATATACTCATCCAATACAGTGCCAAGTATTTTATATCTTTAGAACTCTAAAATTGGAGATGCTAATTGAAAGAGGACCTGGCATCCACCCCCAACTCTGTCACTTTCTAAGTCTCTTAAGTTCTAGCCTTGATCTCCATGGCCTTGGTTTTCTCAGAGTGAAGAGGGAAAACAGACCATTTCTAGTGAGCCTCTACCTCTTGCACTGTCTGACTTTGTTGTCTGTACCCCAATGCTCACACACTTCAGAAGTGTTTCTCTCCACTTTGCTGAGCAGAGTTAGCTCCATACCTTACAACAGCCTTGGTGAAAACAGACACGGTGTATGTTCCCGGAGTCCTGGAATCTCTTACCATGAAGGCTCCTTCTTTGCCCTGGAATGGTTAGAAAGAATGGAAGGTTAGCGATCTCAGGAAACCAGGCTTATTCCTCCAGCTCTACTTTCTTGCCCACAAAAGGAAGAAATACTGTAGGCCCACTTGGCATAGAGCAGATTTCAGTAAGAATGGCTACCGTTTCATTTATTCCTGTCCTTCAGTAGATATTCCTTGGTCTCCTACGCAGATCCCAGACTGTTCTCGTGCTGACATGAACCATGAATGGACATGTACAGACATAAGCTCTGCCCTTTTAGAGCTCCGCATAGATCAGACTCTTTACAGATATTTTCCAACTCTTACCACAATACTGCCATCTGGATATTGGTATCCTTAACTGCCAATGACACTGAGTGCCAGAGAGCTTAAGTGGCATTCCCACCACCCACAACTAGAAAGTGAGAGAATTGGGATTTGAACTCTGGCATGCAAGCAAAGCCCAGGCTTGGTCTACTACTCCAGATGCCTCCTTTCAAAGAAAGTTAGAAGCTGCTTCTCCATTCCCCTACAAAGTCACAAAACTGTCCTGAAAACTTCATCAGTGTCTTAATGGGAATATAAAACTTTTAAATTTTTTTAGATTCAGGGGGTATGTGTGCAGGTTTGTTACATGGACATATTTCGTGTTGTTGAGATTTGGGCTTCTATTGAATCCATTAGCTAGATAGTGAACATATTACCCAATAGGTAGTTTTTCAGTCCTTGCCACTCTCCCTTCCTTCCCACTTTTGGAGTCCCCACTGTCTATTATTCCTGTCTTGATGTCTGTTTAGCTCTCACTTATAAGTGAGAACATGTGGTATTTGGTTTTCCGTTTCTGTGTTAATTCACCTAGGATAATTCCTCCAGGTGCACCTGTGTTGCTGCAAAATGCACAATTTTGTTCTTTTTTAGGGCTGCATATAAAGAAAATTGGTGTGTCAAATTTTCTTTATCCAATCCACTGTTGATAGGCACCTAGGTTGATTCCATGTCTTTGCTGTTATGAAGAGTGCAGGTGTCTTTTAGGTAGAATAATGTATTCTCCTTTGGGTATATATCCAGCAATAGGATTGCTGGGTTGAATAATAATTTTATTTTTAGTTCTTTGAGAAATCACCAAACTGCTTTCCACAGGGGCTGAACTAATGAACATTCCTACCAACAGTGTGTAAGGATTCTCTTAATGATAATATATTTCTTAGGCTCTTTCCAGAGTGAGAATTTGGCTGCAGGGCAGAAGGAAAAAGAACATTAAGCTCCTGGTTTCATGAGAGAGGTGGGAAGAAGGGAGTGCCCTGAGAATGTAACTTTCGCCACCCTGACAATTTTGCCAGCACTGATGCAACAGGCACTGATGAAACAAGCACTAATAAATGGACATACCATTTTATTCATTCTTGGTGAAAATTAAAAAATAAGAAATCTATTTTAAGTCCTTCGTATCTAACACTCTGTTCCTACTCTGCTATAAATTTGCGCTGGTAACATTTATTAAGCCTAATATTATGATTCACTTAACTTAGACATAGTGAGGGCCCTAATTAAAGGTCAGAGTTAGACAAGATGTTTGTGCAGATGGCATACACTTGGAGCATAAGGAACAAAGTATATAGAACCTACAACAACGCAAATCCCTCTGTCCCACAACTACAAAGATGGTTTGCCTATGGGTGCACACCTGTGCGCACACACAGTGGCCCATGCTAATTGTTTGAATTCTAGAATCTCTGGGTTTAAAATGAATTTCCTATTTTTTTTTTTTTGAGATGGAGTCTCATTCTGTCGCCCAGGCTGGAGTGCAGTTGCACAATCTCAGCTCACCGCAACCCCCACTTCCGGGGTTCAAGCAATTGTTTTGTCTCAACCTCCCGAGTAGCTGAGATTACAGGTGCCTGCCACCATGCCTGGTTAATTTTTTGCATTTTTAGTAGAGATGAGGTTTCACTATGTTGGCCAGGCTGGTCTTGAACTCCTGACCTCCAGTGATCTACCTGCGTCGGCCTCCCAAAGTGCTGGGATTACAGGTGGCTCTGAGCCACTGCGCCTGGCCTTAAAAGGAACTTATAAAGATGAGTAACTATATAAGCTTTAGTTTCCTCATCTGTAAAATGACCGTTGGAAGGTTGTTGGGAGAATTAAAGTAATGGGCCTAGAATTGCTCCTGGAGTGCAATACCAGAACAAGGACTATTAGGGTTCTTACTGGCCATTATTATCACATGCTATGGTATGCCACTTATTGGAAGTAATTATTCCATTGTCAGTCTCCATCTGAGACATGTTGGATGTGCTAGGAGTATTTTTCTTTCTCTCTGTTCGCATAATTTGAAAGTGACCTTTCAGAACATAATCTTAACACACAGGTTAAGTTATTGTGAAAAGATGGACTGATAATTCATAGTCTCATTATGCTGCATTATATTTTAACATTGTCTCTGACATACAGCCATCTTTCATTCTGGAGGTGGTGCTTTTCTTCTCTTGAAACAAACCAATTATTAAGTCAACATTGAGTCTTCAATAACATTTTATAATGTCTGAACTTCAGGTTGCCCCATGTGTGAGATGCTGTAAGGTGTTCTAAGGCAATTACAGAGTACCCACTTCCAAGGAATTTACCATCTACCTAGATGGGTAAAGACAGAAGAGAAACTGCTGAGATTGGAGGCAGAGTGAGAACAGAGCCACTGGAGAAGTAATAATACTAATAATAACATTTGACCTACAAGGGTTCAAACGCAAGAAAACCCATTTTCCATAGCTAGGGCGAGGGAAGGCATGACAGACTTCTTGGAGGAGGCAACATTGGAATAACTGATACAGCACATTAGGAGATGCTTTTTAGTGGCTCCCAAACATGGGTAAGTCCCAGAATAACTTGGGTGCCACCTCTAGAGGTTCTGATTTGATAGGCCTGGAGTCCGGCAATTTGTATTTTTAAAAAGCTCCTGCAGTGATGCTTATGATCACCCAGGTCTCCCTTAAGCGGAGTTGTTAGTTTAAAAACATTTATTAAGCATTCAATATATTCCTTCATTCATTCAACAAATATTTATTGAACAACTACAAGGGGCTAGATACACTTTTGGGTGCCTAGGTACACCAGGAACAAGATAAAGCATTTATAGTGTAGTGGCGAAATATGTATGAGGCAGTACACCAGGAGTTTTAGTTCATAAAAAGGTGTAATGAATCAATTCATCTCTTTTATTATTATTATACTTTAAGTTCTAGGGTACATGTGTAGAACGTGCAGGTTTGTTACATAGGTATACATGTGCCATGGTGGTTTGCTGCACCCATCAACCCGTCATCTACATTAGGTATTTCTCCTAATGCTATCCCTCCCCAAGCCCCCCACCCACCGACAGACCCCGGTGTGTGATGTTCCCCCCACATGTCCATGTGTTCTCATTGTCAACTCCCACTTATGAGTGAGAACATGCGGTGTTTGGTTTTCTGTTCCTGTGTTAGTTTGCTGAGAATGATGGTTTCCAGCTTCATCTATGTCCCTGCAAAGGACATGAACTCATCTTTTTACCAACCCAAATGCCCATCAATGATAGACTGGACAAAGAAAATGCGGCACATATACACCATGGAATACTACGCAGCAATTCCTCTCTTAAAGGTCCTATACTTATTAGATAAAAAGACTCTAAATACACCTAGAAATAACACAGCTATTGTTCCAAAACAGCATACAAAAACAGTGAAAAATAGCAAGAAAATGCCATTCAATTCTATCCAGAATCTGGACTAAGTTTGAAGTTTGCCCTCATATTTACCTAAGGAGGAGAAGAGAATTTGGTAAAGTAGCTCAAAACATTAGTAAGGAGGCTGGGCATGGTGGCTCATGCCTGTAATACCAGCACTTTGGGAGGCCAAGGTGGGTGGATCACCTGAGGTCAGGAGTTCGAGACCAGTCTGGCCAACAGGGTGACACCCTGTCTCTAGTAAAAATACAACAATGAATTGGGTGTGGTGGCATGTGCCTGTAATCCCAACTACTTAGGAGGCTGAGACAGGAGAATCACTTGAACCCAGGCAGCAGAGGTTGCGGTGAGCCAAGATCAGGCCACTACACTCCAGCCTGGGTGACAGAGCAAGACTCTGTTTCAAAATAAATAAATAAATAAACAAGCAAACAAACAAAACAAACACTCCCCTCCACATTCATATATATCAGTAAGGAGGAATGTTTCAACTGCCAGAGCAAGCAAAATGGACTTAGCACCTCACGAGAACTGCTGTAATACAGGAATCATCTTTAGGAAGTTATTAATGTGGGCTGTTTGAAGTGCTCCACAGATGACATTAACTGATGTGTGATTTAATATAGCAAAACTACACTTGTTTAAACACAGTGTAATTCAGAGTTTTAATTAATTTCGCACTCCACTCAATTAGTTTATATTAATCAAGTTCTACTTTGTTATCCATTAACATAGACTGGCGGCACCAGGTTTGAGCTGGCTACATTTGCATTGTAAATTTTACTTGAGAAAGTACAGATTCCCAGGAACTAATGCTGGAGACTCTGATTCTGTGGATCTGGAGTGGGACCTGGGAATCTGTATTTTTGAACATTTCCCAGCAATTCTAAAAATTTCAAAAAAACAATTCTGTGTTTTTTTGGGGGAACCCACAGGAACCAAGTACTGAGTTGGTGTAGAGCCAAGGAGAGACCAGAGTTCAGTAAGGACTCAGCTCAACCTCTTTTCCTTCATGGAATCTTTCCCAACTCCTCTGGAGTTTACCTCAGTTTATTTTAGATGATTTGCTTGCTCTTTTTTCAGCATTTGTCTTGTTTCCCAAGAGTCCCAATGCTGTGGACTATGGTCAGCCGTGTTAGTCACAGGACAAGGAGCAGAAAGTGGCAGGATGAGGGCTGGGGAATTGCCATCCCTGACTTAATCCAATGCTCCCCTTCTACTCATTGATAAACTGAGGCCCAGAAGGAAGAAGAGAGGTCCCCAAAGTCATACACTGAGTTGGTGACTTAACAGGAACTAGAGCCCAGTACCTGCCCCACCATACCGTGTTTTCTACTTTTCTCTTCCCTTTCTCCCTTAATCTTGACATCCTTGAGTAAAATCAGTCCTGCTATGCATGGCTTTAAAGAATAACTGTTAAAACAAGTGCTGTGTTCCATCTGGACTCACAGCCCAGCCAGGCTGAATCAGAGTCATAGGCACCTCTGACCTACACCGAGAAGAAGGCACGGCAGACCAGCCCTGATGGCACTCCATGGCCAGCCATCACCACTCATAAAGACTGCTGCAGCTGTGGTGATGTCTGCATGCCAATGCCAAGCCCAGGTTTCTCATCCTGTGGTTTGCTAGTCCTGTAAATTCCCAGAATATTTTTACCAGACATGAAAACTATTGTTAATCCAACATATCGATCCACTGCATGGGCATAAAACACAGCAAGGCTGAAAAAACAATACAATTCTTTCTTTCCTTTTTCCCTTTCTTCCCCCCGCTCCCTCCCTCCCTCCCTCCCTTCCTCCCTTGCTTCCTTCCTTCCTTCCTCCCTCCCTTCCTTCCTTCTTTTGACAGGTTCTTGATCTTGCCCAGGCTGAAGTGCAGTGGTACAATCACAGCTCACTGTAACCTTGAGCTCCTGGGCTCAAGTGATCCTCCCACCTTGACCTGCCAAATCACTGGGATTCCAGGCATGAGACACTGCACTTAATTCATTTTGTTTTATGTCAAAAGACAGGTTAAGGAGACTTACTGTGTCCCAAAGAAGTTTTTCAGCTTTGTCTCGGCTGATACTCTTATTGTACCACCTGAAAGCAAGTAAAAATCATATGTCAATGACATATTTTAAAGTTTCATTATTTATAAAAGACAATGCTAGAAAATCATATGGTAGGCCGGGCGCGGTGGCTCAAGCCTGTAATCCCAGCACTTTGGGAGGCCGAGACTGGTGGATCACGAGGTCAGGAGATCGAGACCATCCTGGCTAACACGGTGAAACCCCGTCTCTACTAAAAAATACAAAAAAAAAAAAAAAAAAACTAGCCGGGCGAGGTGGCAGGCGCCTGTAGTCCCAGCTACTCGGGAGGCTGAGGCAGGAGAATGGCGTAAACCCGGGAGGCAGAGCTTGCAGTGAGCTGAGATCCGGCCACTGCACTCCAGCCTGGGCAACAGAGCAAGACTTCGTCTCAAAAAAAAAAAAAAAGAAAATCATATGGTCATTTTCTATTTCTGATAGTGCTTTAAACAAATTTTTAAACAAAATTTTAAGTATATTTTATTTATTTAACTTATTTAACAAGCCTGCACACATATGTTTCTACCAGTGTGTTTAAACTCAAAACCAAATGCATGATTCATTTCCAGGTATTAAAATGTTTAACTGGAAAGAAACACATGAAACAGAATTGGCAAAATATCGATCATTGTTGATGCTGGGTTTGGGGAACATGGATATTCATTATATTATTCTCTCTACTTTTGTATATGTTGGAAATTTTCTAAAATAAAGTTGTAGAAAACATTAATCTTCCTCTTCGTTTCGTAAGTCAGTAGGCAGTTGGTTGTAAGGAAAAGGGTGCTAGTGCAGCTATAAAAATGTAACACCAGTTTGAAAGTTTAGCAAATATCCTTTTAAAACAACTGTAGTATTTTCCTCTTTAAGACTGGTCTTCCAGATATTATGCCAAGTAATTGCATTATTTTTATAATTTTGTTGTCTGGTGAAAAACAACTATAAAATGGTAAAGAAGAATATATATGATTTTTAGGGATGCGGTTTTTTTTTTTTATGTTGTTAACAATATTTGAGCCAACATCCTAACCTCTCTGGCTGCTTCTTAGCTAAAAGGAGGCAGACTGATCCTCGGTTAATAATCAGTTTTGAAAATTAATAAATCCAGGAGGAAAGAAGGTCTGGGTAGGGAAGAAATATCACTTAACAAACTTGTTTGGCTATTTGAGAGTAGCCATGATTAAAGGAATTCATGGATTCGTTAGAGGTTTTTGAACATTATAAGACAGAATAGTAGATACATTACACGAACATGGGCTCTAAGAGATTATCTAATTGAGGATTGGGAAAATATAGGTTTCATCTCATACACAAGACCCCAGCGATAGTAGTGGCTGCCTAGAGCTGTGCATTGAAAAGGTTGTCACCAGCATGGTGGGTAAATAGTTTCACTATCAAAGGGTGACATCTACCTGAGTTCAGTGCACGGGAAGGGAAAGCCAGCAAGAGATTCATGATTTGCTTCCCTTCATCTTGTCTGAGCATTCATTTTATGGAGAAGGGATCAGAACTCAAATAGGATGAGGTAACTTGCCCAAGGTCATGACTGCAAACCAAGGCAGGAGACCTGAATCCATTCAATTTACCAACCCATGACTATGTTATCAGGTGGTACATTTTTAAGTACTTAAGCAGATCTCACCTGAAACTAGACAACACTAAGTTCACAAATAAAAAGTTACCATACTGGAATCTTTCATATATCCAGTTATATACTAAATATCTGAATGTTTGCTTGTAAGTCATGTTATTTTTCAGCTGAGATTCATAATCTGGAGAATGCAAACTGAAAGTGCACAGTATAACTAGATTGTTTTGTTTGCATGGTATAGTGTTTTATTTTTGAAATGGCTTAAGATATCTTTAGGTGGGTGAATAGCCTTTTTTTTTTGCTCCAGGCATCACTATTTCCTATTGCTTATCCTGTTGGAATTTTGAGTTTGCTCCTTTGATCATAAGCAAAGAGATTCTGATTAAAAGCAAAGATGAACAAACAAAACTACACAGTCTAGTGGTCATTTGAAATAATGCTTATTGCTTTTCCTTCAAAGGTATTGCCTATAATTTTGTTATTTTATTTAAGCATATATCCTATACGTTTTATGTCAGCTCAAAAATTCTTAGAACTGACGACTCTTCTGTTTACTGAGGGAAGGGCTACTCACACATACTTGACCAAAACAAACCAGGCTGAGAGACTACAGAAAATGACAGTTCTTCACTAAACAATCTACTAGAATTTCAGCAACAAATAATTCGACCACATTTGGATTAAGAACCCTACTGCATTAATAGGTGTCCTCATTAGCATTATTCTTTAGGCCTGGTATCTTATATTTAGTGAGTAATTAATTTTTAAAAATTTTTAAATAATTTCAAACTTACAGAAAAGCTGCAAAATAGTGTAAAAGAACCCTCATCTGCACATCACCCAGGTGAGCCAATTGCTGATATTTTATACATTTGCTTTACTATTCCCTTTAGATAGACATAGATTGACTTTTCTTCTGAACTATTTGAGAATTGACTTTTACTCCTAAGTACTTCTGTGTCTATTTCCTAAGACACAGAGTATACCCTTATCTAACCACACTACAATTACCAAAATCATGAGATTTAAGGTCTACATAATACTAGTACTTAACTGCAGATCTTATTCAAATCTTATCGGTTGTCCCAATAACGTATATTATAACAAAAAATATTTTTTGTATGGTTCAAGATCCAGCCCAGGATCACCACTGTATTTAATTACCATGTCTCTTTAGTCTTTTTTTTTTTTTTTTCTCTCTCTCTTTCTCTTTTTTTTTTCAGATGGAGTTTTGCTCTTGTTGCCCAGGCGCAATCTTGGCTCACAGCAACCTCTGCCTCCTGGGTTCAAGCGATTCTCCTGCCTCAGCCTCCCGAGTATCTGGGATTACAGGCATGCGCCACCATGCCTGGCTAATTCTGTATTTTTAGTAGAGTTATTTGCTAAACTTTCAAACTGGTATTACATTTAGTAGAGTATTTTTAGTTTCACCATGTTGGTCAGGATGGTCTCATTCCTGACCTCAGGTGATCCACTTGTCTCAGCCTCCCAAAGTGTTGGGATTACAGGAGTGGGCCACTGCGCCTGGCCTCTTTTGTCTTTTTTAATGTGGACCAGTTTCTCAGCCTGTTGTGTCTTTCATGATATTAACGATTTTTTTTTTTTTGAAGAGCACAGGACATTAATTTTAGAGAATATTCCCTAATTTGGATTTGTCTAATATATCCTTATGAATACACCCTCATAAGTAAATTCATGTTGTGCATTCTTTGAGCAAGAATATCACAGAAGTGATGTGTGCCCTTCTCAGTGCATCACATAAAGAGACACAAGATAGCTTTTTGCTCCATTATTTATGTGCATTTGGATTGATTGTTTAAGATGGGCCTACTAGTTACCTCCACTTTGTAATTACAAGTGATTTGTGAGGAGATACTTTGAGACTATGTAAATATCCCATAGCTCATCAAACTTTAACCTGCTAGTGGTGACCTTCATCGAGGATTCTTGCCTAAATCAGTTGATACTCTGGGTTACAAAATGATGATTTTTAAACTTTATCATTCATTAGTTGGCATTCTACTATAAGAAAAAACCCTTTCCTTTTTATTTATTACTTCTTTATCTATCAGCCTATCTATTTATTACAGATTCTTATATTATTCAATGGTTTCTAGTCTATGACTTATTTTAATACCCATTATTTATTTTGATACTCAAATTGTCCCAGATTTCATCAAATGGAGCCCGTTAGAGCCAACTTCTGTGCTCATTTGACATGCCCATGTCTTTTTGGCTGGGCACAGCGGTTCACACCTGTCATCCCAGTAGTTTGGGAGGCCAGGGTGGGAGCATCACTGGAGCCCAGAAGTTCATGACCAGCCTGGACAACCTAGCGAGATCCTGTCTCTACAAAAAATTTACAGATTAGCTGGACAAGGTGGCATGTGCCTATAGTTCCAGCTACTCGGGAGGCTGAGGAGTGCTTGAGCCCGGTAGGTGGAGGTTGCAATGGGCCGAGATCACACTACTGCACTCCAGCCTGGGCGACAGCAAGACCCTGTCTCAAAAAGTAAAAATAAAAATTAAAAATTTATTTTTAAGTACTTCTTTACTTTCTGGCACAAAAAGATGTTTCAAGTTCTTTTTTGTTCTATCCCTACCCCAAGACTTTTCTCCAGAAAGTCCTGGTTCTTTTTAGTGGAAAGTGTTATTTCAGAATCAAGAGCTGGGTGGTATGTGTGAACATTACTATTGCAAGAGATCATCTGGTATTTTTACAGTCAACCAATAATTTATTCCTAACCTAGGGAGGATTCCTTAGGACTGTATTTTCCAAAAACAAATAAAATATCTTACTCATAGGTTTCCAGATTATTTGGAGACTTTTCCACCAGATAACTGCTTGGTACATATCCTTCATGCCTGTTAAAAGGAAAATTAGCGTTTAGACCTACATAGAACTAAGTTTTACATCGTTTTACAGGTTTAATCCATTAAAAGTCATTTAAAGATTGGGAAATATCATATTATTTGGCATTTGTGATAAGACATTTTAAAATTTAGAATAAAAGAATTGGTAGGCCAGGGGCGGTGGCTCACGCCTGTAATCCCGGCACTTTTGGAGGCTGAGGCAAGTGGATCACAGGGTCAGGAGTTCGAGACCAGCGTGGCCAATATGGTGAAACCCTGTCTCTACTAAAACTACAAAAAAAAAAAAAAAAAAAAAAAAAAAAAAATTAGCCGGGCATGGTGGTGCATGCCTGTAGTCACAGCTATTCGGGAGGCTGAGGCAGAAGAATCGCTTGAACCCAGGAGGCAGAGCTTGCAGTAAGTCGACATCATGCCACTGCACTCCAGCCTGGGCAACAGAGCAAGACTCTATCTCAAAAAAAAAAAAAAAAAAAAAAAGGAACTGGTAAAACTAACAGCAACTTGCTGTCTGTTTAAAGGCAGGTTGATTTCACTACTAAAATACGAAGCATAATAGAAAAGAAGTGGCGATTTTACTTAAAAAGTTCTGCTTGCTGCTCTCCTCATTGTGAAATTTCCTCTACTGGAAAAAAAATTAATATTCATTCTCTATTTTCTATAAGGAAACATTTTTGTGTGATAATCAACATTTTTTTCCACTTTAGTACTATCATTTTATAGTCAGCAAGCCAAAATAATTAAAATATAAAAGATGACTTTCCAACCACAGATTCTAAAAGACACTACCAGTTGGCATTGTAAGCTTTTTAATTTAAGGCCTCCCTAATTGAGCTTCTTCAGATATGAATGGTATAAACACAAGAAAAAAGGATAAAGCCAGGCTAGATTTGGGGATCGGGAGTCACTTTTGAGCAAGAATTAATAATTGTGCATAAACAAAAAACATAATAAACAAAATAAGAATATCAAACCTCTTTACATTTGTGTATAACTTCGTAGTTTTCACAGCACTTTCACATTCATTATCTCATTTAATACCACAAGGTGAAAGTGGCATCCCTTCTGCTCTCTGGATCTCTGACTTTATACCCATCAAATGAAGGGCTTAAATTAGATTATACTTAAAATCTAGTTTAAGTAGATACTCCATACTATGGCAATGTAAAAAGATGCCTGATAGGCTGGGTGCAGTGGCTCACGCCTGTAATCCTAGTACTTTGGGAGGCTGAGGGGGGTGGATCACTTGAGCTCAGGAATTTGAGACCAACCTGGGCAACATGGTGAAACCCTGTCTCTAGAAAATATATAAAAATTAGCCAGGTGTGGTGGCATGCACCTGTAGTCTCAGCTGCTTGGGAGGCTGAGGCATGAGACTCGTTTAACCTGGGTGTTGGTGGCGGGGGGCGGTGGTGTGGAGGTTGCCATGAGCTGAGATCATGCCACTGCACTCTGGCCTGGGTGACAGAGCAAGATTCTGTCTCAAAAAAACAAAAACAAAAAAAACACAAAACAAAACAAAAAAAGATGCCTGATAGTTTATTGCTCTTTATTCCATAACGTGTTCTAATTTTCTTATAATAAGGCCAATTTTCAACCTAGTGATTATGTTTATGGGAAATGTGTAATCGGTGCACAGAGTTGTGAAGAGTGAAGAAATCAAGACTGGCGATGCCAAATACAGGATGATTATCTTATATTTTACTCCTCTGGCAGACATTGCTAAGCAATCATGGCATAGTTTCTTTGCAGAATTGGACATCTGCCCTCAGAATCATCCTTCGCACAGTGCTCAAGGCAGCCATTCCAACTGAAGAAAGTCAGCTTATTCTGAAATTTGCCATTCCTTCTATATCACTCTTGTAACCCGCTTAACTACGTCTGGTGTTGCCATACTATACTTTTAGAATTATATTAATGGATCAAGTAATATTTTGCTCTTCAATAGAATATGCCACCCAAAGCTGGGCCATCTACACAAATGATAACTCTCATACTTGTATGTGGATATGTAGACTTCCCAAAGCTCTTTCACTTCCATCATCTCACTGATTTTCTCAACACTGTGATATAGACAAAGCTGACATTATCATCTGCATTTTACAGTTCAGGAAATGGATTCACAGCGGAAAAGTGACTTGGTCATCTGTGAATGACATGGTCACACATGTGACATGGTCATCTGTGAATCCTCAGCTACATATGACAAGAGTAGCTCATAAAGTCCGAGTCCTCTGTCTCCGCATCTTGTGTACTTTCCACTATACCACACTATCACAAATCAAACTGGGGAAATTCCATAATGCTGACTGGCTGCTGGGGTGTCCTCTTTGATGCCCTTTGAAGTGCATAGTTAAGCCTTTCCACAGCTCACCAAATGAAGGGTTTAACTATCATTTGGGGAAGTAAGACCTAGAGGAAATTTCCTGGTACATTAGATGTGCTAAATAAAGTCAGTTGATTGAACTAATGAATTTCTAAGTCCCTTTGGTGTTTGTAGACCCTGTAGACAGCCTCGAACCTATTTCAGATATGGGCCTCTCTATAAAGGACAAAGAGAAGGTGATGTGACCAGCCTTAATTGTCTTCATGAATCAACTAAAGAGGGAGGTTCCAGGTGAGGGGAGTTAGAGTCTGTTCTTAGCTAGCAAACTACACTGTCTCTCAAACCATCGTTCTGAATCTCGTCACCTTTTACCCTGTCTCACTTCTGTCTTTCCTCCCCCTGCAATGGGGTTGGTAAGCCTACCTAAAGAGGAAGCACCTTGAAACTGTAAATTTTGGTGTATGTAAAAGTTAAAGCCTTATCCTTAAAGATATTTGTGCCCCTCTTTTTTTTTTTTTAACCCATCAGATTGGCTTTTTTAAAAAAGTTCAATGATACCCAGTCTTGGCACTTCCATAACTCCATTAGCAGGAATGTAAATTTGGCAAGCCTTGTGAGGAAATTCTATGGCAAAATTAAGAAATCACATACTCTGACTCAACTGTCGCACAGTTAGAAATGTGACATATAGGCCAGGCCTGGTGGCTCATGCCTGTAATCCCAACTACTTTGGGAGGCCAAAGAAGGAGAATTGCTTGAATACAGTGGTTTGAGACAAGCCCAGGCAACACAGTGAGACCCCACTTCTGCAAAATATTTAAAAATTATCTGGGCATGGTGGTGTGTGCCTACAGTCTTAGCCATGCAGGGGTCTGAGGTGGGAGGATCACTTGAGCCTGAGAGGTCAAGGCTGCAGTGGACTGTGATCGCGCCACTGCACTCCAACCTGGTTGACAGAGCAAGACCCTGTCTCAAAAAAAAAAAAAAAAAGAAAAGAAAAAGTAATGTAATATATATATATATAATATATATATATTCCAAAGATGGCCAAGATATACGAATACAAGATTTTCATTAAAGCCTTGTTTGAAACAGCAGAGGAAACAAATAAACTGGCAACTAAATGTCCCACCATAGAGGGTTATTTAAACACTTATAATCATGCATTCTAATATTGTGCAATTATTCTTATTATTCTTTTTGAGATGGATTCTTGCTCTGTTGCCCAGGCTGGAGTGCAATGGTGCGATCTTGGCTCACTGCAACCTCCACCTCCCAGGTTCAAGCAATTCTCCTGCCTCACCCTCCCGAGTAGCTGGAATCACAGGCTCCTGCCACCACACCCAGCTAATTTTTTTGTATTTTTAGTAGAGATGGGGTTTCACCGTTTCGGCCAGGTTGGTCTCGAACTCCTGACGTCAGGTAATCAGCCCGCCTTGGCCTCCCAAAGTGCTGGGATTACAGTGAGCCACTGTGCCCGGCCTATGCAACTATTTTAAAAATGAGGTAGATTTGCATGTACTGGTATGAAAAGATCTTCAATGTGTATTAATATCATTAAAAATTAAAAGCAAGATGCAGAACAGAATGGATCAACTTGGTAAAAGCAAAAAAAGGATGCATTTGCATAGGTATAACTTTTGTTTATGATACACAAGAAGGTATTAATAGTGATCTTTTTTTTTTTTGAGACAGAGTCTTGATCTGTCACTCAGGCTGGAGTGAAGTGGCACCATCTTGACCCACTGCAACCTCTCCCTCCTGGATTCAAGTGATTTCCACGCTTCAGCCAGTGGAGTAGCTGGGATTACAGGCGTGCACCACCACACCTGGCTAATTTTTGTATTTTTAGTAGAGACAGGGTTTTACCACATTGGCCAGGCTGGTCTCAAACTCCTGGCCTCAAGTGATCCACTCGCCTTGGCCTCCCAAACTGCTGGGATTAGAGGCGTGAGCCACCGCGCCCAGCCGAATAGTGATTACTTTTGGACTTGATGCGGGGGCAAATGGAGGGTGGCTTATTTTTTATGTCTATTTCTCTCTACTGTTAGTTAAGTAAAATGTTGACATAAATGATCCATATGTTGCAGTGACAGTTTCCTTTTTTATATTTTAAAATTAATAATAACCTCATACTTTGAAAACATTTAAACCCTTAATATTAAGATACAAAGATGTTCGTTGCAGTGTTGTTAATATTTGCAAAATATTGGAGATCACCTAAGTGTTCAACAAGGGAATTTGCTAATTTAGAGTACATTTATGGCTGGATTGATGCAACCATTGAACTCATATTCTGGAAAATATTCCAGAGCATGGGTTAATACATCTGATATACTAAGAGAAAAAAAAATAAAACCTTAAAAGGCAGTGTGAATCTCACGCTCGGTATTTTTTTCATTCAAAAGTCGCATAGTGGGAAAGTGGTATCTGTACAACCTTATTTTCTCCCTGAGTCAAGTGGATGGCTAGTTCAATGACTGCGATTGTAACTAAATCTTTAGTATCTTCTTTCTGATGCATCCTAACATAATTATCAATCTGTACCATCTCTACACACACCTTTTCTTTCCACCAAAAATAAGCACTTTCTAATGGGATGTACCTTCAGCTTCACTTAACACTCAAGAACAATAACACTTTACAGAATAAATTGCCAAGCTCCCAAATTGTAGATGTCAGTGGAAAAATCCAGGGTTTTTTTGAGATGAGTTTGGGTCTGGAGTGCGTGAGATGGGGTGCAGGGAGCAAGCATAGCAAGTGACTGCCTCAGAGTCACCTCTGAGAAGAGGAAAAACGAGCCTCAACTACTTCCTCTTCCTCCCTCTTCCTCCTGCCTCTGCTCTCCTCTCCCACCTCAGTGCTGCGGTCACGCTGCGGGAGATAGGACAAATCATCCTGGTATTTTATTTGTTCACACCATACCTCAAACAGAGGGACAGCAGCCACAAAGATGCCTTACCCATTCCTGTCCTGGACTCTCCACCAGTGAATCTCAGAACTGTCCAGCAGGCAGTACTCTTCGTTGCGCCGCAGTGCGAGTTCCTGAGGATCATTGGTTTGGTAGTCATACAGGGCAATGACCACAGTTTCTTCAGGTTCCCAAAGTGGTCGCTGGGGAAGAGAGACAACAAAACCAAGCAAAGATATAAGAAAGGAGGGAAAATGCCTCCTTTCATCCGGGTGTCTGGGGAGACAGTCTGCCTTCCTCTGGTTGACTTTCTTTATGAGTTAGAGTTACGGCACTGAACATGGCACAAAGACATCAGTGCTTGGAATTAATCACATTGCTCATTCTATGAGGTAAATTCTGACCACAGTGAATTCCAAGCAGCCACATGATTTTCACAAAAGTCTGCTGGTTTCTTTATCTGCACTATGTTATAGGCGGCAGCCTCTCTGCCAGATGCATCATGCTCTTGGCAAAGGAGATGCAGTCAACATGAAATCTTTCAGTTTGTGCTTTACTGATATGATTTGTGGGTTTATCCAGATCTACAGAATCATATGTTATTGAAGCTGGAATTCCTCTAACAGATCATTTAATATACTTTTTCATTTAGGATGAGGAAACTGAGGCCCAGATAGAGAAATGGACCTGGCCAATCTACTATTTGAATTAGCCCTAAGACTCTCTCTACTCTAGCACCTGTCTCCCTTCCTTCTCCTATGGGCTGTATTGCTGATGTCTCTGTTCCTTAGTCCCTTTCTTAGGATGATATATTGAGAACATGAAGAAAAGACCACAAAGCACACAGTCGCCAGAGTTCAGGATGGGCACACCTGCTATGGGTTAGCAGACTTTGTGAGAGTAAATGTGTGGAAAAATTGAGTTCCTCACTAGAATGTGATTTAGTGTTAGGAAGTCACAAGTTCTCTGAATACATTGAAGCATTTGGTGGCATAAAAATACTGGAGCTGAAAAAAAAGTCTCATCATACTGATGTAGTATGTTATCTCAACTGAGCCCAGATCGGATTTTTCTTTTTTTTTTTTTTAAATAGAGACAGGGTCTCACTATGTTGCCCAGGCTGATCTCAAACTCCTGGGCTCAAGTGACCCTCCTGCCTTGGCCTCCCAAAGTCCTGGGAGTACAGGCATGAGCCACTGTGCCTGGCTGCAGATTGGAATTTGAAATCTAGATATTTGTGGAGCTTGTGAGGATGTGTAAATGGGGTGCTACAGAAAAGAGTGGATGTCCTAAGGCTTTTGCTCTAAGAGCTCATGGAGGGAGGAATAGTGTTCAAGGATGCTTGAAGAAGATGAAGGAGAGCTATGGCATTCATCCCACTGTAGGTCAACTCATTGGTTAACATCTGTGAAGAGAAAGATCAGAGCACGGTCCTCAAATTACGATGGTACCTTTCTGTAAGAGGCACACTGGATATGTATTTTTTTTTTTCTAACAATCATGCAAGCTTGGAATATGGGGATTATTTTGAATATCGCAAAGTTTGAGGTATGCTATAGGCCTTTAATGGGTGATGGCCAAGAATGCAAAATGTTCTGTAGAGTCCCACATTCCATACAACTTTCAAATATCCTGGTAAACATTCACGTGGTGAGAAACCAGCTTATACAATAAATATAAGAACATCCTGAGCCTAGATCCTATCTGTACCCTATCCAAAGTACTGGATTTCCCAAGAATGCAACTACCTTGTACTTTGAGGGAAGACTATACTTTGGTTCAGAAGTTTGCCAAGAGTTGTTCATCATTTTGGAAAATTATATCACAGGTGGTAATGCTGTAGTTGAGTCCCAATACCACAATTTTTATCAGTTGCATTTGAGATGTCAAATCCAATGGGATCCTACCTACAGGTGCAAGAAAATGACTATTTCATTCTGTCTTCCAGTGTAGTCATGCCCCAACATTTATACAGAAACACATGTTTTATTTTTTATTTATTTATTTTTATTTATTTTTGAGATGGAAATTTTGTTATATATATTATTTTTCTTTCCTTTTTAAGTATTACAGTTAGAACATTTATTGATTCTTTTTAAAAAGTATATGTAATACAAAAGTTAACCAGGTGTGGTGGCACATGCCTATAGTCCCAGCAGCTGCGGAGGCTGAGGAGGGAGGATGGCTTGGACCCAAGAGACAGATGGTTCAGTGAGCTATGATTGCACCACTGCACTCCAGCATGGGCAACAGAGTGAAGCCCTGTCTCAAAACAACAACAACAAAAATTAATTAAGTACTTTAATTTTAAAAAATTATGTATTCATATGTTATATTATTTATAAATTTCTTTTCAGGGTAACAAAAGGAGCCTTACAAAATCCATCCCTAAAAGGCAGTATTGAGTTTGATAAGGTTGGGAACCAGTATTTGAGTGAGAAAATCAAGGGATGGCATTTGGAGAAACTGAGTCTGTGGGCTCAGGAAGGGTTGTTTGGGAGCCTCCATGATGTGGTGAGGCATGAAGGGAATGAGGATCCTGCCTCCTAGCCACTCTGCTACAGGCCTCAGCACAACCTGACCCCCCAGGACCTCTGTTGGTCCCAGGTGGGAAGAGCTCCACTGGGCTGAGGGGCCCTTACAGAGAGCCCAGGTAGCAGTGGCAGGGATAGGGTGCCTTAGTAGGCAGCCAGCGAGAAAGGACACATGCACACACATTCTAGTGGCCCCTCAGCAAGCCCTGGGTTGACTGGGAGGGACTGTAAGAGGAAGAGTTGAGTTCCCATGGATGCAGGGGGCCAAGAGGAATCGGAATTTGGACTTCAATGTGAAATACGACCTTGTTTGTATCCACAGGCAAGAGAGGCCTGGGATTGTCCTTCACTCTGACCATGGATATTCTCCATCTTGAACAAAATAACCATCCCCTGACCCTGGAGGACTGGCCCTGCTCACAGTGTTTCTCACATAGAGCATGAGACCTGTTGGCTCAGACTAGATTAAAAACATAGTTTCTCTGTATGACAATCCGAGATGTCATTACCACTCAGGCAGCAGAACAAGAAGGTGAGGAGAGAAATGACTTCAAGGGGCTCAGATAAAAGAATCATTGCATTGGATTTAGACATGCGGTTGAAACTAGAACAATGATTCCAAAACCCTTGTGGTCAGAACACTCAAAACAGTATCCACGATACTCCTCCAAGAAGGCTGAAAAGCCAAATGGCAGAGTGCAGGGAGAGAAGGATCAGCAGTGTATTCTGGCTTTCATCTTCATTGATACCAAAAACAAAGACACAACAGCAGCCTGGCTTAAGATGGGAGGTGTGGATTTAGGCGGGACTGTTGAGGGAACCATCTGCAAGGGAGGGCAGTAGGATTCCGAATCAGGCCTTCATGGGGGATGGTGAAATAGTCTTCAGAAGCTCAGTGAAAGAAAAGGAGAGAGAGCTCATTCTCTGCTACAGTTTCAGTTTCTTTTCTGTTGTGAGGGAGTAGGCTGATGACAGATCTAAACACTAGGCTGGAGCTTTGAGGATTTAGAGCTTCCTTTATGGGGACGCTGCCAGTTTTGAAATGTCACCATGTTGGCTGAAGGGAAAAAAGACAGAGCTCATTCTTCAGGAAGAAGCATGAGGAAACGGAATCAGTAAACTCTGGTTAAAGAATTTGCTCTGGAATGAAGAGCGAGTACTCAAATGTGGATATTGGTCGGGCACAGTGGCTCACGCCTGTAATTCCAGCACTTTGGGAGGTCGAGGCGGGTTGATCGCCTGAGGTCAGGAGTTCAAGACCTGCCTGGCCAACAGTGGTAAAACTCCGTCTCTATTAAAAATACAAAAATTAGCTGGGCATGATGGTGAGCGCCTGTAATCCCAGCTACTCGGGAGGCTGAGGCAGGAGAATTGTTTGAACCTGGGAGGCGGAGGTTGTAGTGAGCCGAGATTGTGCCATTGCACTCAAGCCTGGGTGACAAGAGCAAGACTCCATTTCAGAAAAAAAAAAAAAAAGTGGATATTGGTGTTAATATTATCATAAGGTCAGGGCCATATCCCCTACCTAAAGGTCATGATCCTTTCTCCTATCTCTTTTTTCTTTTTTATCTCCTTAACCAAATAAGCGGCCCTAGAGTAGGTACTGTGCTATCTAAGACTTGTAAGTCATTATATTATAGATCAGTGAGGAGGTTTATTAAAATGCAGATTCCTGGGCTCCTCCCCCAGCGTTTTGGACACAGCAGGTCTGGGGGTGGGGTCTAAGAATTTGTATTTCTAACATGCTCCCAGGTGATACAGATGCTTCTGGTCCATGGATTATACTTTGAGAACCACCACTCGAGTTAAAGACCACCACGCCAGAAACCTTGCATCCTACTAAGTTGCTAAATGGCCTTGGAAAAGCCTTAAGACCTCTCTTGGGATTTGATTTCCCAAGCTTTACAATGAGAATAAAACTAAAACCCTCTAAAGTGGATAGAACATATAGTAAGTTTTAAAATAGATAATAAAGGGGTGGAAGTGCTTTGAAAAATATAAAATACCAACAAATGTATGTCTCCAAAATGCTTGCATAGAGTAAGTATGCACCTTTTTTTTTTTTTTTTCTGGAGACGGGGTCTTGCTGTATCACCCGGGTTGAAGTGCAGTGGCACACAGTCATGGCTCACTGCAGTCTCGACCTCCTGGGCACAAGTGATCCTCCTACCTCAGCCTGCTGAGTAGCTGGGACCACAGGCGTGCACCACCACACCAGCTAATTTTAAAAAGTTTTTTCTAGAGATGGGGGTCTCACTTTGTTGTCCAGGCTGGTCTCTAACTCCTGGGCTCAAGCGATCCTCCCACTTTGGCCTCCCAAAGTGCTGGGATTACAAGTGTGAGCCACCATGCCAGCCACACTTTTATAGAGAGTGAGCTGCTACTATACTCCAAAGTGGTCAGGTGAATGGCCACCCAATTTGATATCGGTATTTGTTGAATAAATAAAGTGAGATGGAGATTTAGCAGCTGAATTGTTCTTTAAGTGGACAGACCCCCAAGTCAGTTGAAGCCCAAAAACACCCAATGTGTTGAGTTCCGCTGAATCATGACAGCCTGCTGCATGCATCCAGGGTTTGAAAAATATGGGCAGAGGGGAACATGAAATAGGAATATGCCAATCAGGTAGCCTGTGGGCCGACCTGCACCCAGAGCTAGGGCTCTCACTCACCCTGTTGTCTTCAGGAGTAGGAGGAAGAGGCTTCTTTGAAGCTGAAAAGAGAAAAACAGGAAAAGAAAAAATGAGCATGAAAACCAATGGACCCAAACGGAAGTGAGCAGCCAGGGGGCTTTTCTGAGAAAAAGGGCCCAGGGAAAACAACAGAAGAAAGGGGGCCAGAAGGAGCAATAAGACACAGTGAAACCTGACTTGGCCTTGTCAGAAGCTGTCTTTTATCTCCTTGGGCCTGCTGGTTTCTGATTCCCTTTTCTAGTAGACACCAGAAGCTTCCAGAAGTCCACATTCAGGGGCCCTCTCTCTCTGTATTCCCAGGAAAAGCCTGACAGTGGGGTTAGAGTTGCACCCTTCCCTGTAGGCATAGAGACTTCTGGGAATGTCTCTGCCACCTGCTAAGCTCAGGAGTGGGAATTGGTGACTCAGGGGGACAGTGACTCACTAGCTTCTTGACTCAGTTGTGAGCTTGAGGAGGGGGTGGCTAAGGTGGGAGGTCATTGTGCTGCTTTTTGAGTGGGCTGGAATCCACTTTTAGTTGCCTTAAGGCATCTGAATATGTGTTATTTCTGCTTCTTTCAAACTATACCAACCCCAGCATCTCTCTGTCTTTGTCTTTCTGCTTATCTCTGTTTCCATGTCTCCCTCTGTTTAGCTCTCCTCTCTCTTCCCTCTTTCCTCCTTTCTCTTCTCTCTCTTTCTCTTGCCCTCTCTCCTTCCTCTCATCTCTTCATATTCGTCTCTCTCTATTTCTCCTTTGTAGCTCTGCAAAGGCCATTCCTGGACTCAATGAATCAAAGGTGTGTGGCTGTGTCTGGGGCTCTCTGTGGTATGGGAGGCACTGCACAGGCTTCAGGCCAATACAAAGACATCCTTAATAACAAGAGATGAGAAGAGAATGGGCTGCATAGGTAGGTGATGAGTTCCTCATTTCTGTAGGAGATTGACTTGAAGTTGGACAGCCCACATCAGGGATGTGGTAGAGGAGAGTCACACATTGACACTGGAGCCCAGCCCCGTGCAGACTTGGCAAGAAAGAGTAGGCTGGGGTAGTGACCTGGGTATACGATGACCAGAGAAGAAGGAAAATCCCTATAATAGGAAGCATGGCTCCCATTTAGAACTCAACTTGGAGCTGGGAGACTGGTGTTCTAACTCTGGCTTCACCAATACTAGCTGTGAGCCTTGGCCACTTCCATCCCTGAACATTCTATGACTGGTGTCTCTTTCTTCTTTTTCTCTGGCCTTGCTTTTCCCTTCCTTCCTTTCCATCTGTGTGGGGTTGGTATGTGGAGAGATCAGGGCCAGTTCTGGTTGAAGACATGGGTGTTACTATGGGTTGGGTGTGGCTGGGTCTGTTTTTACTCAACCGAGTCTGCTGCTTCCCAAACACACACAAGTTCTGAGGCTATATCTCGGCCTTAGATTCTTTCTATCACCAATAAGGAAGACAAGTAGACACAATTACCATTTATCGAGAACTCTGTATATGTTGGCAGCTGTACTGCTTTCCACAACACCATTGAATCTCCCAGCCTTACACGTAGCTACCTATTATCATTATCCCCATTTTGCAGGTGAGGAAATGTACTTAGAGGCTCAGAGGGGTTATCCAAAGCCCAGTGCTCATAGACCCACACTGGCAATGTGCTCGGTACCAGGAATCCTGTGAACCTTCACTCAGGGAGGTGACCATGAGCTGTATTCACAGTGCAGTGTGCTTCTTGAAAACTCTGCTCTCAATTGTGTAAAACTCGGATCCACGAAGTTATTTAACCAAATCAGAAGAGGGTAGAGTGAGGAGATGCTCAGAGGGGGAGATGGCAATGGGTTGCAATGCAAAAGCAAAACCATTAGCAGAGTGACTGCATGACACCCACAGCAGGACCCCAGGAGTGCTCAGGCCCTGGTTTCATGTGGGGAGCAGCTCGGCATGACCAGCCCTCCTGCAATGGAGTTCTGGTGAGTCATTCAGATGTTCCTAGCACCTCAGTCACATGTGTATCACTTGGAGGAGGGAAATATTGTGCGCCCCGAAGAGGAATAGCTGCAGCATGCGTGGTACAAACTACAGAATGGAAATACTGAGTCAAAGAATTTCAGAATTGGAAAGGGGCTTAGATATTATTTCATCCTAAGCCCCTCAGAACTCCCTGCCATTTTTGAGATGAGGACACTGGGGCCCCTTGATGGCCAAGTCACTCATCTGAGGGCCCACAGTAAGGTATTGGCAGAAGTTTGGAGACCAGATCCCTGACTTTGGAAAGGGCTTTCACTCACTGAGGTAAGCCCATGCCATTCTGTTATTACGGTGGATCCCATCCATAGAAAATTTCCATTTCTTTTTTATTAAATATTGGCCCACATGAATATGGTCACAGGACTAATGTGGAGGATCACTTGAATATTTACCAATTTCTAAAACTTATTAAGTATTATTCTTCTGGGCCCAGGGATGGATTATGTTGAAGGGCTTTTTTCCCCAAGGCGCAGGGTGAAAAGTGGTGGTTTTTAAAGTGGTAATGAGAGGGGCTATGAATCAGGAAGCCACAGAAAACCGAGCCATGTGTTACATCCGCCTTGGGTTGCCAATTTTCAGTGTTGAATTTTAGTGCACAAAAGGAAATGATAAATGAGAAAGAGAAACTATGGCAAAAGAGGTTGAGAAGAGAGGAACATGGAAGGAAAATAATCCACACGGTCCATCATTCCTATGCAACAATGGATTTGCAGAGCACTTCCAGCAGTGTGACCCGGAGCATACTGAATTGCTCAAGGCAGCCCATTCCCTTAACATGACACCATCTACCCCAGATGGTTGAGAGGAATGAGAGCATAATGAATGTGAAATGCATTTGAGTGGAGTTGTATGCGACTGGAGGTTAAGGTTCCAAAGTAATCACTAAAATCCAGTTGCAGCCCAGTCCTCCAGACCTGAGCCTTTAATGTCAAAGGCAAAGAAACAGCTTTTTTTGTTTTCACTTTGCATTTAGACTGTGGCCTTCTCCTCTCTGAGATTGTGGAGGTCAAGGGCAAGTTTGAAGAGGAGGCAAGGAGAAACCACAAAGTAAAAAGTAAAAGAAAAATAAATTCCTCTCACCTTTAAGGCTATAGAGTTGAATTTGTGTAATTAAATATATGTGTGATATGATGCCACTGTGAGAAATAAATATTTTATATCGCTTAAGGCTGCCTCTGTAATTTAAGACTTAAATAGACCATGCCATTCAAATGCAGGTTATAGCAGGGCTCCTCAAACTGTACTGTGCACATACGTCTCCTGGGATCTTGTTAAAATAAAAATTCTGATCTAGTAGGTCATGAGTGGGGCCAGATCATTTGCATTTCTAACTAGCTCCTAGGAGATGTTGATGCTGCTGGTCCAAAGAACACACTTTAAGTGGTCAG
Source organism: Rhinopithecus roxellana (assembly GCF_007565055.1). Lineage (NCBI taxonomy): Eukaryota > Metazoa > Chordata > Mammalia > Primates > Cercopithecidae > Rhinopithecus > Rhinopithecus roxellana. Next base: position 31,229,767 of record NC_044551.1, on the reverse strand, counting down.
GAGCTATAAAGACATCAGCTTTGAGATGGAAGCACCAACAGACTGGTAGAAAAGACAGATGATTTCTCTTGGAAAATTCTGAAAATGTAGAATTTTGCATTCCATTCCTGACACCCTCAATGATTGAAGGCCAAAAGCTTTTACCTTTTTATGGTCATTTCACAAAGAGTAGAAGGAATTCCCAGTCTCTTACCATTCTTGGTTGGATCATATTGGGCACAACCTGCTGCAAGCTTCTCCAGCTGAGAACAGCACCTCCACTTCCCATCAATCCAGAAATTAGGATGATATTTAGGCACCAGATTGTTATTATTCCTCGTTTCTGAAATAGGTTGGCACCAACAGAAGAGTTATTTCCAGGTCAGTCTATCAAGGGCTACCAATTTTATACCATCTCGAGTTTAGACCTGGCTAAGTGAGCCTGAATGAGTATTGTCCAGACCACTCAGAAGCATGGGTTGACCTGAGCACATAAATGCACTGTGCTATTTACTGGGGTAGTTCATGTTACATTTAGGCATCAGTGCATCTAGGCTTGCGTCCGGCTCTGCCTTGCATTAGTTGTGTGTTCTTAGGTTGGGCAAACCCTTATCTGAGCCTGAGTTTCCCCAACTATGCAATGAGATTGTTAAACACTGGGCTCTACAAAAGTGCCTTAAGGGTAATGAGAAGGTTGAGAAGGTGGAATCACCATCCCTCCAACTCTCCTACCTTTAACCACAGCAACTTTGGTTTTTTCCCTTCTAGGTTTGTGGCTTTGAAGTAAGATTTTGGTTGGGGAAAAAAGGGGGCTCTGCTACTGAAACAAATACATACATAAGGCATAGAACAGGGTTGGGTGTAGTGGCTTATGCTTGTAATCCCAGTTCTCTGGGAGGCCAAGGCAAGAGGATCTCTTAAGTTGGAGATTAGCCTAGGCAATATAGTGAGACTCCTTCTCTACCAAACACACACACACACACACACACACATACACACACACACACACACACACACAAAGAAAAAAGTTAGCTGGGCATGGTGTCACGCACCTGTAGTCCCAGCTACTCAGGAGGCTGAGGTGGAAGGGTCACTTGAGCCCAGCAGGTCGAGGCTGCAATGAGCCATGCTTGTGCCACTGCACTCCAGCATGGGTAACAGAGTGAGACCCCGTCTGATATGGTTTGGCTCTGTGTCCCCACCCAAATCTCATCTTGAATTGTAATCTCCATAATTCCTACGTGTTGAGGGAGAGACCAGGTGGTGGTAACTGGATCATGGGGATATTTTCCCCCACGTTGTTCTTGTGATAGTAAGTGAGTTCTCATGAGACCTGGTGGTTTTATAAGTATTGGGCAAGTTCCTCCTTCTGTCATTCTCTCTCCTGCCACCTTGTGAATAAGGTGACTGCCTCCCCTTCACCTTCCACCATGATTGTAAGTTTCCTGAGGCCTCTCAGCCATACAGAACTGTGAGTCAATTAAACCTCTTTTCATTATATATTACTCACTCTTGGGCATATCTTTATAGCAGTGTGAAAATGGACTAATACACTGTCTCCTTGAATAAATAAATAAACAAACAAACCACAGAACTAGATAGCTAATCTCTAATGTTCCTTCCAGTTTTAACATCCTGTGTATGAAATCCCTTCACAGAGGGCAAATAGCCGATGATCATAGCTGGGGCCCTTTTGATTACTTTTTTTTCTTCCTTTTTTTTGTGGGGTAAGACCAGGGTCTTGCCGGTTACCCAGGCTCGGCTCACTTGGCTCACTGCAGCCTTGACCTCCCAGGCTCAGATGATTCTCCCACCTCAGCCTCCCAGGTAGCTCAGAGCACAGGCATGTGCCACCATGCCTGGCTAATGTTTTTATTTTTAGTAGAGATGAGATCTCACTATGTTGCCCAGGATGAAGTGCAGTGGCATGAGCATGGCTCATTGTAGCATTGAACTCCTGAGCTCAAGTGATCCTCCCACCTTGGCCTCCCAAAGTGTTGGGATTACAGGTGTTGGCCACTGCACCCAGCCCATTTTGATTACTTCTTACTTTTGTGTTTGCTCTATGTCCCATGACTGTTAGAACTGTGAGCACTTTCCCATTTACCCAGCACTTGTCTGCTCATAACTCATTTCAGGCTCACAACCACCTTGGGATAAGATACACCTTGTATTTCTATTCTCATTTTTTCTTTTCAGATAGAGGAATTGCAACTCCAGAGATAACAAATAGTTTGCTTATCCTTAGTCCTCATAGTTTTGTAGAGGCAGATTAGTATTTGAATCCAGATCTTCTGACACATCCAGTGCTTCAGGCTAAAGAACAGTAATGGTAACATTGATCGAGTGCTTTCTTTGGGATGGGGATTGTCCTAAGTCCTCAATCATTCAGTTCTCACAACAGCTCCATGACTGTTTTTAGTCAAAATTTATAGAGACACATGAAGGTCAAGGAATTTACCCAGGGTCACACGCTAATCATTGGCAGAGCTGGGATTTTCACCTTCATGCCTGGCTCCACATCCCATGTGCTTAAACACTACTGCCTCTAACTGTGCCATCAGGAAGGTGAGGCTTAAGAAATACCCTTACCAATGGCCTGAAATGCTTGAAAGCTAGCTGATATTTATTGCGTGCTGTCTATGGGCCAACCTAGCTCCCAGGACTTTGCTCACATCAGCTCCAAAGGCAGGTGCTGCTATCCCTTCCTTTTCTCCCTTTTAAATAAATGGGAAACTGAAGCACAGGCAATTAAGGAACTCGCCCAAGTGTACACAGCAAGTGACAGACTGGGATTTAAACCCAGGTCATTTCACACTAGGGCCTATGCTCTGCTTCTTCTTACTATACGAGGAGATGGCAAACTTGTTCTTAAAAGGCCAGACAGTAAATATTTTAGGTTTTGCCGACCATGAGACAAAATCAAGGGTCTTCTGCAGGTACTTATTTAACTATTTGAAATGAGTTATATACAAGTATTGCTCAGAGCCTGATAAGAACAGACGGCAGGCTGGATTTGGTCAGCCCTGAATGACACCAGTTATTGCCTCCTGGGCCCAGGATGAAAACGCGGAAACTTCCACCAACCCCTAAAGGGAAACCAGCCATCAGCTGCTCTCACACCACAGTCTATTCTATTGTGGAACCCAACCCTACTATAGGATCAAGGGTGTCAGTGATTCAATGGCAAAGGAGTTTAATTACCTTCTTTAAGGGCCAGCACCCAGCGCTGCCGGCTCTCACGATCTGGAGCAAACACATATAGGAGGTAGTTGTCATGCATGACCTGGAGACACACACAGAGTCCAAGGTGAGCAGTGTGCATGGAGATAGTTGACTGACAGCAGACCTACTGAGCTGAAAGTGGGGTCTCAGGTGTTTATCGTCACATAGGCAAACATTTGGGTAATTAGGGGGCCAGTATCCTTTTTATCCAGATGTTTGGGTGCTATGAAAACACAAGGTAAGCAGTTTCGGCTGCTTGTCTCAGATTCCATGCCCCAAGAGAGCAATCGCTAACTAAAACAGCAGGAGAAAGTTCTCCTCTTGACTAGAAAGCACATTTACTTCTCATCTTAAGTTTTTAGTGATTAAAAAAAGTGTTTCTGGCACATGAAAGAGAAAGATATGACAAATGTGTAATGAGAGTTTTGAAAACTTCTTATTTTGAAATAGTTTAAGATTCACAAGAAGTTCCAGAAATAGTACAGAGTTCCTGTGTACTTTTCACCTGCTTTTCTCCACTGATGACATCTTACATAACCACAGCACATTTTTCAAAACCAAGAGACTGTCATTGGTATCATACTGTTAACTAAACTGCAGTCTTCTTTATATTTCACCACTTTTTTAGGCACTCATTATCATTGGGATTTTGAACAACTGAAAAATACATGCTATTCCTTTTATTTTCGGTCCTCAAAATTCCAACTCATGAGGGTCACTTTTCTAGTAGGAAAAAAGTTCTTTTCTATGCCACGTTAAAAATATACTCAATTCCTCAGGTTGGCAAGCAAGAATGGTACCCTGGAATGTGCAAGGAGATATCCATGCCTTTGAAGCCAGAAGTGCCAAGATTCATACATAAGGTAAGGACTTTAAAGATACCCTCCACCAACTCTGTTCAGTAGAATTTTGGGAGGCTGAGGCGGGTCGATCACGAGGTCAGGAGTTTGAGACCAGTCTGACCAACATGGTGAAACCCCATCTCTACTAAAAATACAAAAATTAGCCGGGTGTGGTGGCATGTGCCCGTAGATCCAGCTACTCAGGAGGCTGAGGCAGGAGAATCACTTGAACTGGGGAGGCGGAGGTTGCAGTGAGCCAAGATTGCGCCACTGCACTCCAGTCTGGGCAACAGAGTGAGACTCTGTCTCAAAAAAAAAAAAAAAAAAAAAAAAAAAGAACTTTCTGCAGTGATAGGAGTATTCTATAGCCAGTGCTGTTTCAGTACAGTAGCTGCCAGCCATGTCCGGCTATTGAACATGTGAAATGTGCCCAGTGTGACTAAGAAGCTGAATTTTTAATATCATTTAATACATTTAAATGTGAACATCCTTGTGTGGCTAGTGGCTACTGTACTAGACAGTGCATTTCCAGATAATCCTCAGATTATAAAATCTGAATCTTTGTGCCTCAGCATCTCCAAGCAATTCATACCCAGCAATTGCAATACGTTGCTTCAAATCATGAGTAAACTGCACTTAAAGCACGTTAGGTTTGGGGCCCCGATAGCAGCTTTATTTCTTTCCTCACTAATTAGGACTTCCCTTGAGGAAGAGAAGACATGAGGGAAATGGGTATGAGGAATAACCACCTTTTTAAGATTTTGTGCTTAATTTGTGTTCAATAAGTGAAAGAATTAACAAATAAATGTCATTGATTGAAGGAACACATATGTTTCCTAATGGGATTTGTCTAAGTTCTAACCTTGGAGCAGAGAGTCATCCCTGTCCACCCTCTCTCACAGTGACTGAGGACTTTTTTTTTTTTTTTTTTTTTGATGGAGTCTCACTCTGTTACCCAGGCTGGAGTGAATGGTGCGATCTCGGCTCACTGCAACCTCTGCCTCCAGGGTTCAAATGATTCTCCTGTCTCAGCCTCCGGAGTAGCTGGGATAACAGGCACCCGCCAGGATGCCCAGCTAATTTTTTGTATTTTTAGTAGAGACGGGGTTTCACCATGTTGGCCAGGCTGGTCTCGAACTCCTGACCTCGTGATTCGCCTGCCTCGGCCTCCCAAAGTGCTGGGATTACAGGCGCGAGTCACTGCACCTGGACATGACTGAGGATTTCAACCGCGGTCCAGGAAATGGGGAACTACCCACCTGATGGACTTACCTGAAATGGGTATTTATAGTGGCATGGGATGCTGATGTCACTTTTCACAATCTCGACACATTTGATTCGGGACAGCTCAATGGACCCCTTCAGCGTGCGCTTCTTCTGTGGGGGAGACAAGCACATCCCATTCATGTAAGAGAGAAGACAATATTTTTGTCCAGATTGCTCCAGAAATCTACTACTAGATAAGATCCACTGAGTTTTTAACAAAGTCCAACCCTCCAAACCAAATATCCAAAACTGCCTCTTGGCCCCAAGTGTGGGATAAACACTCTGAGCAGACTGCTGGGAAAACATGCCTTCAGAGTCTTCTTCTTGGTGACAGGCTTCCACTCATTGAGACACTGGGTCATGTACCCCACTGCCCTTGTGACAAATGGCAGCATCAGCAGAACTCGTAGCTGAGATGCACAGAGAAATCCATGGACACATATGTGACACTTTTCTCTTCTCTGTGTCTATCCATGACCATATTAGCATAGCAATTGAGCTAGGGCCTGACCTGGATTGTGGTGCATACCCTTAGCGACATCTTTTTTTTTTCTGTCTCTGGCTTCTCCATGTCCTTTAGTTATCCGCAGTTCCACAATGACACTCCCAAAGGACATTCCTGACTCTGCTCTACAACTACCTCTTCTCCACGTCCTCCCCAACCTCCCCATCAAATATTACTGGGCCTGTGTCTCATTTTCTTGGAAACTTGCTAGCTGTATTTCCCTGATAACTAATTCACATGATGGTATTTGTGATTTACAATGATGTTATGTATTACCTATTTCTAAGGATCCTTGTGCTTGGAGAATGGATCTCAGGGGATTTGATGCCTTATCCAATGGAACAAATTCCATTGGTGGTCTATCGGACTCCAAGGAAAGATAGTTAGGAAAGTGCTTTTGGATGGAAGAAGCCTTTCACGGGTGCCTAGAATTGAGCTGCCATTGAGAATAGACTTTAATTCAGCTATGGAACCAGTTGCAAAATACGTCATTATGCCCACTACCAGTCAATCCCAAAAGACATGATTCTGAATGTCATAGTCCCAAATGCTGAAATCCTGAAAGATAAAAATCCCTAAAGTCTAAGTCCCTAAGGTCTCAAATCTCAAAAATCACGATTAGTGAATTTTCTGTTGTACGCAGGATAGCCTCATTATGTTAGTTGCATCATGTTAGGCAGAACTACTGCTTTATTATTGTCTTCATTTGGAAATTACGTGTGGTTTAAGATGTGTATGGGTGCCAAATCGACGAGGGGTGGACTTGTTGACTTAATTTTAGGTGTCAAATTGACTAGATTAAGGAGTATCTAAGGCTGGACATGGTGGCTCACACCTGTAATCCTAGCACTTTGGGAGACCAACATGTGAAGATCACCTGAGATCAGGAGTTTGAGACCAGTCTAGTGAAACCGCACATCGACTAAAAATATAAAAATTAGGTGGGTGTGGTGGCAGGCGCCTTAATCCCAGCTACTCTGGAGACTGAGGCAGGAGAATCGCTTGAACCTGGGAAGCGGAGGTTGCAGTGAGTTGAGATCATGCTGCTTTGCTCCAGCCTAGGCAAAAGAGTAAAATTGTGTCTCAAAAAAAAAAAAAAAAAAAAAAAAAAGACGTGTATGGATACCTGATAAAGCATTATTTTGGGTGTGTCTGTGAGGGTGTTTACAGAGTAGATTAGTACGTGTATCAGAATGGATGAGGTGGGGGAGATCTGCTATCAGTGTTGGTGGACACCATTGAATCAGCCAGGGACCCAAAAAGAACAAATACTGAAGGCAAATTAGACTCTCTCTGAGAGTTGGCACAGACTTTTCTTCTGCTGTTTTTGATCCATCTCATTAAAAGACTTAGGTTGTCTATTGTAGTATTTCAGATGACCACGGCTATATAAGCTATTTGTTTTTAAAAAAAATTTAAAGGTGAAATATATTGCATATTAGTTTTTCTGTTTTAAAAATCAACTTTATTAAAGTATAATTTACATATAATAAAATTTACCAATGTACATTTCAGTGAGTTTTGACAAATGTATACAGTAGTGTAATAACCTCCGTAATTAAGATACAGGAAAAGAAATAACCAAAATCAGAGCTGAACCAAAGGAGATTGAGACACAAAAAACCACGCAAAAGATCAATGAATCCAGGAGTTGGTTTTTTGAAAAAACAAATTGGATAGATAGGCCACTAGCTACACTCGTTAAGAAGAAAAGAAGGAAGATCCAATTAAACACAACTAGAAATGACAATGAGGATGTTACCGCTGACCCCACAGAAATACAAATAATCAGAGAGACTACTATGAACACCTCTGTGCACACATATTAGAAAACCTAGAAGAAATGAATCCATTCCTGGACAACATACACCCTCTCAAGACTGAACCAGGAAGAAATTAATTCCCTGAGCAGATTCATAACAAGCTCCAAAATTAAATCGGTAATAAATAGCCTACCACCCAAAAAAAGCCCAGGACCAGATGGATTCACAGCCGAATTCTACCAGATGTACAAAGAAGAGCCAATATAATTCCTACTGAAACCATTCCAAAAAATTGAGGAGAAGTGTCTCCCCCACAACTTATTCTATGAGGCCAGTATCATCCTGATACCAAAACCTGGCAGAGATACAACAAAAAAGAAAACTTCAGGCCAATATTGATGAACATTGAAGCAAAAATTCTCAACAAAATACTTGCAAACCAAATCCAGCAGCACATCAAAAAGCTAATCCAGCCAGGCGCGGTGGCTCATGCCTGTAATCCCAGTGCTTTGGGAGGCTGAGGAGGGCGGATCACTTGAGCCCAGGAATTCGAGACCAGCCTGGGCAACATGGTGAAACTCTGTTTCTACAAAAAATTACAAAGATTAACTGGATATGGTGGTGCAAACCTCTAGTCCTAGCTTCTCGGGAGGCTGAGGTGGACAGAAGTTGCAGTTAGCCAAAATCATGACACTGTACTCCAGCATGGGTGACAGAGCAAGACTGACTCAAAAAAAAAAAAAAAAAAAAAAAGAAGCTAATCCACCATGATCAAGTAGGCTTTAGGGATGCAAGATTGGTTCAACATATGCAAATTAATAAATGTAATTCATCACATAAATAGAACTAAAGGCAAAAACCATGATTATCTCAATAGATGCAGAAAAGGCTTGCAATAAAATTCCACATCCCTCCATGTTTTAAAACTCTCAGTAAACTAGATATTAAAGGAACATAACTCAAAATAATAAGAGCCGTCTATGACAAACCACAGCCAACATCATAGTGAATGGGCTAAAGCTGAAGGCATTCCCCTTGAATACCAGCTATTTCTTTAGGAACACAGTTTGTCTGCTCATAACTGTTATACCCATGTGACTGTCCTTAGTATATCTAAGTGTTTATGTTTGCAAAAAAATGTATATTATTATTGCCTATTTTATTGCACACGGTGGCCTATGAAGCATTTTGTCATGTCTTTATATATTTCTCAAAGAAATCCACTTTTAAAATGTAAGCAAATGTCTTTTTAAAAAGTTTTTAGAATTATTTTTTCCAGAATTATATTTTTGGGGATTTTTATGTTTTGGATTTCAATATCTGGGACTATGGTGTTCAGGATTGTGGCTCAAACCCCATTCTACCTTATTCTTTTAAAGATGGTAGCAAATGATGGTGAAATGAGCACAAGTTTGGAAAAGCTATGTTCATAGTAGGTCTCTGCCTCTTACCATAAGAGCTCTGTGACCTTGGGCAATTCATTAAACTTCCCAGAACCCTGGTTTCTACATCTGGTAAGTGAGGATAATACTTACCTTTTGAGAGTTGACTGGGGAATAAAATGGGATGATGTAAACAAATTAACCAGCTTATAACAGGTGCCCTCAATAAAGGGTGCCTTCCCAATTAAAGAAGTTAAGGAAGCCTTAACTATTGCAAGAGATTTGTGTTATATGAACAGGCTTGGTTGGTATCCAGGGACCCATTACATCATCAAATTCTCCCGAAGTGAATTCAGTCTTTACTTCCTGTTTTTGGGTCCTCGGCCCGGAAGCTGATCTTTGATTTAGTAGCTGAGGAACACAACTGAGATAAAAAAAAAAAATTCAAGATGCCAGAAGCAGACCCTATCAAATACAGGAAAGCTTTGTGGTGTTTGGTTTTTAGTTCTTTAAGTAAAAACAACTTTATCCAGTTTTGAAAGTGTGAAATCTATTTATGTTTATTGTGACAAAAACGCTATAGAGGCTCAGTATGGTGGCTGATGCCTGTAATCCCAGATCTTTTTTTTCCTCTCTTTTTTTTTTTTGAGATGGAGTCTTGCTCTGTCGCCCAGGCTGGAGTGCAGTGGTGCGATCTCGGCTCACTGCAACCTCCGCCTCCCAGGTTCAAGTGATTCTCCTGCCTCAGCCTCTTGAGTAGCTGAGACTACAGGTGCCTGCCACCACGCCCGGCTAATTTTTTGTATTTTTAGTAGAGAGGGGGTTTCACCGTGTTAGCCAGTATGATCTGTATCTCCTGACCTCGTGGTCCACCCACCTCAGTCTCCCAAAGTGCTGGGATTATAGGCGTGAGCCACCGTGCCGGCCCCCAACATTTTTTGTATTTTGGTAGAGATGGGGTTTCACCATGTTGCCCAGGGTGGCTTGGAACTCCTGACCTCAGGCAATCTGCCCGCCTCAGCCTCCCAAAGTGCTGGGATTACAGGCCTGAGCCAACATGCCCAGCCAATCCCAGATCTTTGAGAGGCTGAGGTGGGAGGTCGTTTGAGCCCAGGAATTTGAGAGCAGCCTGGGCAACACAGTGAGACAATACAAAAAATTACATAAATTAGCCAAGCCTGGTGGTGTGCGCCTGTAGTCCCAGCTACTTGGGAGGGTGAAGTGGGAGAATCGCTTGGGCCCAAAGTTCCAGGCTGCAGTGAGCTGTGATAGAGCTGGTGGCATCAACCCCAGCCTGGGTGACAGAGCAAGACACTGTTTCAAACAAGCAAACAAACAAAACAAAATACTATGCAGGCATGTGAAGAAAATATTTATAATGCGTTATTATCCCACCCTTTCCCATAACCCTGAGGTAGCCAAAGTTAATCATTTGGAGTCTTTTCCCTGCACTTTTTATAGAGTATATATAAAGGAAAATGAGTGTCTCTTCTACTTATCAGTCTAGAATTTGCTTTTGTAGTCTAATGCTAAATTAGGAGACTTGTCTTCCCGCAAAAGCCTCTGCAAACGTGCCCTTTGGGCTCAAACTATCTTATCATTTAGAGTTAGGAATGCATGCTCTGGTCCAGACCATAATCACAGTTCTTTGGGATGGTTAACCTGTTTTTCGCAAATAGTAGAGTACGGCAGAGCTGCCTTTTCAAGAACTGTCTGCAGCTACTGGTAAACAGGCAGCCCGAGCTTGAGGTTGCCATGTTTTGACTTCTGTTGGGTTCTTTCCTTAGAGCATGCATAGGGAAATAAAAACAACAGGCTCATGGCACGTGATATGACAACACCATTTGCTGACATTTTTGTCTTTGGAACCTACTAAGTCCTGAGCTCCCTAAGGTCAGAGACCAGGGCATCTTCCCATATACCCAGTGCCCAGCAGTGGCTAGCCCTAAGTGGAGCTTAATTAGCTCAAAACAAAGCATGTCAGGTTGGAGCACAGTTTAAACAATCTTAACCAGATTTAAGGCTAGTAGATTTAGCCATTCAGGAAATATTTATGGAGGGCCAGCTATGAGTGAGGTGCTATTCTGAGTTCAGGAAATGAACTGATGAACGTGGTAGACTCTCACAGAGCTCGTAGTATACTTGGGAAGGCAGACAGGACAAAGAAGTGCTGGAAAGAGAATAGAACAATTGATGTGACCAAACTGTGGCCAAGGCAGACTTCTCCAGAGAAAGAAAGGGCATTTAAGAAGAGACCAAAAAGTCGAACAGGAGCCATTTGGGAGAAAGTCTAGGGGAGTGAGCATCCTAGGTAGAGCAAGCAGCCAGGGCAAAATCATGGAGCAGAAAAATACTGGGTAAGTCTGGCTTGTTAACAGCCTAGCAGCATTGTGATGAGGGCAGACAGTGGAGGCAAATATTAACTGGAATTGTGAATAGGGATAAAAATTCTATGTGAAGTTCTAAAGTGATATTGTCCAATAGAAATGTAACATGAGCCATATATGTAACTTACATTATTTTTCCACTAGGCACCTTCAAAAATGCAAAACATAACAAGTGATAATTTTAACAATATATTTTGTTTAACCCCATATCATCATTTCAAATTGTTAGGTGATTTCTGACAGATTTTAAAACTGAATTATCATTTGACCCAGCAATCCTATTATTGGGTATATACCCAAAGGAATATACATTATTCTACCGTAAAGACACATATACACATAAGTTCATCACAGCACTAATCACAATAGCAAAGATATAGAATTAACCTAAATGCCCATTAACAATAGAATGGATAAAGAAACTTGAGGCCAGACGCGGTGGCTCACATCTGTAATCCCAGCACTTTGGGAAGCCAAGGCCGTAGATCACTTGGGGCCAGGAGTTCGAGACCAGCCTGGGCAACATGGTGAAACCCTGTCTCTACTAAAAACATAAAAATTAGCTGGGTGTGATGGTGCACACCTGTAATCTCAGGCACTTGGGTGGCCAAGGCACAAGAATTGCTTGAACTCGGGAGGCAGAGGTTGTGGTGAGCTGAGATTGTGCCACTGCATTCCTGCCTGGGTGACAGAGTAAGGCTCTGTCTCAAAAAAATAAAAATAAAAAAAGAAAAGAAAAGAAAAGAAAAGAAAAAGAAAATGTGGCACACATACACGATGGAAAATTCTGCAGTCATAGAAAAGTATGAGATTGTGTCATTTGTAGCAACATGGGTAGAGCTGGAGGCCATCAGCCCAAGTGAACTAACACAGGAATTGAAAATCAAATACTGCATGTTCTCACTTGTAAGTGGGAGCTAAACAGTGAGCAAATATGGGTATAAAGAAGGGCACCACAGACCCCAGCACCTACTCAAGGGTGGAGGGTGAGAATTGAAAAACTGCCTACTGGTACTATGCTTATTACCTGGGTGATGAAATAATCTGTATACCAAACCCCTGCAACATGCAATTTACCTATATAAAAACCTGCACGTGTACCCCTGAACCTAAAATAAAAGTTTAAAAAAATTAATTTGTGTGTTGACCTTGTATCTTTTGACATGGATGAATTTGTTTAATAGTTCTAGTGGGTTTTTAGTAAATTCCTTACAATTTTTTTTTTGTGTGTGTGGAAAATTATGTGGTATGCCATGAAAAACAGTTCTACTTTTTTTTCTCAATCTCGAGAATTTCATTTCACTTTATAGTATCATTTATCTGGCTAGTACTTGCAGAACAGCGTTGAATAGAGTGTTAAAAGTGGAAATTGGCCGGGCGCAGTGGCTAATCCCAAAGTGCTGTAATCCCAGCACTTTGGGAGGTTGAGGCAGGTGGATTACTTGAGGTCAGGAGTTTGAGAGCAGCCTAGCTAACATGGTAAAATTTCATCTCTAACAAAATACAAAATTTAGCTGGGCATGGTGGTGCACGCCTGTAATCCTAGCTGCTCGGGAGGCTGAGGCAGGAGAATCGCTTGAACCCAGGAGGTGGAAGTTGCAGTGAGTCAAGATTGTGCCACTGCACTCCAGCCTGGGTGACAGAGCAAGACTCCAGAAAAAAAAAAAAAAAAAAGTGGAAATTTATGTCTTGTTCCCAAACTTACAGATAAAGCACTCCACTCAGTCTTTCACCATTAAGTATAATGTTAGTTGTAGGTTTTCATAGATGACTTTTTGCAAGACTCAAAATTTTTTTTCTGTTGGTGTACTGGTGGTTTTATCACAATGAGTGTTGGATTTGTCAAATGTTTTTCTTTGTTTATTGAAATTTTCTTTTTTGACATTTGTTCAAGTAACATTGTATATTATCTTAATTGACTTTAGGATAGTGAGCCAACATTGCATTTGTGAGAATAAAATCTTACTTGGCTGTAGTATATTAAAAAAAATTGTTATCCACATAAAAATTAAGGAGATATATTCTTTTTTTGTACTTAAGTCTTTGAAATTGTATATTTTGTGCATATCTCAATTTGCCCTTGCCATACTTCAGGTGCTTAGTGGACCCATGTAGCTAGTGGTTACATTAGTGGACAGGGAGACTCCAAGATTTCCAAGGAGGAGTTCTTCTCCCAACTCACATGGCCTCCTTTGTGCCTGTGCCTTAACAGTCTGTCAGATGAGCTTACTCTTGGGCTTGCTCTTCTATTGGTCTATTGGGATGGATTTCATGTTCCACCATTAACGTCACTCTCATCCCTAAATGAGTGCTTGGGACCCCACCACTAAAATCCATCCTGACTGGTTGGTCAGTCTTTCCAAAGACCCTGAGGTTGGTTCTTCTGGCATCTCACAAGATCCAATACTTGGTAAACAGCAGGACCAGCTATGTCCTCCCTAGTTGGTCCCTGGGGAGTGGCCAGCCACTGAGCCCGACACAGTTCAGTCTCTGGGAAAGGGTGATTGCCTATAATCATCCCAAACAACTGTGCTATTTCTGAAAAATGCCACGGTAAAACTTTCCAAAGAAACCACACAAAAGCCACCAGAGAAAGGGAGAGGCCAAGTACAACCTGCTCTCATTCTTACTTGTTATTCTGTCTGCATTACTTGGGGTGAAAGTCACAGGACCTTGCTTACCCTTGTCTCTTTTCTTGGCCATGTTCAAAGATATGCCGTCCTCATAGTCTAATGCTTCATCCCAAGCATCTGACACATGTCAGACACAATTCAAGATGCTGATGCTTACAAATTAACACAAGGGTAAGCTTGTGCAATCAGCTTTTATATCTTTTTTCTTTTTATGTTACTGTTTTTCTCTCTCTCTTTTCCCCTTTCTTTTCTTTTCTTTCTTTCTTTCCTTCTTTTTCTTTTTCTCTCTCTTTTTTTTTTTAACAAACCCTTGTATTAAGGGCTGACTTTCAATAGATCTCACAGCAAGGGAGCTGCTCTGCTATGTACAAAACCCCAACCCAGAAACAAGTTGTTTACAAATGGGTCAGCATCAGGTTCCCCACAAACCTGCATTGCTTGATAGAAAGATGAGGGGCAGGGTGGCTTTTTAGGTTAATATTTTGTATGAAATAGAGCTTGCATTATAAGTTTCAAAGAGAGAAACAGGAAAAAATGAAAAAGATACTATTTTTGAACATTTTCTATATTCCAGGCACTCAACATTCCATCCCGTTTCATCACGATCCTATAACATATTATCTCCCCATTTTATAGATGAGAAAAGTGAAGTTCACAGAGGTCAACCTGCTTAATACGTAGAAGAGCAGTGTACAAGCTCCACTCTATGACTCCAGAGCCTGTTAACCTAACTACTATGCTTCCTGGCTTAGCGCTTGCTGGGACTTTGCACAGAAGACTATCATTCCTTGAACTCAGTGCTGGAAAATCAATTGCGTGACCCGTTTCACCAAGCCATGGCCTAGCAGAGCTTTGTTTCTGTCCCATCTGGTTGAGCAATGCTTATGCTGGATGGCAAAGGTGGAACACACTCCCTGGTTCCTCAGAATAGCCACTTCTCTTTGCTCCAACAATGTTGGCTCCTTTGCTGCTGGAACTAGTCCAGCAGATATGCCAGTGAGAAGTTATGTGTCTGCTACCCATGGGAAAAGGATGTCTCAACCTTTCTGAAAAACAGCAGTTTTCAGCTTTCTCCTCTGGTAAGGCAGCGTGGGGGAGAACTGGAGCTTTCAAGTAGGACAGACTTGGGTTTGCATCCTAACCTCATTCCTTGCCAGCTGTACAACCTGAGGCAAGTGTCTCAGCCTCTCAGTTGCTTCGTTTTTCAAACGTGACATAAGAATAGTCTCTGAATCATTGAGCTAATTAAGAGAATTTTTAAAAATTACATAAACCTACTAGCAAATGCTAGTAGCAATGGCTCATGCCTGTAATCCCAGCACTTTGGGAGGCCAAGGAAGGAGTGTCGCCTGAGGTCAGGAGTTCAAGAACAGTCTAGATAACATAGTAAGGCCCTGTCTCTACAAAAAAAGTTAGAAAGTTAGCCAGGTGTGGTGGTACATGTTTGTAGTCCCAGCCACTCAGGAGGCTGAGGCAGGAGGACCAATTGAGCCTGGAGGGTTGAGGCTGCAGTGAGTCATTATCATGTCCCTGCACTCTGGGTGACAGAGTGAAACACTGTTTCAAACAAACAAAACAAAACAAAAAAGATATGATCATTACTGTCTCTATGGACAAATTAGTGTCTTGTAAAACACCAGAGCAATTTGCAATGAGCTGTTCCTAGTTCCTACCTCCCCAGCCCATCTTCAGCTAGACCTAACGTCCCTCTACTGTGAAGCTCTGGGAAAGTCTGGAGCTAAGGCCATTAATTTCAAGGCTCCCTGGACCGCCTGAAAGCCAGGAAACTGATCCATCCCACACCTGCCTTCTTTTCTCTCTTCTTTTCCATAAGACCTCTCACTCATCACTGGCCCACCGTTGGCTGGCTTTCTCTGCCTCAGCATTTCACACTGTGGGTTACCATGTGGCTGGATGTGCTATGAGGAAAACAATTTCACTTCCTTTAAAATCTGCCATTTTTAAATAGTAACACCCTGGCCACCCAAATGAAAAAAGTGAGAATTTTCAAAAAGAAAGAAGGAAAGGAACAAAGAAGGAAAGAAAAGAAAAGAAAAAGAATTATACTCACACACAGTTTTCAGAGGGCAATTTAGGATCATCTATTAAAATGTATTTTCTCATAAGAAACTATTAAAAGCAGACACCTGTGTGGGTGGTCCTGGGAGTTGGGAGTAGGGAATGGGAAGAAAGCTTTCTTTCTTTCTTTTTTTTTTTCTTAAGAGGTAGGGTCTTCCTCTGTTGCCCAGACTGGCCTTGAACTCCTGGTCTCAAGCAATCCACCCACCTAGGCCTCCCAAGGAGCTTTTCTTTTTACCTTGTATCCTTCTGTACTCTTGGAATATTTTGCCATGAACATGTATTTATTTTATTATGTTAAAAACAGTTAACTAAAATGAATAAATACATTTCTCTGATCAGATTTATTCTATGGAAACATTTGTTCAAAATATATAAAGATATAATAAAAAGGATGTTCATAGCAGCATTATTTATTACACTAAAATAAACTGGAGAAACTTAAATTCCATCAATAGACAAATGGTTAAATTAGTTATGGTTCATCCATCCTGTGACTACTCTGTAACCATTAACAGATAATAAAGTTCGTCTATACAGAGGGACAAAAGTATACACCAAATGTTAAAGAGTAGATTTAAAGCAACAGATGGAGCATCATCCCATTTTTGGAAGAAGAGATTATATATTGGTATATGCAATATCCAAAGAAATAATACAAGAAGAAAAGCATTCCAAACTACTAACACTGGTTCTTTGTGGTGGGTTCCACTGTGGCAGAATTTCACAAACTTATAAATTCTTATGATATTTGAAGTTTTTACAGAGTGTGAAGCAGGAGGAAAAGCAGGGAAATGAAAATAATGTTTTAATACTGTCGGAAGTTTTAAAAGCATCACAGTGTCAACTTAGATGATTATGGGAGAGGAATAAGGGGTATGCATCAAATGCTGGGTGTGCAAGATGATGCACGCCCTTGTAACCGCATAACCCCATTAGCAGTGAGCAGCAGCTAGAGAGCACCTGCCACCTGCTCATCTATATCCATGGGGGCTCAAGTTCATGACAGTATCTCTCATGTTCTTCTTGAGGGATAGCCATTTTCTTCATAGATTCTAATAAAGTAATTCAGTGTGCTTTTATATGGGTATGTTTATCTTATAAGTGAAATGATAACTCAGGAATAATGTCCAAGCCCCATTCTTACTAGATGAAGGTAACATGATCCTAGCATGATGAAAACATGTGTGTTTAGATTTTCTTACAAAAGGGAGCAGAGAGAAATGGATTTATGTGGAAGTTAAGAGCAGAAACTAAGTGATATTTTCCAAGCATAAAGTAGATTCTCAAGGCATCCTCTGTATTGTTCTCTCAGCATCTCTGAGCTGTAAATGTTCCTTCAAAGACCTTCCTCCCAGAAGAAGAAATATAAAATGTTTAATGATTTTGAAAGAACATATTTTTTGTGTCTTCTTTTTAAGCGCTGAAGGACCAGTAGCCAAAATACATAAGTGCATAACAACCTCATCGCATTTCAGGAAATAACTCCTTGCATTGAGGTGATGTTCAATTAATATTTGTTAATTGATTGAAGGAACAGCAAATAAAACCAAGTATGCAGCAGAAAATGTTATTGTGAACCTTATGACAAAACTCTTAACGGAAATGATTTGGAATAAGATTTCCAGAAAAATTGGTAGGTGGATAAAAATCTCTTGACAATGAAAATGTAGGTTAAAACTAGTCTGCTCAAAGTGTTTAGCTGGTAGATAAAGAGCTCCTATAAATTAAATAAAATACTAATAAACTTATAGGAAAATGAGCAAAAGGAATATAAATATTTAAGCATATGGAAAGATGCTTAATGTCACTATAACAACAGAAATGCAAATAAATTATACTTAGGTACTATTTTTTAAACCCCTATCAGATAAGCAAAGATCAAAACATAAGATAATGGTGTTGGTGAGGTTTTGAGAAAACAGGCTTCTCACATGTGGCCCTGCGGAATGTTCATTGGTACAACTTCTGTAGAGAGTAATTTGCTCGTAGTCAACAAAATAACAGATGCAAATATCCTTTGACTCAGCAATTCCACTTCTAGAAATGTTTTCTACAGACTGGAGCTTCTCGACCTCAGCATTATTGACATATTGGGCTGAATAATTCTTTGTTGTGAGTCTGTTCTGTGAATTGTAGGATACTCAGCAGCACCCTCAGCTTCTACCCACTAGATGTTGGTTGCACCCTCCTCCCCACTTATAACAACCAAAAATTTCCCCAGGCTTTGTCAAATGTCCCCTGGTGGGCAAAATCACCTTTGGTTGAGAATCGCTGTTATAAACATATTTATGGAAAATGACACATCTACAAGGCTATTCATTTCTCATTGTGCATAATAACAAAAAACTGGAAACAGACCAACCATCACTAAAAGAAATTTTTCATGCATGCAATGAACTATTATGCAACCATAAACAGAATGAAGAATATTTTTGTGTATCCATGTGGATTAATCTCCAGGATATATTGTTAACCAACTAAAAGAAAGGTTAAGAAGTGTGTGCAGAGTATGTTACTACTATTCAAAAAGGAAGGAAAGAAGAATGTTTATTTGTATTACAAGTATTTGTATAAAGTATTGTTGGAAGAATTTATAAGAAATTAACTATCATGGTTGCTGTGATGTAGGACAGCAATGTGACTTGGGACAAGGATGGGAGATTTGTTACTGCATAACATTTTGCAACCTTTTAAAAAAATTATTGAAATGTGCCACATGGCAAAACCCCGTATCTAAAAAAATTAAAATAAAAATAAAATTATGTGAATGTATTATCTCTTTAAGAATTAAAAATTAGTCTACATTTTTCACAAGATTGCCAAACAAAAGTGACTATTAATACACAGATATGAAGTCCAGCAGGCACAGAGGCAAGGGGACAAGGATTCATTCCAACAGCAGTTAATTATGCATTATGAACCAGTTATATCAATCTGAAACATGGTTGAAAAGCAATGTGAACAACACTAACTTCATGTTATTGAGGTTTACAATGAGCTTGTTTGGAATTAGAACAGCCTTTTCTTGGATTCAGAGAAATTTGGGTTCAGTTTGTGGCAGGAGGCTCATTTGCTTGCTGTGCTCTGGCAGAACATGGGGGCCTGAGATCTCTTTTGACCACCTTCCCTGCTCCTCTGTGCTTATATCTATTAACGGCAAAAACCACAAGTACTTTTGCACCAGCCCAATATCTTCAAGTGCCCTAGACTCTGCGCATCACCTCTGTATCTCCAAATGTCCAGTGGAGGTTATTACATTTCACTCTTGAAACTACTTAAAAACAAATTATAATGAATCATGATTCACACTGCTATCCCAAGGATTCAGTGCTCCCAGACTTCGGTTTGCAACCTAGCCTGGCAATTTCCACCATACCCTACTTCCCTCAAATATTATTGTCTGCTTAATAGTATTATTTCAATTGACTTATTTTTTCCACATAAAACAAATTTATTCTAGGAGGAAACTGTAAATCACCACCATAAATTTTAAAACACTTATTTCGAATATAAATTGTAGTAGATACATAACTATTAAAGACATGTTAAAACCAGATTTGTCCATGTGCCATCTTGTGTGCTCCTGGTAGTACCCCACTTTGGGAAACATCACATTGGATCATTGTCATGGAAGTGGCCTCAACACGGATTGTGGAAAAGGGTGAGGTTTGGTGTTAGCACCCTCAATCTCCCTTTCTGGGTCACTTCGCTGGGCTAATACTTTCCTCCTGGTACTCCTTGTATTTGGATATAGCATCCCCAGAATGTTATTCCCAGAAAAGGCTCAATAAGTGGTCGATGCTGTTATTAGTTGTTAATATGGAAAACTAGATAGTGCTGAGGTTGATACAGCCTCTTTCCTTGTCAGAGGCCACCCCAGGAACAGATTCTCAGGTTTACAAGCCCAGGAACTCATGTTGGTCAGCCCATAGAGTCCAGGTGAATGGAAATACACTCTGCAAAGTCACCAAAGACTGGCGAATTCACAAACTCACAGCGAGAAGCTAGCTGAGATGCTTGCAATCATGAAGGTAAGTAGAATTACCTTCTTGCAAAACGTAATTCTACTTAGGTAACCACAAAGATATCAGAAAAGGTCTCACTAACGTGTAGTAGGAGCAAAGTGTAGGGAATCCTTACATCCTAAGGTATGCTGTTGCCTTTACACTTTTCACTTTGCTTCCTTGGGAAAGTTACTTACTGTCCTCATAGCTCCACTGCTTCCTCACCAAAACAAAATTTTACTTTTATCTCGTTCAAAGAATTGTAAGGAGGAAATGAGAAAATACTTAACAAAGTGTTCAGTCCTCTTCTTGTAGTAACGCTAACTATTGTTTTTTTTTTTTTTTTTTTTTTTTTTAATTGTTGCTGTTGATGATGTTTGTGCTGTCTTTCGGGTAAGTCTGCTGGGCAACCTGGAGCAAGCCTGCTGGTCTTGACTCAACACCTCTATTGGACTGTGTTAGAAACTCACCAAAAAATCCTTGCCCCAACTCTGCCTTTTCAGCTTCTATTATAAGACTTATCAGACCCAAACAGGCTTAGATCTGAAAATGTCCATTGAAGAACATTTAATCCAACTTTCAATATTTGTCCTATATGTGCAACCTAAATAAAGATACTTAGCTTCTTTAAACCTCAGCCTTCTCAAAAATTACATGGGGATAACAATAGGATAACATAATTAATGTGGTTATTGTGAATATTTATGATATAAGACATATAAAACACTTAACCCTGATGCTCTGAAACACAATGAGAACTCATTAAATATTGGCTGTTATTATTTCAGATTTTATATTGGTTACACATGAAATGTCTGACTTGATTTTCAGGGGGCATTCTTGGGGTCATGCTTGTATTTTGACAACATGCTTTCTCATGAACCACACAGTTATTAATCACCTTGAAGGTGTTACTTCCTGGAAAGGTTTCCATGTTTGGCTAATCTCCATCACTTTTTGTGAATTCCTGATATCATTGGCAGAGATACCCAATTTCTACTTAAAAAAAAATAGAAATAGGGTGTCACTCTGTAGCCCAGGCTGGCGTGCAGTGGTGCAATCATAGTTCACTGCAACCTTGAACTCCAGGGCTTAAGTAATCCTCTCACCTCAGCTTCCCAAATAGTGGGACTATAGGTGTGCACCACCATGCCCAGCTAATTTTTTTATTTTTCGTTTTTGTGGAGATGGGATCTCACTATGTTACCCAGGCTGGTCTCAAACTCCTGCCCTCAAGCGATCCTCTCACTCTGGTCTCCCAAAGTGTTGGTATTACAAATGTGAGCCAAGTTTCCACAGCTTTGAACTGGAAGAGTCTTTAGAAATCATTCAGTCCAACTTTAGAACGTTAGAGATGAGGACAATGAGGCTTCAAGGTGATTTTCTAAATCGGCTCTTGCCTTTTTGTTTCTACTATTCAATTTACACCCTGGGGAGATGGGTCACAGAGTTGGAAGATACCTTGTTGATCCCTGAAAGTCAGGGACAGGCCAAGGGACATAGGGTTCTGGGCAGTTGCCCTGTCCTGCTTCAAGCAGAGAAGTTCCACTTCTGTCTGTTTCATATGTGGGGATACTGATGACTTGTATAATTTTATATTAAAATGTTTTTTAAAGTTTGATAAAGCACTGATCCAGCTGAATCCTTTAATTTTATGGACAAGAAAGCTAAATCCCAGAGAGAGTAAAGAATTAGCCAGGTGACTCAGGTCCAAATCTCTTTTCTGTTAGGTTGCTCTGTTGTTCCTTGCTCAGCTCATCCTACTTTTCCGGAATTACAGCCTGAGAATTTCAGTGTCATAGGCCCTGTCTAAAATTAAAACTAACTTCTATGAAACAGTCAAAAGTGGCTCCTGTGACACCTTCTTGTATTTCATTTGCTCCTTGATAAGGTGTTTCATGACCTAACCAAAAGAACTCATTCATGGGAAGCTTTTAGACCACCCCCACTCTGTGACAGTCAGTTCCGGGATTCAGCTTTTGCAGAGTAGGAGACCCTCTGGCACTGCTTAAATCCAACTATGCAGGTGGTGGGTTTGTCTACACACATGTGACACTGACTTTAAATCAAATCATCTCACCTATGTGTAAAAGATTACATATTTTCCCCTCTCTCTCACTACAACATTCAAAATGGGGTACTCAAAAATCACAACAATGTGATTCTTTTGTTTCTATTAGTTTGTTTTTAGAAACATAATTTTCTCTAATGGTTCTGGTAACAAATATGGTGCCGCTTTTTGTGGCCCATGCCTGCTTCTTCAATCTCTTTGGAAGATGATCTAGCAACAAATGATCAAGACCAGAAAATCTTCTTATCCTGTGACACAATTATCCTATTTGGGGCACTCTATCCTAAAAAGCTGATTTTTAAAATGAGACAGCCTTATATTATGTTTACTATTTTTTTTTTTTGGTGTTTTCATTATACCTGGAAACAATCTGAGTGTTGAACCATAGCTAACAGATAAGTTCATCTATTCCTCCACGTATGTAAAATAGATAAGTATGTTCTTGCAATGAACTGACTCAACCATTAAAAAATCATATATATGAAAAACAATTACTTTGGAGGCAATGTAGATATATGGAAATACATTTATATAAAAGAATAAATGGAAAAGTAGAATATAAAATTGTCATGCATTGTGATTATAACTCTGCAAAAGATGTGTCTGCACAAGAGAAAAGACCAGTGCCAACACAGATAGTAAATTGATGTCTTCAGACCAGATTATAGAAAACGTTCTGAAAGTACTTGGTTCATTAATTTTTTTGACAATATGAGGATCGGAAGATTCCTTACTCTGTCTTGAGATCAATCAAAGCTGATTTAACTCAATTCTAATTTGGTTTCAGTCTTTGCTGCTACAGTTTATCTGAGCTCAGTGTTGATCCTGACCCAGGTTATATACCAGGCACTTTCCCATCAAAACATGGAGTGAGATGATTCTGGACAAAGTACCCCCAGGAAGAAGGATGCCACAGAAAGTTAAAACGTAAGACAACTGAAGAACAATTCATAGGATGGGACACTACACAATGGCCCAGGAGACCACTGCAGTAGACTCTACGTGGCTTCCTGGCTGGCTTCTATTCTTGGCCATTGTACAATCTGCTGACCCCAAAGCTGTCAGCTCACTTCTAGATGGATGGAATCACCCCCACTGCTTCAACCTTGGAAACTTTTCATTGGGGTTGGAATAAAATCCAAACTCCTTGCCATGATCCACAAGGGCCTGCAGAGTTTGGCTTCTGCCCCTCGTCTTGTGCCCCTCTCTTGAACTCTGCGTGTTCAAATCTCTGTTCCTCACACAAGCCAAGTCTTTTCCTACCTCAGGGTCTTTGTTCTTGCAGTTCCCCCTGCCCAGAACGCTCTTTCCCATTTCTTTATTTAACTAGTTCTTTCCTCAAATTTCAGTTTAGCTATAAATTCTTTCTCTGACCACCCTTCCTCCCAGTTCAGCCCCAGTGGCTGCCTGGTCTTGCCATAGAACCTACCACATTCTCTATCTGCCCTATGCAGTTATGCACTTGCTTGCTGTCTATCCCATCTCCTATAATGCAAGCTGTTAGGTTGGAGCACAAGTAATTGACCTCAATTAAAACCTCAATTACTTGTGCACCAACGTAAGACACCTGCCTCCATTACTTACCACTGTGTTCCTCACATCTAGCACAGTGCCTGGCACAGAGCAGCTATTTGCAAAATGTTTGCTGAACAAATGACTAAATCTAAATGTACCAAAACAGAAACATTTCCTTGATACAGAGTCAATAAAAAACAGACAAACAAACAAAAACCCCAAAACCAATAATAATAATAAAAATTTGGCACAATATATGAAGTTTGGGGAAAAAAAGTCCTATAGTTGAATTTTTATAACAAACAGCTATAATTTCTATGACTTTTTAAATATCAAAAAAGGAAAAATATAACGAGAAGCCTGCTTATAAATACCTTTAGGTTAATAGGAATTATATGGCAACATAAAACACAAGAACCTGTATCTAGCTCTTATTCTATTAAAATACAGAAAACTTTTACCGAATTTCAAGGAACTGAACAGACTGTTGATCCAAAAGGGGACTTTTATATGCATGGGAAGGCATTACAGACCTGTTTTCTCCTCAGGATCACTTTTAGTGAGGCCTCTGAGTGTCATGAAGCCAAACCCAAACTGACCTCTGGATGAAAATTATTTCCTGGACGGTCTACTTTTTCCAGTAGGTCTCATAATTCACTGATGAATGGAGGAACGTATTATCAGTTGGTTAAGAAAATGAGGGTGGAATGAGGATTTACTATTTGGTTCATGAACATTTGAGAAGAGCTTTAATACAGTTTTTCGTAGACACGATTTCCAAGTTTGATATTTACATATCTTGTTTTACATGAAGCTTGTAGTTCAAGAAACTGAGCTCTTCTTTCTTTCTTTTCTTTTCTTTCTTTTTTTTTTTGAGACAGCTTCTTGCTCTATCACCCAGGCTGGAGTGCAGTGGTGCGATCTTGGCCCACTGCAACCTCCGCCTCCTGGGTTCAAGCAATCCTCCTACTTTGGCCTACCGAGTAGTCAAATTACAGATATGTGTCACCACATCTGGCTAATTTTTTGTATTTTTAGTAGAGATGGGGTTTTGCCATGTTGGCTGGGCTGGTCTCGAACTCCTGAGCTCAGGCAATCCGCCCGCCTTGGCCTCCCAAAGTGCTAGGATTACAGGCATAAGCCACTGTGCCTGGTCTGAAACTGAGCTCTTCTGCTTTCTTTCAGACTGAGTTAGAAACTAAACTTTCATGTTTATAGTATTTCTCTGTGGCCTATTTTTACTGCAGAAACTGATGAATGGGTGCACCAGTCCCTGAACAGTAGGAATCAAATCTAATTTTATTTCGAGAAAAGAAGCTGTCAATATAATAGTTATCTCCATAAAACACCAACCTCACATTACACAGGTAAAGATCAATTCATGACAACACTCCATTAAAACAGATGGAAACTGTGCATGCCTCAATTGCAAAGTACTTTGCTTGGGCCCTTCCTTGTCTTTATGTGACTAGACAAGACTCACATTTTTAGCTTCCAGATGCTTTTCTGAATGCAACATAAGTTATGTGACCTTCATTCATTCCCCAGATATTTACTGACCACGTATTACTACTAACCAGTGCCCAGAACTGTTTTAGATGATGGTGATACTATGATGAAGAAGACAGTCAAGATCTCTGCTTTCATGGAAAAGTAGATGGACAGACAGAAGATGGACAGTAGATGGACATACAGAAATTAAACAGGGAAGCAGATCCATAAACCTAACAAATAAGTGCAGATACTAAAGTATCTATGTGCTTTGGAAGAGGTGGGAAGTAAATTAACAAATAGAATTAGCCAGACATGGTGATGCACTCCTGTAGTCCCAGCTAGTCGGGAGGATCGGTTGAGTCTGAAAGGCAGAGGTTGCAGTGACCCAAGATTCCGCCACTGCATTCTAGCCTGGGTGACAGAGCAAGACCATGTTTCAAACAAACAAGCAAACAAACAAACACTCCTGCAAAAATCTGGGGTGTTTGAGACAGTGGGAACAGCTAATGCAAAGATCCTGCATCCTGAGAATGAGTGCCATTTTATGTGTGTGTCTCACTTGTCTCACCCTAGTCCTGGCCCTGTACAAAGGGCCTGCAGGGACCTTGAGCTTTGAGTGCTTATGGTTCAGGAAGAAGGCAGATGTGACAGAAGCACATACAGGGAGTGTGGTGTGAAGTGAAATAAAGAAGGCAGGCTGGGACCACAGGATGAAGGGTCTTGTAAGTCATAATTGAGAATTTATTTAAATACCCTAAATAGCCATGGAGGGCTTTAAGGTAGAAAGTAGTATCTGATTTAAAATTTTAAGGTTCATTCTAGGTGTTGTGCAGATAATAGACGGTAAAGAGCTTCAAATGTCAGCAGGAGCCCAGCTGGAAGGCAACTGAATGACATGGGAATGAAGAGAAGAGGGCCCATAACTTCTCGATGTCTCAAGCAAAAATACCTGGGTAGTTTTAAGAATATTATCTACATGGCCAGGCATGGTGGCTCATGCCTATAATCCCAGCACTTTGGGAGGTTGAGGCAGGAGGATTGCTTGAGCCCAGGAGTTTGAGGCCCGCCTGGGCAATATAGTGAGACCCTGTCTCTACAATTTTTTTTTAATAGCTGAGCATGATGGTGCATGCTTCTAGTCCCAGCTACTCAGGAGGTTGAGGCAGAAGGATCACTTGAGCCTGGGAAGTTGAGGCTACAGTGAGCTGTGATCACACCACTGCACCCCAGCTTGGGAGACAGAGCAAGGCTCTGGGTCAAAGAAAAGAAAAAAAAAAAGAATATCATCTACAGAGGGTTTAGCTGTAAAAGGCAAGGAAGGAAGGGTAAGACAGGGCAGAGGAAAAAGGAGAAAAGAGTTGAAGGCTGGGACCTGGCCCTCCTGCTGGTTCCTACATGTGTCTCTCTGACCCAGCACTTAAAATTCCATCCACCCGAATACCTGAATCTTCCTCTTCCTTGTTCAAGGATAGGCCATACACTACTGCCTCCAGGGAGTCTTTGTTACATGTTCCTACACCCAGTAATCTCCCTTTTGAAGTCCTATGTCACTTGCCTTGGTCTCTATTATTTGGGCATCGAACCTTTTCTATTTGAAGTTCATTTGTGTCTCTAACCTCTCCAGCTGAATCTGTACCTTATGTCCTTACTCCCTCCTTTCTTTTCTCCCTTTCTCCTTTTATTCCTTCCACAAATGATGCATGAGTGAATAGTGTGTGCCAGATACTCTTGTAGACACTGGCGAGGCCATCTTTATCAACTTGGGTGCCTGCTGTCATAAAGCTGATAGTCCAATGGAGGGTGAGGTGGGGAAATGACATTAATACATTGTTACATTAACAAATGAGTAGTTACAACTTCAGCATGTGCTGTGAAGAAAGGACACCTGGTGCCATGGTAGAACAGGACAGGAGGACATGACTTAGTCTAGGGACATCAAGGAAGGCTTTCCCAAGTAAGTGACACTTAAAATGGAGGCTTTAACATTGAAGAAAATCTGGTGTGGTTGGATCCCAGAGATGAGAGAAAGTGAGACAAGAGCTGAGACAGACGAGACCATGTGGGAGATTCTGGTAGTGTCCATCCTTAGGGCAATGGGGAGAGCCGCTGGAGGGACACATCAACTTCTGATGAAGGTCTTCAGGACTTGACTACAGTCACATGTGAAAAGCTGGTGCTGGCTGCCATGTGGAGGATGAAGTGGCAGGCAGGGGTGAAGCGGGTACAGGGAGACCATGAGAGGTGGTAGCAGTCCCAGGTGAGAGATTCTGACAGCTTCCACTAGGGAGGTGGCTGTGGGAATCTGGGGAGATTCTAGGGGAACTTTAGGAGGCAAAGCTTGCCAGGGCTCCCTCTCTATCTCTCTTTATTTTTATTTTTATTTTTTTTGAGACTGAGTTTTGCTCTTGTTGCTCAGGCTGGAGTGCAATCGCACAATCTCGGCGCTCTGCAACCTCTGCCTTCCGGGTTCAAGCAATTCTCCTACCTCAGCCTCCCAAGTAACTGGGATTCCAGGCACCTGCCATCATGCCTGACTAATTTTTTTGTGTTTTTAGTAGAAACGGGGTTTCACCATATTAGCCAGGCTGGTCTCAAACTCCTGCCCTCAGGTGATCCACCCTCCTCAGCCTCCCAAAGTGCTGGGATTACAGGCGTGGGCCATCGTGCCCGGCCTCTCTCTCTCTCTCTCTCTTTTTTTTTTTTTTTAAGACACATAGCAGGGCTTCTTGAAGTGAATGAAGACAAAGATTTGTCCTGGGGTATATGTGGAAAATGTAGAGGTCCTAAAATATTTCATTGCAGAAGACCCATTTGGCACAGGGTACCAATTTTCAGGACTGTCCTTTCCATTGGGGACTTCAGAGCAAGAAGGTATTGCATACCTTGTAAAAAAGGTGACCTCCATCTTCTTAAAAGGAAATAAGATCATGAAGGAATGTTTAATTATTTTATTTTATTTTATTTTTGAGACCAGTTCTCAGCCTGTTGCCCAGGCTGGATTACAGTGGCATGATCACAGCTCATGGCAGCCTCAACCTCCTGGGCTCAAGGGATCCTCCCACCTCACCCTCCTGAGTAACTAGGACTACAGGCATGCATGCACCACATCTGGCTATTTTGTTGTTGTTGTTGTTGTTGTTGTAGAGATGGAGTCTCACCGTGTTGCCCAGGCTGATCTCAAATTCCTGGGCTCAAGTGATCCACCCACCTTGGCCTCCCAACGTGTTGGGATTACAGGTGTGAGTCTTTGCGTCTGGCCTTGCTTAATTATTTTAAAAACATAGGCCGGGCGCAATGGCTCACATCTGTAATCCCAGCATTTTGGGAGGCTGAAACAGGCAGATCATGAGGTCAGGAGTTTGAGACCAGCCTGGCCAATATGGTGAAACCCCGTCTCTACTAAAAAAAATACAAAAGTTGGCCGGGCGCGGTGGCTCAAGCCTGTAATCCCAGCACTTTGGGAGGCCGAGACAGGCGGATCGTGAGGTCAGGAGATCGAGACCATCCTGGCTAACACGGTGAAACCCTGTCTCTACTAAAAATACAAAAACCTAGCCGGGCGAGGTGGCGGGCGCCTGTAGTCCCAGCTACTCGGGAGGCTGAGACAGGAGAATGGCGTAAACCCGGGAGGCGGAGCCTGCAGTGAGCTGAGATCCGGCCACTGCACTCCAGCCCAGGTGACAGAGTAAGACTCCGTCTCAAAAAAAAAAAAAAAAAAAAAAAGTTAGCCGAGCATGGTGGTGCGCACCTGTAGTCCCAGCTACTCAGGAGGCTGAGGCAGAAGAATCACTTGAACCTGGGAGGCAGAAGTTGCAGTGAACTGAGGTGACACCACTGCACTCCAGCCTGGGCGACAGAGCAAGACTCTGTCTCAAAAAAAAAAAAAAAAAAAAAAGTAAATAGTTTTTTAGAAGATTGCACAGCATTATGTAATTTACACAAAATCACACAGATCATATGTGACCTAGTCTTTGACCCAGATCTGTCTGATGTCAGAAGCAGTGTTTTTGACCACTATGCAGTAATGCTTTCAAAAGCAAAGAAAGGTGACCATCTCCCCACCTACCATCTTTAATTTAGAAAGGATGCTTGCTGCAAGCAGGAGATGGTTCTGTTGTTAGATCAGACTGCAGGCTAAAGGGAAGAGGCCATGAAGAGTGGAGACCCTCACCCAGATGCTGGCTGGAATGGTGATCAGAACTGTTTCTCTAGTTCCATGTAAATGATAATGGCTCCCACATCATAAGAAGCACAGCACACTTGATCCCTAAGGTGGAAAGAGTCATCAAAATAGGAGGATGTTTCCAGTTCTCCAGAGGGGCTTTCAGAAGATCATCGTGGTGCTGGGCAAAATTGTGAGTGATAATCACCTTACCATGTAGCAATTGGTAAGAAGCTTAAAACATACTTTTCTCATGAAATACTCAACATTACTTGAAGTAGGTAGTGTTGGGGTCCTTACTTTACAAATAGGACACAGGCATAAAGAGGTCAAATGTCTGGTCTGAGATCCCACACCTAGAAAGTGGCCACAGGAGCCACACCAGTCTATGATGCTTTATTCCCATCTAGGCTGCCTCTTCCATCCTGTGCTTACTCAAAGCGCCTGAGGCTCTTCACTTTCTTATTACCACTGAAAAGGATCTGATATCAGTCATGTGCAACTAAGTATGCTGCTTAGTTGGTGACTACCTCTTCAAGGATCATTTGTTCTTAGGCTTGCTGATGATGTGCTGGACTTGGCTTGTCCTGGCCTGAGGTAGCTGATTGTTAAATTTTCAGGAATCTGTGAACCAGCAGACTTCACATTGGTAGTTTAAAATGGACCATGATGGGAGTATTTACACCAAAGGAATTGGCAAACACTATGAATCAAGGCTCCCCAACAAGCCCCATACTCGGATTCCTAAGCATTTACCAGCACACGCATGTGCCCTTATCTCTCATTGCCCTCTGTCATAGAATTTCCGGCATCAGGGACTACTTGGAAAAAAATTGACAGGCACAGGAGAGCCTCTGAAATCATGTCTGTCTGCAAGCCACCACCTGCCAAATCTATGCTTCTTTCTGGCTCACTGCTCCAGCAAGATGAAGGCGCTTCTTGGCCCCTCTGAAAACACTTGCACATCTCAATAGGGAAAACAGGTATCTAATACCAGAACTAAATCCATGTTAAAGTAAAAGCCTCAATCAATTAGTATTATAATGACAATAGGCATGATTTTTAAGGTTAGAATAAACATACTTGATTTATAGAACTACAGAATATGTTCTTGAGTATGTAGAAGAGTTATTTTTTATATGGTGTTACAAATTCATAGAATATGGGAATTGCAGGAATCATAATTTTATAAATGAGAAAAGAGAAAAACAAGCTCTGACACCCTAAGAGGGACAATAACTGGCCAAACAGCTCATGATGCATGCATATTACCCCACAAACTTGTATTTAGCCACAGAATAGAAGGAATCCAGGACCCTGATCTTAGCTTGACTTTGGAGAATCCTTGAATATCTCCCATAATTTGAAAATGAATTGTTATGACACCCTGCTAGCTTCTGTAGAGACGTGAA
Organism: Rhinopithecus roxellana; assembly: GCF_007565055.1. Taxonomy (NCBI): domain Eukaryota; kingdom Metazoa; phylum Chordata; class Mammalia; order Primates; family Cercopithecidae; genus Rhinopithecus; species Rhinopithecus roxellana. The sequence continues at coordinate 31,199,045 of NC_044551.1, read as the reverse complement.
AGGGATATAAACAATGCTTAATTTTTACTGGATGCTTACCAGACGGCAGGACCTATGCTAAGTACCTAATATATTAAGTTGAATTGTTTGAGACTTCTAATACCTGAAATTTGACCTGCCAAATAATTTCAAAAACTTCAGCCTAAAGACATTATACCTCTGAGTCTTTGGCATCTTCCTATGAAATGGGTACTATTATCACATCCATTTTACAGATTGAAAGTGAAGGCTTTAATTTAAAAATGAAAATGTTCTTCCCACAGGTGTAATGTTATTTACTTATGAGTAATATTAATGCACTCTTGTGTACAAATTGGTGGCCCTAAACGATGTAGTATACATAAGACATGAACAATAATAACTCACATATATTACCTGTTTCAGTGACCTTGGATACATTTCAAATTAATCAATTTCTATAATAATTAAATAATTAAAGAAATACTTTAAAAATGTTATTTATAAGTGTAAAAAAGGCATTAGAAAACAAGAAATTTGATGTTTGGACATGTATTTTCTGTATCTTACATGGAAGTATTAGAAACTACAGCCTAGGGCTCCCCAGAACGAAGTAATTGTCTGGGAATTTTTCATAATGCTCGGATAAAGAAGTAGGGTGATTTTACAACCTTGTCTACTTGCAAATTATGACCAATAAAATTCTGAATTAAGGCCATCTGGTTTTGTGATTATTTGCAAATAATATTGAGCTGAATTCACAAACAGTTCACAAATAGCAATTGGGCTAAGGAATTATTAGTACTAACTAAATAAGATGATACTATGTTGAATCAGGAAAACAAACTGGTGAAAACTGTAAAATGGGCTTTGAAAAAAATGTTTAAAGGTACATGACTGTTCTTTCAATATGAAACAAAAACTTTAAATGTTCCATTCACAAAAAAGCATTGAGTAATGCCATGCGATTTATTAGCTCTACATGATAAATCCCCCAAGTTCACAAACTGGGCTCCTGGCCACCTGGCAGAGGCCTCGTACATAATTCCATGTGTTTTCTGATTGACTGGTAAATTGTTATCAGTAAGAGTCTGATAACAAGACAAGCAATTCTTTTCACTTTTAAAGAGGCAGCACTATTTCGCCTGCAACTTTTTTTTTCTTTTTTTTTTTTTTTTTTTGGTAATTCACCAAAGACATGCAACACCTGCAACTTTAAAAAGTGAGGCATCCATAGACTCTATACCCAGCCTGACCTCCTTTGGAGCTCCATCTCATGAAATGCTTTAAAGCCTGGCACGCCGAAGAATCCCAAACTCATGCCTCCACCTACTAAGTCAGACTCCAACGAAGAATCAGAGCACTTTTGTTTCTAAGTGACCATCAGGCACCTAATATTATTTTCCCTTCAGTAAAATATAAGTGATAATCCTTGTCCTACCCCACTAATGATGTAAAAATAATATAACCATACAGTAAGGAATCAAACATGCTTTGAAAAACTGCAGCATAGAGCTAAACAAGAGCCACTGCATAAAGCAAAGAAGTTTTAAAGAAGAAAGGGATCTTGAAGGTTGTTATTTCCAGTTTTTTCCTTTGATAAAGAAAGAACCTGAAATAGGGGTAGACATTTGTCCAGATTGGATCACCTACTGAGAAGTAGTTTGGTCTCCTGACCCTTTGTCCAATGCTTTTTCTACCAAACTACATTATTAGGATTATTCCTGTTGCTTTTGTTATTACTGACGTTAAAGAAGCGTGAGACTATTTTGAGATACAGAGACAGACTGACCTAGCTAAGCAGCCATACTCTTCTGGGTAAGAACCGCTGGTCTGCACTGCAGAAACTTTGTTCTTAATAAACCTGGTGTCCTAGGAAGTCTACCAAGAGATGAAGAAGCTTGCCATTGTGCCTTACAACTTTTAGACAATTAAATGCCTGGGGAATCTTATTTCAAGATCGGGCAAGTGACGAGTATTGAGACAGAGTTATTCATGAAAACGTTAACACGGAACCCCAAATTTAACCATTCTAAACACCAGTTTCTTCCACTAAAAAATAAGCAAGCTGGGGTAGATCATCCCATCGAATGCTAATGTTGTGTTAATCTAAGTTTCATTAAATTTAGTATGTTTCATTAAATTTGGTATGTTTCATAGAAAGTTCAAGTTTTAACGAATCATAATACTTGCTACCTAAAATGTTATTAATAATTTAAAAATCAAACATAACCTTGCACGGGTAAAAAGCTGATGAATATTAAATTTCCAGGTTTTAGAACTGAAATCGCCTTGCACACCATTTCACCTCTTGATTGCTTTCTGCATTCTCCTCTGATTACTTTTACTGTACTTTTTATGTTGTTATAACAAGCACATTTGTGTTTCCTGTATTCTATTGTATGCTATGTATATACTTTTGCATTAGCCCAGTCCAAACATAAAATACTATGCGAAAAAAGACAAATGAAACTGCTCACATACCCCATGACGATCCTCAAAGTATGCCAGGCTGGCTTTGGTTAACACAAAGAAGCGGACTTTAAAGTTCGAGGGAGAAGTTCTCCTCTTTTGTTGGGATTTCTTGATGAGCTGTTCTTCCAGGAGGATAAAGTTGTTCATGATCCAGTTCTTGAAACGTGATGCACCTTGGGCATCACCTCTCAGCACAACCAAAGGAAAGAGTTTTGGGGCAAAGAATGCAATGTGGAGGCAGTTGATCTTCAGAGAGCTGCTCAAGGGCAACTTGCCTTCAACGTTATCTTTCTATCAACATTCAGCCAACATAGTTGAGCTTCTCCTCTGATGTCAAAGGCCATAACCACATCCTTTCAAAATTCACAAAACGAGGAAGCATATGTAAAAAATACATACAGCCTTTGCTATATGGCTTGAAATGATATCTGAAAAACTGTAGACTCAAAATTATGGTAAGGATTACAGTTTAATCTTTATAGTTCCTGGTTTAATCTATCCAGCAGTTAAAATCTGTAGCACAAGGGGTAAGGACAATGTGTGGTTTTGCTTACCATGATATACTCGGCAACCATCACAGTGCCTGACACATAAAAAAGATGTTTAAGAAAAATTTGTTGAATGGATCATCAACAAATTGGGTTGGACAATTAAAAGAGGTAATGAGCACAAAACTCTCACACATTAAAATGAAGAAATATGTTGCTGAAGTTTATTAGTTTTTAAGATTTAAATTAAATCCCATAGAAATTTCTCAATGCTACATGTAGATGATTGCCTTTCTGTCCTGACATTTTGTGGAACAGTGAAAAATAAGCGAATCCTTCAGAATGGCATAATAAATAAAGTATATGTGGGCTTTGAAAACAGACAAACTTGTGTTGGATTCCCAGATCTGTCACTTACTAAGCTGTTTCTCTTTGAACAAGCTATGCCTCCTCTGATCCTTAGCTTCCTTGTGAGGGTCCCTTGGAGGACTGAATCCCATACATCTTACGAATGGTGGGTGCTAATCATGCATGTTGCCTTAGAGTTAGTACATAGTTGAAGTACAATGTGTGGCATTTACCTCTACCATGTTAATAATCAAGAGATTTTAGTGTAAGCAGAGATGGCATGTACTAGGTAGTGATAAACAATAAATGAAACAATCATTCTTGCTGTATAGGAGTGAAATTCTCCGATGTTTGTTTTTAAATGTAAATTACCAGACAACAGCCTTATTTTATTTCATATACTGGATGCCCCAGCATAATCAAGACACTCAGGAGGGTAGGGTACAGGTATATTTTAAATGACCTCCCCTATTCTGAGATTTTAAGACATATGTGTGAAAATACACTGCTCAAACAAGATAGATTTTTTTTTTTCCCTGAATATGGGCTCGAGGTAGGGATTGCTACTTTTCCCAAATATCTACTCTCTCCTTCATACTAGAGTAACTGACTGAATCCCTGATGGTTTTCTGGACATCTGGCCATCAAGAATAAAGACTACAAATTTTAGCCTCCCTAGTAGCTAGGTGTAGTTGTATGACTGTCTTCTGGTCAACTGAATGTAGCAGAAGTGGTGTGCACAACTTCTAGGAAATTTCCTTAGTGGGATCTGTCATCCCCTTTTCTTTCCATTTCCCTGCTGCCTTCTGACTAGAATGTTGAGGTGACAGTTGGAGCTGAAGCAGCTATCTAGTATCATGAGGTGGAAATTGAATGTTGAGGACAATGGAGTATAAGATAGAAAGAGCCTGGGACCTTGGTGACCATGGATCTTCCATGCCAGTCCTGGATTACCTTTCTTAACATCTATTTTCTAAGTCTCAGTTATTTTGAGGTTTCTGTCACTACCAGCAAACCTAGATAATACAGTGTTATCTTCTCAAACTAGACTACAAACTCCTTTGAGAGAAGTACATTTTATACCCTCTTGGTTCAGATGAAAAGATTTACAGACTTCACAAAGTATTCTCATCCGGGAAAACAAAACATCATCAGTAGCTGCTGCAATCATTAGGAATCTTTCATTTGCTCAGTCTCCATGGAGTGCCACCATAAGTAATTTTATTCTCTTTCTCATAGAGCCATCAAACCCACTAACTCGGAATTGTCTTTGCCAACTTTAAATTGTAAACTTAGGAAGCTCAATATTTTTTTTCTCACTTTAAGGAAAACATAAACAAAAAAAATAGTCCCTTTGTTTGCTTTTGTTTTAAAAAGTTCACTTCCCAGGAGCCAAATTCAAGGAGCTCCCACTTGCCAAAGATGGAACAATTTAAGTATCAAAAGGAATAATAATTGCCATGAATTGAAAAACAGCAAAAATGTTAAAGCAATGAGTTCAAAAGAGAATTGAAAAAAGCATCCCAACCTTTTGATCACTTTTGGAGGATGCTGAAGAACCAGGTTGTTTTTCTGAAAACTGGAAACAAAGGAAAAGAATAAAACATGTTTCCTGCTTTTCTTGAAGAACTATCTTTCAATTCAGTAATCAAGTATTTAATGAGGAAGTCCTTTTTTTCCGAGAAATCAATCAATGAATGAGTGATAGAATATTATCATTTTGCAATGCCAATGAAATAATAAATGTAGGCAATGATCATCAATGACTGTTAAAATTATGCAAAAAGTCAATACAAAAATGTATAACTGTCATATGAAGCTGACAACACGGTAACACGCTGATCAATCTTAAAAGAATGACAACCAGACGTTGTATGTCTCCTGAGGTGATACAAGATGAAGTACACAAAACCAACAACTCAGGAGTCTTGCCAAGAGAAAACAAAATCAAACACAAATCTAATCAAACTTCGAGATATAAATTCGAGTTTACAGGAAATACAAGAGACAAATGAACCTGACAAATGACACTGTGGAGATGCAATTGGGTAAGTCCAGAATACAAAACATGCTAAGGACAAATGATTCAGTGTCAGTCACAAATAAGTCATAAGAGGGTGGGGCACAGTGGCTCATGCCTGTAATCCCAGCACTTTGGGAGGCCAAGGGTGGTGGATTGCTTGAGCCCAGGAGCTTAAGACCAGCCTGGGCAACATGGTGAAACCCTTTCTCTACACAAAACACAAAAAGCTAGCCAAGCATGGTGGCACATACCTGTAGTCCCGGCTACTCGGGAGGCTGAAGTGGGAGGATCACTTGAGCCCAGTGGGTGGAGGTTGCAGTGAGCTGGGATTGCACCACTGTACTCCAGTCTGGGTAACAGAGCCAGATTCTGTCTCAAAAAACAAAAACAAAACAAAACAAAACAACAGCAAATAAGTCAGAGGGTGAACCCTTAGATTAAAAGAGACTTTCAGAGACATATGAGCATGTTTGGACTTTGGATTAAGAGTCAAGCAAATCAATTGTATAAAGATGTTATGAGACAATTAGACACATCTGAATGCTAAATCAATGTTTGATAATACTGAGAAACTCGTTATTTTTAAAGACATAATAATAGGCTGGGCACGGTGGCTCACGTGTGTAATCCTAGCACTTTAGGAGGCTGAGGTGGGCGGATCATGTGAGGTCAGGAGTTTGAGACCAGCCTGGCCAACATGGTGAAAGCCCGTCTCTACTAAAAATACAAAAGTCAGCTGAGTGTGGTGCTGTGTGCCTGTAATCCCAGCTACTTGGGAGGCTGAGGCAGGAGAATCGCTTGGACCTGGAAGGCGGAGGTTGCAGTGAGCCAAGATGGTACCACTGCATTCCAGCCCAGGTGACAGAGAAAGACACCATCTAAAAAAAAAAAAAAAAAAAAAAGATGTAATAATGGCACTATTATCATGTTAAAATAGTCCTTATTTTGCATAGAAACATACACTGAATTATTGATAAAACAGTAAAATGTTTATGATTTGCTTCATTATAATCCAGTGGAGGGGGAGAAATCGGTATGGGAAGGGATGAAAAATGTTTGACCATGACTTGACAATTGCTAAATCTGGCTAATGGGTACATCCTTATTCTACTCTCCTTGCACTGATGCATGTTTGAAAATTTCCATAATAAAAAGTTAAGAAAAGAAAAAGAGGCTGGGAGTGGTGGCTCACACCTGTAGTCTCAGCACTTTGGGATGCCGAGGAGGGTGGATCACCTGAGGTCAGGAGTTCGAGACCAGCCTGGCCAGCATGGCGAAACCCCATCTCTACTAAAAATACAAAAATTAGCCGGGCATGGTGGCAGGGGCCTGTAGCCCCAGCTACTTGGGATGCTGAGGCAGGAGAATAGTTTAACCTGGGAGGCGGTGGTTACAGTGAGCTGATTGCGCCACTGCACTCCAGCCTGGGTGACAAGAGCAAAACTCCATCTCAAAACAACAACAACAACATAAAGAAAAGAAAAAGAAAGCCCAGTTCAGTTCAAGGTAGTAATCAAAACTCCAAACATGTATTTAAACTGATGCTTTTCCTTAACTTTAAATGGGTTTGCTTCAGGATTTGAAGCACATTGGCTTTTCCACCACGTCCTAACCTCTCTTTTCCCACACACAAGCCTGGTGTCTGACCCACCTGAGTTGGAAGCTCAGGCTGGAGGGAAAAGAGGAAGAGGGGCAAAGGGTGCAACATTTGTGAAGTTGCAGCAGTAATCTGGGGATGATGTCCTTGGGATGTGGTGGATGCACAATTGCTGCTTTTTCTTGTATGTTTCATGTGCTTTGTTGTTTTTAGAGATTTTTCAGCTGTTGTTGTTTTTAGAGATTTTTCAGCTGAAGATTGTGACAACTGTTCCCCTGATGTGGGAGATGCCACTCTTCTTGGCCAATGAGCCCAATCCTCAGCTCTTGGGCTTCAGCTGTTCCAGCTTCCATCAGGATTCAATTGCCCACTAGGTTGTCCACTTGGGTAAAATTACCTTGAAAATGAACCACAGAGGCTGGGCATGGGGGCTCACGCTGGTAATCTCAGCACTTTGGGAGACTGGGGTGGGAGGGTCCCTTAAGCCCAGGAGTTCAAGACCAGCTTGGGCAACACAGGGAAACCTCGTTTCTATTAAATAAAAAGAAAAAAGAGCCAGGCACGGTGGCTCATGCCTGTAATCCTAGCACTTTGGGAGGCTGAGGCAGGCGGATCACTTGAGGTCAGGAGTTCGAGACGAGCCTGGCCAACATAGTGAAATCCTGTCTCTAGTAAAAATACAAAAATTAGTTGGGTGTGGTAGCATTCGCCTGTGACCCCAGATACTTGGGAGGCTGAGGCAGGAGAATTTCTTGAACCTGGGAGGTGGAGGTTGCAGTAAGCTGAGGTCATGCCACTGCAATCCAGCCTGGGGGACAGAGTAAGACCCCATCTCAAATGAAGAAAAAAGAAATGGAACCACATACCACTTATTCCCTCCCATAGATCTACTGGAAGACTCAGGCCTCCTTTCCCAGCCAATGATGGATATACCATTTGCACCAAGTAGAGGCCCCTCTTCCTCTGACACCAAATAAGTAGCTCTTCTACAAACTTTCACCATTATGTTTCTCCAAGAGGGATTTAGACACTAGTCCTTATAGCTGCAAAACTCTGGAACTCCCACCAAGCTCACTGAACAGTCTCTTAAAGTTCCTTTTGGTTGGCTTCTGGTAGATAAGCACCCACCCGCCTTCCCCCGTGGGCTAGAGGTGAGAGGAAACGCACAACCCCCAACATTCTCTCTCTTGCTTTTTCATACCTTGTTTTCTAAAGGCTGGAGGTGGGCAAACGCTGTCACTGGCAGAATCTGTTTTGCCTCTTAATGTGTCAAGTATGGATGGAGGTACTTCATTCCCTTTATTATATTAATATAGGGCTTTGGGGCCTCAACTGAAACTGGGTTGGAAAAAACCTAATTTAACCCAATTTCTATAACAAAGGAAAAACCAATTCAACCTGGCACTGCTGGGTCCCCTGGTATTTAACGACGACATCAGAGGTTTTGGTTTCCATTCCTTAGTTCTGGGTTGGTTTCACGCATGGGCAAGCTTGTCCTCCATGGCAGCAAAATGGCTGCTGGGCTGACATCTTATCAGTGGAGCTAGATCCTTTTCCTCATAGTTCCAGTAAAAGTCCCAGAATTTTGAATCATTGGCCTAACTCAGATGATATGCTCACATGTACCTCAATCATTAGAGCCAAGGCAATGGAATATTCAGTTGACCCATTCCAGGCCTGGATGCAATCCTGGATCTGGGAGTGGGGTGGAGTCAGCCCTATCCAGCCACATGGACCTACCCATCCACAGATGGGGGAGGGATGGTTCTCTGAGGAACACTAGAGTGTTTTCACTAGAGGAAGGGGAATGGCTGCTGCATCAGTGATAAATGATTGCTCTCTTACTGTTACCTAAAACCCATCTTCATTGCTTTATCTTTTGAAGTCCTACAACTCCAACCTTCTCTAGTCCGGGAGCTTGCCCTTTGGATAACTGCAGGGCCCTCTTGTGTCCAGGCCAAAGAGATCCTTCAATTGTCCTCTTTGGATGTGGCTGTGAAGCCCTTTAATTTCCCTGTGGTTCCCATCCAAACTTAATCAGGTTTATTAATATCCATTTAAGAGTCATACCCAGAATATTTTGGCACATATATAACTTATTTCTTCTGAAAACAACAACAACAACAACACCTTCTGTTTGCTAGAGCTATCAATTCTAAGGGTGAAAAATAGCATGAGCACAGAGAGGTATCTGTAAAAGATGTTTATTGCACTTTTTTTTTTCTCTCTCTTTTTGAGACGGAGTCTTGCTCTGTCACCAGGCTGGAGTGCAGTGGCACGATCTCGGCTCACTGCAACCTCCGCCTCCTGGGTTCAAGCGATTCTCCTGCCTCAGCCTCCCGAGTAGCTGGGATTACAGGCGTGTGCCATCACGCCCGGCTAATTTTTTGTATTTTTAGTAGAGATGGGGTTTCACCTTGTTAGCCAGGATGGTCTCAATCTCCTGACTTCATGATCTGCCCGACTCAGCCTCCCAAAGTGCTGGGATTACAGGGGTGAGCCACCACGCCTGGCTATTGCAGTATTCTTTTTGTAACGGAAAACACCTGTCTGTGCATCAAGGAGAGACAAGTAAAATAATCTATGGTGCATCCTTACAATGGAACACTACAAGGTTTTGGAAACAAATAATGTATATTCATAATGTATCAACCTAAAAAACTTCAGGATATATTGTTAACATGGAAAAAGCGCAGAACAATATGTTTGGCTTGTATGTTTTACGTTTTGTTTTTACATACAAGTCATACATATTGTTCTGTACCTTTTCTAGGTGTATTTTATTTTTATATTAATGTATATTTAAGTGCACATGGTGATATCAGGAAGTTTGTATATCAAAATTCCAGCAAATAAAACTGGAAAGGTAAAGAAATGTTTTGCTTTTTAATTTACAAAATTTAAAAAATGATAAAATGGAAGGATTTTTTACTTTCCAATTTAAAATAAAAGAAAAATGATTTGTCAGAAATCATTGGTTTGATTTGTAGAAGACAATAATGACTGAAATGGCTAGTAAATTTAGAGTTAATTTTTTTGCAATAGATATATTTCTGATAACAAAAGTAAAGTATATTCTTGGTGGAAAAAGCAGACCAGCAATTAAATAAAAATTACATCTAATCTCACCCTTCAGAAATAATCAATGTTAATATTTATTTTACATTCTTCCAGTATTTTTTCAGAGTTAAATTTAATATTTACTTAGAATAATCATGTTATCCCAGCTCCTGGATCAGTTACCTCTTTCTACCTGTAGACAGTTTCTGTCCTTTTTTTTTTTTTTGAGACAGAGTCTCCATCTGTCACTCAGGCTGGAGTGCAGCACCCAGGCTGGAGTGCAGTGGCGTGATCTCGGCTCACTGCAACCTCCGCCTCCCAGGTTCAAGCGATTATTGTGTCTCAGCCTCCAGATAGCTGGGATTACAGGTGCACACCACCACGCCCAGCTAATGTTTGTATTTTTATTAGAGGTGGCGTTTCACCATGTTGCCCTGGCTGGTCTCGAACTCCTGGCCTCAAGTGATCCATCCGCCTCGGCCTCCCAAAATGCTGGGATTACAGGCGTGAGCCACCGCGCCCGGCCTGATCTTTATTTTTATCTTAGTGTTAAGTGTTTTATTGTGTGTGTGTGTCTGTGTGTGTGAATTTAGCTGCAAGTTTCTTCAATGTAACATTAAATTAATAATATGTAAACGGAGGCAGGACATCTCATGATTTGTAAAAAGAGCAAAACAGGGAGCCGAGACAGGGAAGTTGTCCTAAGCCTGCGTGAGCAGGGAAGGATTCCGCTTGGGAGTGGGGCCGAATACGCGGAGCAGGAAAGAAGCAAGACAGGAGTGGGGGATGGGAGGGGGAAGACAGAGGGCGCTAGCTGGATCATAATGTTGAGAAATAAAATTATTTTGATCCCCTGCCTGACTTCTTTTTTGTATGTATACCAGCTCATTTTCCTTTTCAACCCGAGGCAGAGAGGCAGGCTGATTTGCATACTGGTCCTCAGGGGAAGAGTTAGGTGACGGTCTTTTCTTTTAGGAGCCAGAAGGTAAGGCAGAAATCAGGTTGGCTTCCTGAAGTCCTAGGTGCCCCAGGCTGACCGCAGCTCAGCCCACGCCACCTCGGCTGAGCAGCATTGACATAAAAGTACTGTGGATTATATTTTAGGCCAGGGGATTTACCCAGCCAGTACATACTGTGTATGGTATGGAAATCTCCCCACCCTCACATCCTGCCTAGTTGGCAATGCTCCCCTGGGCTGCACACTCACTGAAAAGGCTATATATAGCTGTCTACTTCCCTTGCTTTTCAAAATCATAGATGAAGAATAAAAGTTATTGACTTGAAACCACTTCCCACAATGCACATTTAGACTTCAGCCACCTATAATCTTGTATGTCTACATATACGCAGTGCCTTGTATATACTGTTTTGTGTTACCACCCTTCACAGCTCTTCAACCTTAGGCTTATTTAAAATATATGCAAAACTATCCTTAGAATTGTGGTTCTGATCGTTTTTCTTCTTAAGAAACAATTATTGTTGGTTTTGAATATAGTGGTAAAGGGTATTAGAGTCACCATGCATTCAACTAATTTGTTATCACTCTACTGTTTATTTACTTGCCCTCCTATTTTCTTCTCTTTCTTCAGTGTGTGTTCTACCGGCTTGTAAGCTCTCTAAAATTTGGATTCTAGCTTACACATGCTCTACCACATTCCTCGTCAAGAAAAATTACCCAATACTTGTAAATAAAAATCAAGCAAAGCAGGCAATATGTACTTCTGATGTCATATTAAAGCCTTGTTTAACATGCCTGCCCGGGGATTATTTAATTATCTAAGAGAATGAAGGAAGACAATGGGATTGGATCCATAAGTCAAGACTGAAGTATTGCTATTTTCTTCAATAACTTTATTGAGATATGTTTAATTGACCATAAAATTTATCCATTGAAAGTGTATAGTTTGGTAATGTTTGGTATATATTCACAGAGTTGAACAGTCCTCTCAATTTAATTTTTAGAACATTTTCAACACCTTAAGAAGGCTTTCCACGACTGATGAAAGTCTCACTCTTTGAAGGGAATGTTCTAGAAATGAAGTCTCCATCTTGCTGCTTCCCTGAGACAGCAAGTTGACCCAAGATAGCTCCTGTTACCAGTTTCTTTCACACACACACACACACACACACACACTCTCATACACACATTCACACACTTTAAATTTCTCACTAAAAAACATACGATGTACCGCATATGCTATTTTGCAACCTCCTTTTTTGTGTGTGTCCAGTATCCCAGGTCAAGCAACTTGCTTTTTCACTTGCTAATATTTATTGGAAATTGTTCGATTTCAGCACACCTAATAGTTGCCTCAAAGTATGTGTGGTGGCTGAGCACTTCTCATTACTCTCACTGCTATCGCGTACGTCTTACCCCAAATCATCTCTTGCAGGAGTTGCCCCATCTCTACTGCTGTCTTCCCTGTACTTCTACAATCTCTTTTTAGTATGGTGACCAGAATCATCTTCTATATTTATGGTTTGGATCATCCCCCGTTCAGAGCAAAGCCAAAGACCTCTCAGAGCACTATAAGGTCCATCCAACATGATCTGCTCATCCACCACCACCCCAGTTGCCTCTCAGCCTCATCTCCAACGACCTTTCTCCTCACTCTACTTTCATCACTGTAGCCTGCTTGGAGTTCCTTAAACATACCAGGCATGCCCTCATCTCAGGGTCTTGGCCCTTGCTGCTTCCTCTGACTGAGAAGTTCTTTCCGCATCTTCATGGCTTCCTCTCCAATCTACTTTATGTCTTCGCTCAAAGGTCACTTCTGGGCCCATCACAGTGGCTCACGCCTGTAATCCCTACACTTTGGAAGATCTGAGGTGGGAGGATTGCTTGAGGCCAGGAGTCTGAGACCAGCCTGGGCAACACAGCAAGACCCTGCCTCCACAGCAAATTTAAAAACTAACAGGGTATGGTGTTGTGCACCTGTAGTTCCAGCCACTTGGGAGGATGAGGCAGGAGGATCACTTGAGCCCAAGAATTTTGAGTCTGCAATGAGCTGTGATCACATCACTGCACTCTAGCCTGGGTGACACAGCAACACCCCATCTCTTAAACAACAATAACAACAACAACAACAACAACAACAACAAAACCTTTCTCATTGAGCATTCTTTAACCACCACCTTCCCCTCCCCTACGCACACTCCCATCCTGCTTGCCTACTTTTCTGCAGCACTTACCAGCATTGGACATGCCATTTAATTTATTGGTTTATCATTGGGAACATATCAATGTTTTCCTGAACGTATCAAGAAAAAAATTGTTTACTCTCTGTATACAAGCTCCAGGAGACCAAGAATATTTGTCTATTTTGTCCATTGCTATATCTAAAAGAGATTCTGGCACAAAGTAGGCAATTAATCATATTAATGGAGTGAATGGATACATTTATGCTGCATTGCATTTATATGTTTGTGTCCTGTTTGTCCTATTAGTGTCACCAGTCTAGTATAGTTTAACCATTGCCACATTTTGGGATGTCAGTATGCTTTTGGTCTTATATAACCTTGCTGAAATTGCTTGTAACTTCTTTTTTTGTTGTTGTTTTTGAGACAGGGTCTCACTTTGTCACCCAGGCTGGAGTGCAGTGGTGCAATCTTGGCTCACTGCAGCCTCCACCTCCCAGGCTCAAGCAGTCTTCCTGCTTCAGCTCCCCCAAGTAGCTGGGACTACAGGCGTGTGCCATCATGCCCAGCTAATTTTTTTTTTTTTTTTTTTTTTTAAATTTTTAGTAGAGATGGGATTTTGCCATGTTGGCCAGGCTGGTCTTGAGCTCCTGAGCTCAAGCAATCCTCCTGCCTTGGCCTCCCAAAATGCTGCAATTATAGGCGTGAGCCACCATGCCAATCTGCTTGTAATTTTCCTGAGCCTTCATTTTCCCTCTATAAAATAGATACCTGGCCTGGTGTGGTGGCTCACGCATGTAGTCTCAGCATTCTGGAATGTTGAGGTAGGCATTCCAGAATGCTGAGGTAGGCATCTCCACTCGAGGCCAGAAGTTAGAGACCAGCCTGGCCAACATGGCGAGACCCTGTCTCTACAAAAAAGCCAGGCACGTGGTGGCGCTGTGCTTCTGGTCCTAGGTACTGCTGAGGCTGAGGTGGGAGTTTCGCTTGAGCCTGGGAGGCGGAGGTTGCAGTGAGCTGAGATGGTGCCACTGCACTCCAGCCTGGGCTACAGAGCAAGATTCTGTCAAAAAAAAAAAAAAAAAAAAAAAGGTAACAGGGAGAGACCTACACTTTTAGTTTTTTAGAGACAGGATCTCACTCTGTTGCCCAGACTGGAGTGCAGTTGATAGAGCCACTGCTCAGTCATAGCTCACTGCTGCCTTGAACTCATGGGCTTATCCTCCTGACTCAGCCTCTTGAGTAGCTGGGACTACAGGCATGCCACCATGTATAGCTAATAATTTTTATTTTTTGTAGAGCTGAAGGTCTTGCTATGTTACCCAGATTGATCTCTCCCTCGTGGTCTCGAGTGATCCTCCTGCCTTGGCCTCCCAAAGTGCTGAGATTACAGATGTGAGCCAAGGCACCCAACCAGAATTAAAATGTTTAGAAGAATGTATCATGGCAACAGCATGCCTGGCTTGTAGTAGGTTCTCAATCATACAATTATAGTTTCTCTCATTATTAATTATTCATCAGAAATGACCGTATGAGAATAGTATATGGCTATGTCTATATACAGCTCCAACTTCTTATTTTTTAACATAATTATGTTGACTTTTAGTTATGATTCAGTTATAATAGAATATATGCCACTTTGTTCTTTCTTTTTTTTCCCCAAAAAGTCATTCAATATCTTCAGAAGAAAAAATTTCAGCTTTTCAGAGATAGGAAACTTTATCTCTGCATTTCCACTTTCTAGGGGGTCACAAACAAAATACTTGCTCATTAAATTTTGTTGAATAAATAAATGGAAGAATGAATCTCAATGGGCACAAGTAAGTTTATATTTACTGCAAAGCTGCAATGTGCCAGGTACTGCAGTTGGCACTGGGGGATATAAGAAACAACATTTTGTGGTTGAAGTTCATTTCAAGACCTCCACATGGTAATCATTGAGTTTGGGGGAATGTATGTTTATTGCAGAAGTAATTCTCTAGCTGGGGGAGGGGGAATTTGGACTCTTCACCTTGTGCAAAGTAAAACAAAACAAAGCAAAAACTCCAGAAAGATGTCTTTGCCATCATTTCTCAGAAGAGCTTTAAAAAGAAACGGAACGTCAGTGGTTTATCAAATAGGCATCAAAAGTGAAGCAGCAGACATATCCGTGTGGGAAATCCTGTGGTGATTCAAGACCTCCAAGAATTCCTGTGGTTCCCTGTAAATCCCCACACATGTCGCTAACTACCAATGACACTCACTTTGATGCAGAATGAGATTCTCAGTGAGCCGTGCAGCTTGAGGAAGAGAAAAGGGTTGGACCTAGAATCCGGCTCTGGACTCTAACCTCAAGCAAGACAATCTTGAGCCTCAGTTTTCTCACTCTAAAATGATGTTTTAAAAGATAAACCTGCTTCTGGCTGGGCGCGGTAGCTCACACCTATAATCCCAGCACTTTGAAAGGCTGAGGGTGGATCACCAGAGTTCGGGAGTTCAAGATCAGCCTGGCTAACATGGTGAAAAACCCTTGACTCTACTAAAAATACAAAAATTGGCTGGGCGTGGTGGTGGGCACCTGTAATCCCAGCTACTTGGGAGCGTGAGGCAGGAGGATCGCTTGAACCTGGATGGCAGAGTTTGCAGTGAGCAGAGATTGAGCCACTGCACTCCAGCCTGGGGGACAAGAGTGAAACTTCATTAAAAAAAAAAAAAAAAAAAAACCGCTTCAAATGAGAGAATAGTTGAGAAAATCCTCCATATCCTGAAAATCACTGCCCAAATGGAACCCTGGCTCTTTAGTTCTGATGGAGAGCAGAAGTCCCTTGGGACCATTCGTTCAACAACTATTCCTGAGTGCCTGCTGGCACTGTGCCACCTACACACTGGGAACACAGAGATCAGCATCTAGACAGCACCCCTGCCCTTAGCAAGCACACCTTACATGCCCAGGATTTTATCCCCAGGAAGCAATTCAGCTGAAGCAAATTTTTTTTTTTTTTTTTTTTTTTGAGACGGAGTCTCGCTTTGTCGCCCAGGCTGGAGTGCAGTGGCCGGATCTCAGCTCACTGCAAGCTCCGCCTCCCGGGTTTATGCCATTCTCCTGCCTCAGCCTCCGGAGTAGCTGGGACTACAGGCGCCCGCCACCTCGCCCGGCTAGTTTTTTGTATTTTTTTTTAGTAGAGACGGGGTTTCACTGTGTTAGCCAGGATGGTCTCGATCTCCTGACCTCGTGATCTGCCCATCTCGGCCTCCCAAAGTGCTGGGATTACAGGCTTGAGCCACCGCGCCCGGCAGCAAAAACATTTTGGCAAGAAGATGATCCTTGAAGGGGTATCTATAACAACAGCAAAACTGGAAAGAACCCAGATATTTATAAAAGCAGAATGACTTCATAAATTATGCATCCCAGCATTTTGATTGAAAAAATTACCCAGCCTACCCACACCTACACCCCGGCAAGGTCAGCTTCACCCCTGTGGAGGCGTTGATTTGTTTTGCGGGGGAGGCTGGTGACCCTGACTTGAAGGGATAGTTGCATGGAGGCTAGGACAAAGGGGTGTGAGATGAGTACAGGTCACAAAGGACTGCAGAGGATAAATGTGGTGGTGCCAGGAGATTTAGGCAGAAGCCCTGTAGGGAGATGGGCAGTTACCTTCTCTCCCTCTCTCTCTCGGGGACTCTATTTGTGGCTGGTGGAGTTGTCTTAAATGAAGAGAACCGTGAGCAATGAATCTTGTTTACCTTATTACACAGCCCGCAGCTATTATTCAATGAGTGCGTTCAAAACCTCCATGGGGGACCTGCAGCGACAATTGTACAAGAGAGGAGAGTACGACATTTTCAAGTATGCACCAATGTTCGAGAGTAATTTTATTCAGATAAACAAAAAGGGAGAAGTGATTGATGTACACAACCGTGTCCGAATGGTGACAGTGGGCATCGTCTGCACCAGCCCCATCCTCCCACTTCCTGACGTCATGGTGCTGGCCCGACCAACTAAAGTCTGCGAAGAGCATGTCAGACAGGGCTGGTTTGCCAAGGGGAGAGGTCGCAGGCCCGTCAAGAATCTAGAGCTCACGAGACTGCTTCCCTTGAAGTTTGTGAAGATCTCCATCCACGATCGTGAGAAACAGCAGCTGCGCCTGAAACTCGCCACTGGCCGTACTTTTTATCTGCAGCTGTGTCCCTCTTCTGACACACGGGAAGATCTCTTTTGCTATTGGGAAAAACTTGTCTATCTCCTGAGGCCACCAGTAGAGAGTTACTGCAGTACCCCAACACTTCTAACTGGGGACACAGCACCCGAAGACAACAAAAGCCTAGTGGTAAGCCTCTCTAAGGCTCGAGAACACGGGGCAGGGTTCTTTGGGGGAGCGGTTCAAAGCCAGTCCTACAAAGCCTTTGGTGCTTTCTGAGGCCCACCTGGAAAAAGTATTGCATTTGCAAGGGCTCAGGACCAAATGAGCCACTACTAGGGGACTTACCATGCTGGGAGGTGGGAGGGCTTGTTCAAAGTGTCCCATAAGACTGAATTTCAGAGACCTTAGGTATCAGCTACTCCAGTCTTACATCCAGGGTTGAAATCCTTTCTACACCATCCTGATTGTCAGTCTTTTCTTGAACACTTATTACCCCAACCCAGGTGGTCTGATTTGCTGTGGAACTTTTCTTTATTTGTATAAATTTAAGGGGTGCAAGTGTAGTTTTTTTTTTTTTTCATGGATATCTTGTATACTGGTAAAGTCTGGGCTTTTAGTGTAACCATCATCTGAATAATATACATTGTACCCACTAAGTAATTTCTCATCCCGCACCCCTCCCACCCTTCTGAGTCTCCAACATGCAATTGGAGACTGTACAGTTTTTTGTGCATTTTTTTTTGAGACAGAGTTTCACTCTTATTTCCCAGGCTGGAGTGCAATGGCATGAGCTTGGCTCAATGTAACCTCTGCCTCCCGGGTTCAAGAGATTCTCCTGCCTCAGCCTCTGAGTCTCTGAGTAGCTGGGATTACAGGCACCTGCCACCATGTCCAACTGATTTTTGTATTTATTTATTTATTTTATTTTATTTTTATTTTTTAGTAGCGATAAGGTTTCACCATGTTAGCCAGGCTGGTCTTGAACTCCTGACCTCAGGTGATCCACCTGCCTCAGCCTCCCAAAGTGCTGCGCAATATTTTTAACAATGAAGAAGTCTTTCTTCCATTTGAGTCACAGTCTGTCTCCCTGTAACTACCAGGCACTGATTTCTGTGTCAATCAGCACACCCTGCGTGTGTGTATGCACATGCACAATCTTAGTAGCCACCAAAATGTAAAGTGAGTGTATCCCTTGACTGTGCAATCCCACTTCTGGAAATTTGTCCTGCAGAATATGTAAAAATAAGTGTATAAAATACAATGTCCAAGGATGAGGAATTGTATCAGTACTTTCTCTGGTACTGGAATTGCTCAACCAAAATTGAGTGACCATTGAAGGGGTGGTGTAGATGGAACATGGCAACAAATGAGAGCAAGACTTAGGCTTAGGCCGGGTGCAGTGGCTCATGCCTATAATCCCAGCACTTTGAGAGGCCGAGGAAGGCGGATCACCAGAGTTCAGGAGGTTAAGACCAGCCTGGTCAACATGGTGAAATCTCATCTCTACTAAATATACAAAAAAATTAGCCAGGCATGGTGTTGGGCGCCTGTTGTCCTAGGTACTCAAGAGGCAAAGGCAAGAGAATCCCTTGAACCTGGGAGGCGGAGGTTGCAGTGAGCCGAGATCGCGCCACTGCACTCCAGCCTGGGCGACAGAGTCTCAAAAACAAACAAACAAACAAAAAACTTAGACTTGATGATTTTAGAGATTCTCCTCCTTCTCCTTCTCCTTCTTCTTTTCTTTTTCTAAACAGTGTCTCACTCTCTTGCCTAGGCTGGAGTGCAGTAGAGTGGCATGATCTTGGCTCACTGCAGCCTCCGCCTTCTGAGTTCAAGCGATACTCCTACCCCAGCCTACTGAGTAGCTGGGATTACAGGCACGTGCCACCCTGTCCAGCTAATTTTTTGTATTTTTAGTAGAGTTGGGGTTTTGCTATGTTGGCAAGGCTGGCCTCAAGCGATCCTGGCCTCAAGCGATCTGCCTGCCTCGGCCTCCCAAAGTGTTGGGATTACAGGCGTGAGCCACCATGCGCAACCTAGTTTCTTCTAATTATAAGCCTTTGAATTGTTCAGCTCCAGGATAAGAGAGGAGCAGAAAGTTCTGATCTCCCTTTCAGTCATCTCTATCTCATCTGTTTCTCTTCCCCTTGGTACAGGCTGCAGAGCTCCACAGAGAAGGGGATCAGAGTGAGACTGGGCTCCACAAGACTTGTGATGTATCTGCAGCCACCTCTTCTGCTTATGCTGGGGGAGAGGGAATCCAACACGCCTCCCACAGAACGGCTAGTGCAGCTTCTCTATCCCGGGGCACTCCAGGGACTGCTGAAGGAGCAGCAGCAAGGACAGCAGGTGACATAGCAGTCGCAGGAACAGCAACAGGCCCTAGAACAGATGTGGCAATAGCAGGGGCAGCAACAAGTCCTGCAACAGGCGCTATGAGCATAGCAGCAACCAAATCTGCAGGCCCAGGCCAGGTGACCACAGCGCTGGCGGGAGCAGCCATCAAAAATCCAGGAGAAAACGAATCCAGCAAGTCCGTGGCAGGTGCTGCCAACATATCCTCAGATGGTATTAGCTTGGCCTTGGTGGGTGCTGCAAGCACCTCCTCGGCAGGTACTTCCACCTCGATGGCGGGGACCGCCAGTCTCTCCCAAGACAGCAGCTTGAGTGCGGCGTTTGCAGGCAGTATGACGACCCGCAAGTGTGCAGCAGAAAGAACTGAAGGGCCAGCCGTGGGGCCCCTCATCTCCACCTTGCAGAGCGAAGGCTACATGAGTGAGCGAGATGGAAGCCAGAAAGTTTCCCCGCCCTGTGCTGAAGCCTGGAATGAAAAAAAGGAAAGAAGAGAAAAGAAGGACAGACATCCCAGTAGGAAAAGTTCTCATCACCGCAAGGCAAGTGAAAGTCACCGCAGGACAGCTGGGGACAAGAATCAGAAACTGTCCTCCCGCCGGTCCGTATCTGGCCATAAAAACATGAGAGATGACAAAAAAGAAAAAGGGCACAGCAACGTGAGGGGCAAGCGACATGGCTCCTCTCGCAAGAGCTCCACCCACAGCTCCACCAAAAAGGAGTCGAGAACAACTCACGAACTGGGGAAGAACCGATCTGCATCTAGCACAGGAGCTTTACGTAAGAAAGCCAGTAAGATCGGCTCGTTTTTAAGGAGCCTCAGGGCCACTCCTGGTTCAAAAGCAAGGGTCACATCACACGACAGAGAGGTAGATATTGTGGCTAAGATGGTGGAGAAGCAAAACATAGAGGCCAAAGTGGAGAAAGCCCAGGGTGGCCAGGAGCTGGAGATGATCAGCGGCACTGTGACATCCGAGACCACGGAGACGATCATCTTCGAAACCAAATCCATTTAAAGAGGAGCCAGGGCTACAACTGCCCAGGGATCTGGGAAGTATCCCTAGAGGAGCCCATCCCAGCTTTCTTTACTGCAGCTCAAATAATAAAGGAAATCATACAACTCCAAAAGAAATACAATCTCCTGTTTGAATTTTTCTGCCCATAGCCTGCTGGTGACCTCACAGTGGCTTCTGTGATGGTGGCTACGCTACAGCCGGAGACCCCAGCCTCCAGGCAGGTAGAGCCCCACCACCCACCCAGGCTCAGCAGAGCCAATGTGAGTGTTCTGCTTTGCCTCAATTCCTTTCTTCTGTTGCTTCCCAGAGATTGTCAAAGCCACAGGTGAAGAGCTGGGATGCACCACCGCCACCATGTTCCCACACCCATTCTCCTCTTTCCTCTGAATGCCCCTGAACATGGACCTTCAGTCCAGTCCTTAGCCTAAGCAGAGACAGGATTCACGTCCCCTCAGGGGATATGCAGGGTAGGAAGGAGCAGTGCAGCAGTATTTGTAGGCAATTAGAATAGGAAATCTACTCATCTAGATCAGGAATTGGCAAAGTATGTTCTGAGGTCTAAATCTTGCCAGCTGTCTGGATTGGTAAATAAAGTTTTATTGGAACATAGCCACAGCCATTCCTTTGCATATTGTCTATGGCTGCTTTCACACTAAAAATGACAGCTCTGAGTAGTTGTAATGGAGACCATATGGCCCGCAGAATCTAAAATATTATCTGGGCCTTTAAGAAAATGTGTGCTGACTCTTGATCTAATCTTAACAAGTCTTCCTCCAAGGTGTAAACAGTGGAGAAATTCTCACATATGCTTACCAGTAGACAACTAGGAGAATGTTTACAGTAAAACAAGTTGTAATAGCAAAACCCTGGAAATTGCCCAAATGTTCCTCAAACAGGAGAGTTAATAAATTGTGGAATGGATTACAGTGCATAATCTACAATAGTGAAAATGAATGGCAGCTCTACATGTTAACATGAATAAATCTTTATTTTTTATCTTTTTGAGATAGAGTCTGGGTTTGTCACCCAGGCTGGAGTGCAGTGGGGTAATCTTGGTTTACTGCAACCTTGGCCACCCAGGCTCCAGCAATTCTCATGCCTCAGCCTCCTGAGTAGCTGGGATTATAGGCATCCACCACCATGCCCAGCTACATTTTTTGTATTTTTACTAGAGGCAAGGTTTTGCCATGTTGGCCAGGCTGGTCTTGAATTCCTGACCTCAAGCAATCCGCCCTCCTAGGCCTCCCAAAGTGCTGGGATCACAGGCGTGGGCCACCGTGCCCGGCTAGCATGGATAAATCTTACATAATGTGGGATACTAAAAGCAAATCACAAAAATATATATGATATAGTTCAATTTGTAGAAGAGCTCAAAAATAAGATTCAACAATGGGATATATATTTGCTAACGTATAGAGAAAAACAAGCAAATGATAATCACAAAATTAAGGATAGTGACTATCTACAGGGTAAAGGGAGAGATGCCTGATATGGGAGGCACACACAAGGAGTTTCAACAGAATAGTGATTATTCTATTTCTTGAAGAAGACAGTGTATTCACAGGGTGTTGTTATTGTATCTTTAACATCTCTGAAATCAGGATTGTTTTTAAACCACTGTCAGCAAGGTGTCAACTGCATATCACTATCACTGCCTTAGAAATGCCCTAATCAATTTATTTCATCAATGTTTTCCTTTTTACACATACACACAAGAGATTTATGACAGAATATCTAAGACTGAAAGATATCTTTCAATAAGTATGAAATAAAAATTCTAAGTGACATAAAAAGTATTCAGAATACAGAAAATGGGAAAATGTTTAAATATATTAAGAAAAAAATAATCCAAAACGCTGTGTACTAACATGATGTAAATTATGTGTTTGTGTGCAAGTTAATTCCCAGAATAAAAACATCGCACTACATTAGACATGGGATTATAAATTTTAAAAACCTTTATTGTAAAAAATTGTCTTTCCATTTTTAAAAAACCTGTAAAATGAGTCAATGAAAAACATTAAATTCTTAATTCTTAACACCAGATGATAAAAGTTGGACTTGAGAAAAATGATTCTGGGAGCCATGTAAGTCCAGGAGGGGAGCACCTGCCCAGCCTTGCAAGTCTTTGCTCATTCTCTGCAGCAGCAGTACCTTGGAGGACAGAAGTTGGGTTTCCAGCAAAACTTAGGAACCTTTGCTGAACACCAAATATGTGTAGTCGAGATAGAGGAGGTGAGAAGCGACATATTCTGGGAGGAGTGGTGGTTTGTCAGTATCAGGGGAATCCCTTCTCAGTTGCTCTAGTGGGCGGCTGGAAAATCTCACCTTGTAATTTTTGATAAATACCATAGGGGCTGAGATTAAGATGCTCTGGGAGTTGACTCTTGAAACAGTGGGTACAGGTAGAAGGACAGAGGGAGAGGCACACGCTCAAAAGTCTGAGAGGGCCTTTGGGAAAACCACCTGAGAGTATGAAAGGTTGACGGGTGGGGTAGAGGAGAGAGATAAAAGGAAACTCATTTCAAAGCCTTTAGTCTGGAGTTCCAGATTTATAGCTATGCCAGAGTCTGAATTATCCTAGCTACAAACGGCTTAATTTCATAATTGTGTAGACTATGGTTTTGTCTTTTGCTTTTCTTTTTTTTTTTCTTTCTTTTTTTTTTTTTTTTGAGACGGAGTCTCACTCTGTCGCCCAGGCTGGAGTGCAGTGGCCAGATCTCAGCTCACTGCAAGTTCCGCCTCCCGGGTTTATGCCATTCTCCTGCCTCAGCCTCCTGAGTAGCTGGGACTACAGGTGCCCGCCACCTTGCCCGGCTAGTTTTCTGTATTTTTTTAGTAGAGACGGGGTTTCACCGTGTTAGCCAGGATGGTCTCGATCTCCTGACCTTGTGATCCGCCCGTCTCGGCCTCCCAAAGTGCTGGGATTACAGGCTTGAGCCACCGCACCCGGCCTTGCCTTTCTTCTAGTCTTGTTTTATGCACCCTCCCCTGCCTGAAGGGTTTCTTCAGCATGAATATAGTTTATCCACCCAAACGCAATTTAAGTAAACTAGAGATGGGGACTTGCCCACCACAACGTGCTGTACCATGCACTGTCTCTGCATTTCCTTTTCTATCTTGATACTTCATCATAGATAGATGCATAAATACCTACGTATTTCAAAGCAACAGGCCTCTTCCTCAGAGGGAGTTATCAATTGGGGCATCAAGTCAATATCCCTATCAGATAAAAGCCAGTACTTTTAACAGCAATATTTGTCACCATGGTAACAATTCTGCTGCTGCAAGTGCAATGAGACAGTGGATGGTTGATTACTAACCGATGTTCCAAACTTAAAGTCTGGCATTACACACATAAGTACAAAGATGACAAAGCGATATTTTGCCAAAAGCAGTATAAGATCACTCATGCAGTTGTCATGTTAGGGTGGAGTCTTTCAAGCAGAGGAAACCGGTCTGTGGTGAGAAGAAGCAAGGTGCCTCAAAATGTTGAAGGCAGACCATCATGGCTGGCAGGGCAAGAATGGAAGGCGAGATGCTAGAGGGAGCAGCAGGAGACAGACTGTGCAAGGCTTTGAGGTTCGTGTATGCAACTTTAACTTCTGTCCTTAGTAATGAGAAGCCACTGAAACATTTTAAGTTGAGGAGTGACTTGATCACATTTACACTTTGTAAAGGTCGCTGTAGTTGCTGTGAGAAAAAATATTTGGGAAGGTAGTTGTTAATATGTGACCGTATGCAATTTCTGCCTTTTGCTGCAGGATCTGTAAAATGAGATTAGAGCAGATGTTTTGAAAGACACGCTCCCATTAGAAATATCCATGTGATGGCTGGGCTCTGTGGCTCATGCCTGTAATCCCAGCACTTTGGGAGGCTGAGGCTGGTGGATCACCTGAGGTAAGGAGTTCGAGACCAGCCTGGCCAACATGGTGAAACACTGTCTCTACTAACAATACAAAAATTAGCCAGGCATGGTGGTGCGTGCCTGTAATCCCACCTACTCAGGAAGCTGAGGCAGGAGAATCCCTTGAACCTGGGAGGTGGAGGTTGCTGTGAGCCAAGATCCGCCATTGCACTCCAACCTGGGTGACAGAGTGATACTCTGTCTCAAAGAGGAAAAAAAAAGAAATATTCATGTGGGGTATACGTGGTGATGCACTATCCAGACCCTCCTTCAGTGAAGGACTTGTGTCCTCAGTTGCTGAGAGTGCTGCCCACAGACAACTTTCAGCTGGCAGTGAGTTTGGAAATTGTGCCAGTTGCAGAGATCTCTTTCACCCAATGTGATGCTGTTTCCAGAGCCCACATCAAGAACTGTGTGATGTAGAGTATGAAGGTCTGGCTGTCAGCCCAACACAGACCAAGTCTGAAGGGCTATTCTAGTTCCAAAGCTTCCTGAGGGGCCTGCATCAAAATTCACCTTCCTTCCCTGTGTACTCCTGCTTCCACCCTTTTCCCTTCCACAGGTGCTGGTCCTAAGGGCGCTCCTTAATAAACATCCTTCCCACAAAACTCTGTCTCAAAATCTGCTTCACAGAGAACACAACTTGCAACATTATGTCAGTGTAATGCATTGGGGTCACCTCCTTGTGACTTCACTAATGTTATGAAAAGTGTTGATGACAGCCAGGAAGGATATAACGTAGCATATACAATTTTGAATTTAAATAATTTTAAAACCAAGTATATTTGCTTACTGCCAAATTAATGGGTCTATTTTAGAAAATTCAAAACATGTAGACATAAAAAAGGAAACAAGTATTTTATTGATTACTTTGGTAATTCACTTCTTACCGCTTCCAGAGAGATGCAGTAGATGTGTTTTTCTCTGTTCTTCCTGATCAGTACAACTAAAGATCTTGAACATTACACATAAAACAAACAGCAGAAGACTTGAAAAGTGGAAAGAAAGCTAGGAACCTCAGGAACTGAGGAACAACATCGTGGTTATTTCCCTGGGTTTTTTTGTTTGGTTGGTTAATTTTTGCCTCATATATTCCAGAACCTAGAGGTGAAGAAGCTGGAACCACCTACGCCAAAATAATCCCAACAAAAATATGACCAGGAGAAAATAAATAAATAAATAAATAAAAGACCAGGAAAGGGGCAGCCAAGGAAAGCAGAAAACTTTTACACAATTACAAGTCTACTTCAGCGAAACATCACAGAAAAAAGAAAAAGAAAAAGAAAAAAAAACCTGTGGCCCCACCCTCACCCATGACAGCAAAGGCCGAGTGGAGCTGAGATTAACATCTAACATCCTCAGGAGGCTGTAATGAGGCCTCCTATATCCCAAGTGTGTGGTATCAGAGAATGCCAAGGAAGGAGCTTGGACTTTGACTTTCACTCCTGATAGCTGGTGATGAAGGTCTTCCCTCCTCTTCCCTATGCTAGTGGTGTCCATGTGGGGAGCTGGAACTCCCACCCTTGCCCAGTAGGAATGGGAAGTCCACCCTGGGGGCCAAGTAGGGAACCTGAACTGCTATAGAAGTAACAAGGTGATGCCCCCTCCCCATCTCCTACTGGAATAGATCAGAAGAAGTCCATTAAAAGTAAGTTTAAATAAGATTCAGAGTCTTCTAATGAATAAATGTCCAGACTTCAACCAAAAATCACTAGTCATACCAAAAAATAGGAAAATTCAAAATGGAATGAAAAGAGACAGCCTATAGGAAACAACATCAAAATGACAGAGATGTTAAGTTAATATCATAAAAACTTTAAGGCATCCATGAAAAGGGAGTTAGGAATGTTCTTGGAACAAATGAAAGAAATAGAAATGCTCAGCAGAGAATAAGAAAACTTCAACAAAGAAAAAGATGAAAAAGAAGAACCAAATGAAAATTTTAGAACTAAAACTATAATAGCTGAAGAAAAAAAAAAAGAAAATAGTTGAAAATAAAACTATAATAGCTGAAGAAAAAAGAAAAAAGAAAAATAGCTGAAGAAAAATTTTAGAACTAAAACTATAATAGCTGAAGAAAAAAGTGGTTGGGCTGAACTGCAGAATGGAGGAGAAGACAAAAAAATCAGTGAACTGAAAGACAATAACAGAAACTACCCAATCTAAACAACATAGAGAATAGTGATTAGAAGAAAAATAAAGCCTCAAGGCCTTGTGGGACTATAACAAAAGGTCTAACTTTGTGTCACTGAAATCCTAGAAAGAGCGAAGAAGGGGTAAGGCTGAAGAAATAATGATTGAAAGCCCTCAAATTTAGCAAAAGACATAAATCTACAGATTGAAGAAGCTGAGATAACACCAAATAGGGTGAACTCAGAGAAATCCATGCTAAGACAAAGCACAATTAAAGACTGAAAACAAACAAACAAAAAATGTTGCCAAGGTAGGAAGATCACTTGAGCTCAGGAGTTTGAGAACAGCCTGGGCAACATAGGGAGAACACGTTTCTACATTTTTTTTTTTTTTTTTTTAATTAGCTAGACATGGTGGTTCACACTTGTAGTCCCAGCTTCTCAGGAGATTGAGTTGGGAGGACTGCTTGAGCCTGGGAGGTTGAGGCTGCAGTGAACTGTGATCATACCACTGCACAGCAGCCTGGGAAACAGAGCAACACCCTGTCTCAAAAAAATAAATAGATAAAAATTTTTTTTGAAAGTAGCTAGAGAAAATGACTTATATCTATAGGGGAAAACAATTCAAATGACAGAGAATTTCTTATCAGAAACCATGGAAAACAGAAGGAAGTGGCACATTGTTTTTCATGTGCTGAACGAAAAGAGATGAAAACCCAGAATCCCATCCCAGCAAATTAATGCTTCAAGAAGAATGGGAAAATCAAGACATTATAAATTGAAGGAAAACAAAGTTTGTCATCAGTAGACCTATCCTACAAGAATGGCTAAAGGACGTTCTGTAAACAGTAAGGAAATGATTTATAAAAAGTAGGGCGGGATTGTAGAAGATAAAGAAGAAAGAACATGCTAAGCAAAAATATGGGAAAACACAATAGATTTTTCTTCTCTTGCATTTTCTAAGTTATGTTTGACAGTTTAAGCTGTCTGATGGGATTAAAATTTTGTTGAGGAAATATCTAAGACCATTATATCGTAAATGTGGGAGAGTAAAGGGATAGAAAGGAAGGTAAGGTTTCTATATTTCACTCAAACTACTAAAATGACATGATAGATTGTAAAAAGTTATGTATACATAATAGAATACCTAGAGCAGTCACTAAAAAAGCTAAAAAGAAGGAATACTCAAAAACATTATAGATAAACCAGAACAGGATTTTAAAAACTGTTCGAGTAAACCACAGGAAGGCAGGAAAAATAAAATAGAAACAAAAACACAGAGAACATAAAGTGAAAAATAAAATGGCATACATAAGCCCTGACATATTAATAATCATGTTAAATGTAAATGGTCTAAATACACCAATTAAAAGACATTGGCAGAGTGAACCAAAAAGCATGACCTAACTACATGCTGTCAACAAAAGCTCCCTACAGATATAATGATATAGGCATTTTTAAAGTAAAAGAATGAAGAAAAATGTATTATGAAAATGTTAATCAAAGTGAACCAGAAATAGCTATATTAATATGATAGACTGCAGAGCAGAGAAAATTACCACATATAAGCATAATGATAAAAAGGATATTAAAGGGATGAAGAAGACATAGCAATTCTAAAAGTGTTTTAACCAAATATAAGAGCTGCAAAATATGTAGAGTAAAAACTGGTAGAACTGAAAGTAATAAACAAATCCACATTTGTAGTTTGAGGAGGCACACCCCTCTCTCAAAAATTTAAAGAACAATTAAACAGAGAATTGGTAATTATATAGAATACATCAATAACACCATCAACTAATGGGATTTAATCAAAATTAATAGAACACTCCATTCAACAACAGCAGAATACACATTCTCATCAAGATACCACAGAATGTATACCAAGATCAGGACAACATCCTGGGCCATAAAAGAAACTTCAACAACTTTAAAAGAATTGAAATAATACAATGTGTTTTCTGACCACAATAGAATCAAACTAGAAATCAATAACAGAAAGGTAACAGGAAAATCTCCAAACACTTAGAACTGTGTTGTTAGAATCTAAGTGGTAAAAGAGGGTCAAAAAGGTAGTCTAAAGGGAAATAAAAATTACATTGAATTTGCAGGGCACGGTGGCTCATGTCTATAATTCCAGCACTTTGGGAGGTTGAGACAAGAGGTTTGCTTGAGCCTATGAGTTCGAAGTAGCAATGAGCCATGATTATGCCTCTGTACTCCAGGCTGGGAAACAGAGTGAGACTCCAGAAATAAAATAGAAATAGAAATCATATCAAAACGTGTGGGATACAGGTAAGTAAAGGAATTAGCACTGCATGCATACACTTTCTAGAAAAGACAAAGAGGTTTTTTCTTTTACTTTTTCTTTCTTTTTTTTTGGTTTGAGACAGGGTCTTGCTCTGTCGCCCAGGCTGGAGTGCAGTGGCACAGTCTTGGCTCACATAAACGTCAAATTCCTAGGCTCAAGCAATCCTCCCACCTCAGCCTTCTGAATAGCTGAGACTACAAGCATGTGCCGCCACCCCTGGCCAATTTTTGTATTTTTTGTAGAGATGGGTTTTTGCTGTGTGGGCCAGGCTGGTCTTGAACTCTTGACCTCAGGTGATCTGCCCGCCTCAGCCTCCCAAAGTGCTGGGATTACAGGCGTGAGCCACTGCACCCAACCTAATTTTTTTTTTTTTTTTTTTTTGAGGCAGAGTCTTGCTCTGTTGCCCAGGCTAGAGTGCAGTGGTGCAATCTCAGCTCACTGCAACCTCTGCCTCCTGGGTTCAAGTAAATCTCCTGCCTCAGCCTCCCAAGTAGCTGGGATTACAGGTACACACCACTATGGACAACCAATTTTTGTATTTTTAGTAGAGACAGAGTTTTGCCATGTTGGCCAGGCTCGTCTTGAGCTCCTGACCTCAAGTGATCCACCTGCCTTGGCCTCCCAAAGTGCTGGGATTACAGGCTTGAGCCACCATGCCCAACCTGAAGAAAGAAATTTAAAAAGATCTAAGTCAATGGAGAAACATATGAGGTTCATGGATTGGATGTCTCAACATAGTAAAAATGTCAGTTTTCCCCAAAGTAATATACAGATTTAATATGATTTCTATCAAAATCCTAGTTATTTTGTAGATTTAGAAGTGATTATTCTAAAATTTATATGGAATGGGAAAGGAATGGGAATAGAACAGTTGTGGAAAAAAGAATAGAGTGGGATAAATCAGTCTACCTAATTTTAGGACTAGTTATACAGCTATAGCAATCAAGACTGTAAGTTACGGATGGAGGGATAAAACAGATAGCTGAATGGAACTGAATAGAATACCCAGAAATAGATCTATACAAATATGGCTGATGGATTTTTAAAAATAAAAGTGCAAGAGTAATTTAAAAAAATAGACTTTTGCACATATGGTGCAGGAACAATCAGACATCCATAGGCAAAAAAATTAACCTTGACCTAGGCTCATACCTTATTTTAAAAAATGAACTCAAAATAGATCACTGACTTACTTTAAAAACAGAAAACTGTAAAACTTTTAGGAAAGAAACATGGGGGAGGTCTTTGGAAACTAGGACTAGGAAAGAGTTATTAAACTCAACTCCAAAAGTATAACTAATAAAGGGAAATATTGATAAGCTAGGCTCCTCCAAAATTAAAAACTTTCACTCTATGAATGACCTGGGGAAAAGAATAAAGACAGGCTAAAAACTGGAGCAAATATTTGCAAACTACATATTCCATAAAGGACTAGTATGTAGAATATATAAGGAACTCTCAAAATTCAACATTAAAAAAAAACAGTCCAATTAGAAAATGGGGAAAATATATCAAGATAAAATTTTTTCAGAGGATATACAGATAGTACATAAGCCCATGAGAAAATATTCAGCATCATTAGTCATTAGGGAAATGCACATTAAAGCCACGGTGGTTTAATACTATATACATATAGATACTGCTATACACATATTAGAATGATTAAAACAAAAATAATAAATAAGGAACAACACCAAATTATGATTAAAACCAGAGAAACTATACCACCCACACATTGCTAGTGGGCACGTAAAGTAAGCCAATGAGGAAAACAGTCTGGTAGTTCCTTTTTTTTTTTTTGAGACAGTGTCTCAATGTGTTCCCCAGACTGGAGTGTAGTGGTGGGATCTCGGCTCACTGCAACCTCCACCTCCTGGGTTCAAGTGATTCCTCTGCCTCAGTCTCCCGAGTAGCTGGGATTACAGGCATGTGCCACCATGCACAGCTAATTTTTTAAACTTTAATAGAGACAGGGGGTTTCACCATATTGGCCAGGTGGGTCTCAAACTCCTGACTTCAAGTGATTCACCCACCTCAGCCCCTCAAAGTGTTGGGATTACGGGCATGAGCCACCATGCCAGGCTGGTAGTTACTTAAAAATTAAACATGCCACTACCATGCAACCCAGCAATTGTACCCCTTGGCATTTATCTCAGAGAAATGAAGACTTACATTCACACAAAAACTTGTAAACATATGTTCATAGTGGCTTTCTTTGTAATATCCATACACTGAAGACAACACAGATGTAAAACCCACTTGTCGTACATCCATACCATGGAATAATATTCAGTCAAAAAATGGAATGCACTATTTATTCATGCAACAACATAGATGAATCTCCAGAGAATATGCTAACTAAAAAAGTAATCCACCAAAGGTAATATACTGATTGATTCCATTTATATAACATTCTTGAAACTAAAAAATCATAGAAATGAACAGCAGATTAGTGGTTGTCATGAGTTAAGGGGGAGGTAGGAACAGGAGGGAGGTAGATGTGCTATGAAGGGCATTATGAGGGACCTTTTAGTGATGGAACTGTATCTTGACTATATTTCTGTCAATATCCTGGTTGTGATATTGTACTAAAGTTTTGCAAGATGTTACCATTGGGGTAAACTGGGCAAAGTGTGCAAGGGATTTCTCTGTTACTTCTTAAAATTACATGTGAATCTATAAGTATCTCAAATTAAAAATCTTAATTTACCCACCAAGTTATTTCATGGATATTGACAAACTGATTCTAAAGTTTCCATAGAGAGGCAAAAGACCCAGAATAGCCAATATCATACAGAGAGAGAATGAAGTTAGAGAACTGACACTACTAGACTTCAAGCCTACAAAGCCACAGCAATTGAGACAGTGTGGTACTGGTGAAAGAATAGACAAATGGGTCAATGGAAGACAATAGAGAGCCTAGAAATAGACTCACACAAATATAGTTAACCGATCTTCGACAAAGGAGCAAAGGCAGTTCAATGATGAAAGGAGAGTCTTTTCAACAAGTGGTGCTGGAACATCCAGACATCCATATGCAAAAAATTGAATCTAGGGACAGACCTTACACTCTTCCCAAAAATTAACACAAAATGAATCTTCTAGAAGACATGAATCTTCTAGAAATTAACACAAAATGAAACTTCTAGATGACAACATAAGAGATCATCTAGATGGCCTTGGTTTTGGCAATCAGTTTTTAGATACAACACCAACGGAATGGTCCATGAAAGAAAGAATCAATAAGCTGACTTCATTAAAATTAAAAATGCTGCTTGAATCATCTCATATGTTCTGCATGAAAAAAAAGAAGTCTGTTCTGTGAAGGACAAGAGGATGAGAAGACAAGCTACAGGCTACAAGAAAATATTTACAGAAGACGTATCTGATAAAGGTCTGTTGTCCAAAATATACAAAGAGCTCTTAAAACTCAATAATAAGAAAATGAACAACATGATTAATAAATCAGCAAAAGATTTCAAGAGACACCTGACCAAAGAAGATATACAGATGGCAGATAAGCATGTGAAAAGATGTTCAAAATCATATGCCATTAACAAATTACAACAACAATGAAGTGTCTCTGTACCCCTGGCTTCAAGTGATTCTCCTGCCTCAACCTCCCTAAGTGCTGGAATTACAGGCATGAGCCACCATGCCCAGCACAATGAGATGTCATGCATAACTATTAGAACCACTAACATCCAAAACACCACCACCAACAAAAGCTGTTGAGGATGTAGAACAACAGGAACTCACGTTCATTGCTAATGAGAGTGCAAAATGGTACAGCCATGTTGGAAGACATTTTGGTAGTGTCTTACAAAACCAAACATACTCTTACCGTGTGACCCAACAATCAGGCTCCTAGGTATTTACACGAACGAGTTGAAAACTCCCATCCAAACAAAAAGTTACACATAGTTTATAGCAGTTGTATTCATAATTGTCAAAACTTGGAATCAACCAAGTCCTTCGGTAGGTGAATAGATAACCTGTGGTACAACAAAATACTATTAAGTAATACAAAGAAATCAGCTATAAATCCACAAAAATAAAGAAAGGAGACCTTAAATATATATTACCAAGTAAAAGAAGCCAGTCAGAAAAGACAACATATTGTATGATTCTGGATAAAATAGGCAAAACTATGGGGACAATAAAAAGTCAGCTGGACGTGTGGCTCATGCCCACCTGTAATATCAGCACTTTGGGAGGTCAAGGCAGAAGGATCTTTTGAGCCCAGGAGTTTGAGACCATCCTGGGCAACATGGTGAGACTTCATCTCTTCAAAAAAAAAAAAAAAAAAAAAGTCACACATGGTGGTACATGCAGGCATGCTGTGGTCCCAGCTACTCAGGAAGCTGAGGTGGGAGGATCATCTGAGCCTGGGATGTTGGGGCTGCATGAGGCATGATCACACCACTGCACTTCAGCCTGGGTGACATAGTGACACTCTGTCTCAAAAAATAATAATAAATATGTTAAAGTTACCCACAAATGACGGTGCACACCTGTAGTCTCAGCTACCCAGGAGAAGGAGGTGGGAGAATGCTTGAGCCCAGGAGTTTGAGGCTGCAGTGAACTACGATTGTGCCAATGCCTGGGCAACAGAGTGAGATTATGAATCTAAAACATGAAATAAAATAAAACATACAAAAAACTCCCAAACAAACAAAAGATAATGATATCCAGGGATTTGGTGACAGGGAGGACACTGCAGAGCACAAGGGATTTTTATGGCAGTGAAACTATTGTCTTTGGTACCATAATGAATATATGTCATTATGTATCGTCAAACCCATAGTGTACAACACCAAGAGTGAAGCCCAGTGTGAACTATGGACTTTAGGTACTAACGACGTGTCAATGTCGGCTCATCAAAATCAAATGCACCACTCTGGTGCAGGATGTCGATGACAGTGGAGGCTGTGAGTGTGTCGGGGGAGCGGGTATATAGGAACTCTTTGTACTTTCCACTCAGCTTTGCTGTTAACCTAAAACTCCTCTAAAAAATAGTCTATTTAAAAAGTAAAGTAGACTGGTTGGCTGGGCATTACAGGCTCATGCCTGTAATCCCAGCACTTTGGGAGGCTGAGGTGGGCAGATACCTTGAGTCCAGGAGTTCAAGACCAGCCTGGGCAACATGATAAAACCCCGTCTCTATTAAAAGTATGTTCTTATTGGCCGAGCATGGTGGCCTATGCATGTATTCCCAGTACTTTGGGAGGCTGAGGTGGGAGGATCACGTGAGGTCAGGAGTTCGAGACCAGCCTGACCAACATGGTGAAATCCCATCTTGATACTAAAAATACAAAACTAGCTGGTGTGGTGGCAGGCACCTGTAATCCCAGCTACTTGGGAGGCTGAGGCAGGAGAATTGCTTGAATCCAGGAGCCAAGATCGCGCCATTGCTCTCCAGCCTGGGTGACAGAGCGAGACTCCATTTAAAAAAAAAAAAAAGTTTTTAATTATAGAAAAAGGGAAAAAGGTAGACTGGTTATGGAATTACAGGGCATCTTTTTAATCCCTTGGAAGAAAAGTTTTACTCCCTCATTAGACATGACTCTTCAAATGCACTTTGAAATCTGTGAGATTGCTTTCTCTAATTTGCATACAATCAACAATAAATACATAGGGAGGTAATAACAGTACTAATCAATACCAAATCTCAAAGAAATTTGGAGATTATATGATTCAGTGTTTGTCAAACTTTTGCACATATTGGTCTTTTAAAAAAGTATAAAATCATAAATGGAACTTAGTAAACGAAAAAGATGAAGGTGAGGGCTCCCTGTTCTGAAAGTAGGGGTAGAGTGGGCAGCCTGAAGCCCCACCAGCTTGGTTCCCCTTTGCCTCAGGGGACACCTGGAATGCATTTCCCTGACTTGGAGGCCACTGGTTTGACCTGAGGTTCTCACTTTACTGAGAAAAATGTGTCTTGCTTGAGGTTACCCATCTGACTGGTTGAAATCAGGTCTATGGAATCTCAGGTCAGACTCTTTTCCATTCTGCTTTACCCTGCTTGATTTGTGGGGATTCTCAGGTTAACATATGTTGGAAGACAAACTGGGACTCAGGTGTCAGAGGTGGTGGAAGATAATAGAGAGGCAAAGGAAAGGAGACAAGAGGGAAGATAGTCAAATTCTGTGCAATACACAGACTGGAGTCTGAATGGGGTAAAGAAACCCACAGGAGTCAGAATTCATAAAATCTGTCTCTGTCGGAAGCCCAAGTTCTAAGAGAAGTTCATCTTGGACCTGAAGCAGGGTAGACTCAAGTGGATAAAGACTTTCCCAGATAACTGCAGGGAAGTAGCACCTGAACTTGCCATGTGTTGGGTCACTGTGCCTGCAGCACCTAGGACAGTAGCTGGCATGTAGTAAGTGAGTAATAAATATTGGGTGAATGCCAGCCTGGGCAACATGGCAAAACCCTGTCTCTACAAGAAATATCCAAATTAGTTGGGCATGTTGGCACATGCCAGTAGTCACAGCTACTCTGGAGGCTGAAGTGGGAGAATCACTTGAGACTGGGAAGCAGAGGTTGCAGTGAGCCGAGATCCTGCCACTGCACTCCAGCCTGGGTGATAAAGTGAGACGCTGTCTCAAAATATTTATTTCCTAATAATACATCCATTCACCAAAGATATATAATATATTAAAATACATAATATGCATTATGTATAAAATATATAACATATAAAATATATAACACATAATACATAATTTATATATTATATATAATTTTTATTATATATAACATATATTATATAATATATAGATTTTTTGTAATATATGTTTTAATATATATTACAAATCTATGTTAAAATCTATATGATATATAATATATATAGGGGGTGAATAAATGCATCATTAAACTTTAAAATCCTGTCTATAAGGGCACTACTACCCATACCCTCGGGAAAATAATTCTGGCTTTTTACAGTAGCATGAAAAACCTCTCTTCTTTAAATGGTGGAATGTGAACTACTAATCCTGTCTTTATTTAAAATTGTAATATTTTGGCTGAGCGTGGTGGCTCATGCCTGTAATCCCAGCACTTTGGGAGGCCGAGGCAGGCGGATCACCTGAGGTTGGCAGTTCGAGACCAGCCTGGCCAACATGGAGAAACCCCATCTCTACTAAAAATACAAAATTAGTCGGGCATGGTGGTACATGCCTGGAATCCCAGCTACTCAAGAGGCTGAAGCAGGAAAATTGCTTGAACCCAGGAGGTGGAGGTTGTGAGAGCCGAAAAGAAATCGTAATATTTTGTAGATCATGAGTTTTTCTCTTAATTTTTTTATTTAAAATATTGCATTAAGATATTACTTATCTTTTTTTTTTTTTTTTTTTTTGAGACAGAGTTTTGCTCTTGTTGCCCAGGCTGGAGTGCAATGATGCAATCTCAGCTCACCGCAACCTCCGCCTCCCAGGTTCAAGTGATTCACCTGCGTGAGCCTCCCAAAGTGCTGGGATTACAGGTATGAGCCACCGCGCCTGGCCAATATTATTTTTCTTGATTACTGAGTTTGCTCCTCCTTAATTTTGTACATGAGGCATGTTCCTTTTACACCTCCACCTAGTCTTGATCCTGATGTGAAGCTACACTGAAAGCAGGTAGCTCACATTTGTACACACACCATTCAGGAGATTTTTTTTCCTCTTCCTTTTGCTTTTGCTCAAATCTGTCTTTGAACAAAAATATATTCAACATTGGCCATGTGTGAGGTAATTCCAGGGATTGTTAAGGGGATGCCCAGATAAGTCAGGAACTTAGCTACAGTCATAGAAATAATACATGCGAATAATTACAACTTTAGCTACAGGAGTGCTGTAAGAAGTAAAGGAAAGAGGCTTTGAGTGGGTGAGAGGTAACTTTTATTTGGGTGAACTTAGAGAAACCTTTTGGAGAAGGCCACCTTTGAGATGGATCTTCAAGAGGGAACTTAAACGGATTGGATGCAGCCCAGATCCTTTAGGGAGTGTATAGAAAATCAATCAATCAATGAATCAATAAAACAGATATTTTTTGTTGTTGTTGAGATGGAGTCTTGCTCTGTTGCCCAGGCTGGAGTGCAATGGTACAATCTCAGCTCACTGCAACTTCTGCCTCCTGGGTTCAAGTGATTCTCCTGCCTCAGGCTCCTGAGTAGCTGGGATTATAGGCTCACATAATCACGCCTGGCTAATTTTTGCATTTTTAGTAGAGACAGGGCTTCCCCATGTTGGCCAGGCTGATCTCGAACTCCTGACTTTAGGTGATCCACTTGCTTCAGCCTCCCAAACTGCTGGGATTAAAAGTGTGAGCCACTGCGCCCAGCCATAATGGGTATATTTTGTGATAATTTAAAGAACAGGTATGATGATGGCATGGCTATTTTTTTTCCTCTGGTGAAATTCCACATAATGTAATTGTAGATTTTAACAGTGACAGCTACAACAAATAATTCAAAATGGCTTACTTGCCTTTTTGTAGGATTACAAATTCATTTTAGGTTCTTCAGCCCACAAGTGATAACTGACAATGTCTCTCAGCAGGACCCAATATGTGGGACACAAATCTTTCTCATAGGAAAGTTTAAACTGGGGATTATTTCCAAATGCCAGGGTTGCTGCTTCCCCCTGCTGGTAGGAAAAAATGTCGTAGGCAAAGCAAAGCACAAGCACTCTCCCCACCCATGTGTGCTGCACACAGATCTGGATTGTTGACATTGTCAGTGATAAGGTCATTAGCACCCATGAAGTAACAACAACAACAAAATAGTGATTAGGAATTGAAACTATACTGCAGACTGCAGGAAAGAAAAATACATTAGCAATGTCTCTCATCCAAAGTGCATCATTAAGGCCGGGGATGGTGGCTCATGCCTGTAATCCCAGCACTTTGGGAGGCCAAGATGGGTGGATCACCTGAAGTGAGGAGTTCGAGACCAGCCTGGACAACATGGTGAAACCCCATTTCTATAAAAGTAAAAAAATTAGCTGGACGTGGTGGTGCGCATCTACAGTCCCAGCTACTCGGGAGGCTGAGGCAGCAGAATCACTTGAACCTGAGAGGCAGAGGCTGCAGTGAGCAGAGATCACACCACTGCACAGCAGCCTGGGTGACAGAGTAAGAGTCTGTCTTAAAAAAAAAAAAAGCATCGTTAAAACCGTATACAGTATATGACCTTATAAAAATCAGGAAGAAGCAGGGAGTGGAGATGAAATTTTTATTTTCTTTTTTCCTTTCCTTTCCTTTTCTTTTTTTGAGACGGAGTTTCACTCTTGTTGCCCAGGCTGGAGTGCAATTGTGCAATCTTGGCTCACTGCAAACTTTGCCTCCCGGGTTCAAGTGATTCTCCTGCCTCAGCCTCCTGAGTAGCTGGGATTACAGGTGTGTGCCACCATGCCTGGATAATTTTGTATTTTTAGTAGAAATGGGGTTTCTCCATGTTGATTAGGCTGGTCTTGAACTCCTGACCTCAGGTGATCTGCCTACCTCGGCCTCCCAAAGTGTTGGGATTACAGGTGTGAGCCGCCGTGCCCAGTCTTTTTTTTTTTTTTTTTTTTTTTTTTGGCAGAGTTTCACTCTGTTGCTTAGGTTGAAGTAGAGTGGCACTAGCACGGCTCAAGCAATCCTCCCACATCAGCCTTCCAAGTAACTGGGACCCCAGGTGCATGCCAGCTTACCCAGCTTGGAGATAAAAATTTTTACTTGCTGTCTTCCAATTATTCTGCTCGGGTTGATCAGCAAGCCAAAGATACAATGTAACTGACTAACAGATGCTCAGAGATTATTATCTATAAACCTGTCTACCAATGACAGAGGTAGTAAGGCCAACAAAATTAACAAGTTGCTGCAACAATTGGACTTGCATAAGCATAAATAAACAAA
This sequence comes from Rhinopithecus roxellana, assembly GCF_007565055.1. Classification (NCBI taxonomy): domain Eukaryota; kingdom Metazoa; phylum Chordata; class Mammalia; order Primates; family Cercopithecidae; genus Rhinopithecus; species Rhinopithecus roxellana. The sequence continues at coordinate 31,160,237 of NC_044551.1, read as the reverse complement.
TAAAAGGAATTTTGACCCTTACCGGGCATCAAATACAAAAATTAACCCAAAAAGGATCATAGACCTAAATGTAAAACTTAAAATTAGAAAACTTGTAGAAGAAAACAGAGGAAAAATCTTTGTGACTTTGAGTTAGGCCAAGATTCTTGGAAAGGACACAAAAAGTATGAACCATGAAAGAAAATGATTGATAAACTGGTCATCACAAAGAAAAAACTCTGCTTGCTGAAAGACACTTAAAAAATGAAATGATTAACCACAGACTAGGAGAAAATATTTGTAAAAGACATATCTGATCAAGGACTTATACCTTGTGTGTATTTGTGTGTGTGCCTTTACAATTCAATAGTAAGAAAACATGCCAATTTAAAAATTGGGCAAAAATTTTGAACACACAGTTCACCAAAGAAAAGATATATATGGCCAGTAAACACATGAAAGATATCTAATATGAAGGAAATGCAAATTAAAATCATTATACAGATATTAGAATAGCAAAAAGTAAAAAATAAAAGGATAATACCAAGTGCAGATTGAGGGCAACTATACCTCCTAGAGATTGCTGAGAAATGAAAAATAAGCAGCCTCTTTAGAAAACTGCTTGGTAGTTTCTCATATAGTTAAATACATAATTATTATAAGGTCCAGCAATTGTATCATTATGTTGTTATCCAAAAGAAATGAAAACATATGTCCACACAATTGACTTGCATGGGAATGTTTATAGTAGTTTTGCTAATAATCACCTCAAACTGAAATCACCCAAATGTCTATTAACCAGTGAATCAATACATGAATTACAGTACATTCATACAATGGAATATTCCTTATCTGTAAAAAGGAACAAAGTATTATACATTGAACAACATTGATGGACTTCAAAAGTATTATGCTAGGTGAAAGGAACCAGATACCAAAGACTGCATACTTTCTAATTTCATTTACATGACATTCTGGAAAAGGTAAAACTATATGAGCAGAAATCAGATCAGTGGTTACTAGAGGATGGGGATAAAGGGAAGGAATCGAATAAAAAAAAAAAAGTTGTTGGGGTGATGAAATATTCTACATCTTAATCCAGGTGGTAGTGGTTTTATGCCAGTGTGTATTTATCAAAACTCACATAACTATTCACCTAGAGTTAATTTTATTCTATGTGAAGTATCCCTCAATAAACCTAAATTTTAAAAAATCAGTAGGGTGGAAACTAAAAATTTCTGCTTGCCATTTAGGTTCAAATGATAGCGATGTTTTCTATAATGTGCCAAGATCCTAAGGGAGGCAAGAAGTCGGTTACCGTGCATCTTTGCCCATTTCTACCCTTTCATCTCCCCCGCTCTTTCTTTCTTTGCTCACTAGTTAGGGAGCACACAGGCTCCCTTCCTGTCTCTAATTCAGAAAGATCATGGCAGCCCCACGCTCTTTGCATTTGCTGTCTCCCAGATCTCTGCACAATTCACTCCTTCATATCTTGTTTCCAGAGTTAACCTTCTGTGAGAGGCTACCGTGACCACCCTGTGTAAAGTAGCTATCCCCCAACCCATGTCACTATCATGTTAATCTGTATTATACTCTCCCCCATAGCCCTTGTCGCTATTCGAAGTTTTTACTTGTTTGCATATTCCTTGTCTGTGTCTCTCTAGAGCACCTTCTAGAGAGAACACCTTTTTCTTGTCTTTTTTTTTTTTTTTTTTGAGACGAAGTCTCGCTCTGTCACCCAGGCTGGAGTGCAGTGGCACAATCTTGGTACACTGCACGCTCCGCCTCCCGGGTTCACACCATTCTCCTGCCTCAGCCTCCCAAGTAGCTGCGACTACAGGCGCCTGCCACCACGCCTGGTTAATTTTTTTTGTATTTTTAGTAGAGACAGGGTTTCACCGTATTAACCAGGATAGTCTCGATCTTCTGACCTCGTGATCCGCCCACCTCGGCCTCCCAAAGTGCTGGGATTACAGGCGTGAGCCACTGCGTCCGGCCATGAGAACACCTTTTTCAAAGGCCCCACTGGCTTTTGTCTGTTTCTTTAGACTTCCAGACCAGTGCCGGCACAACAGATACACAATACATATTTATTCAATGAGCATATTCCTTGTTAAGCTGCAGTAGGCATCTTTAAGGAATAAGCTTTCCATCGAGATTCTGCAAATATAGTCACATAATTAAATGTTTAACACACATCATATTGTCACTAGCCCTTCTCATGATATGCACTTCATATCCATTATTCATTTGAAGTTTATTGGAAAGAACACTAGATTGATAATCAAGAGTCCAAGATTCTAGCCTTGATTCTGCTACTAACTGTTAAGACACTGCACCTTTGGGCCCAGTAATTCTATTTCTAGAAATTTATTCTAAAGAACAAAATTGGATACATGCACAAACATATATGCACTGGGATGCTCATCATCCTGTGTAGTTATATTGGCTAAAATTGGGAGAAATATAATTTAACACAATGAGGCTTTGGCTAAAAAGACTGTGGTAAAACCACCAAAGCCACACTACGAATTTATTTGAAAGTGATGATTGTATTCATTTTGTTCCTTATTCAATAAACGCTCTTTGAGTATTTGTCAATTTCAGCCACTCTTGTATGTAGGTTCAAACAAAACAGCAGTAAATGAAACAAAGGTCCCATGCTCATAAACCTGGTATTTTTGATGGATAAGAAAGGCAATAAAATACATAAATATAAGATGATTTCAGATGATGAGAGGTTCTATGAAAAAAATATAATACACAGTAAGGGTTTCAGGGGCATCTCCCAAGAGAAAGATTGGGGATGTGCTATTTTGTATAGAGTAGTGTAACCCCAGAACTCTTTGAGGTCACATTTGACCAGAAACCTGAATGAAATGAGGAAACGAAGCCGGGCACGGTGGCTCACGCCTATAATCCCAGCACTTTGGGAGGCCGAGGCGGGCGGATCACAAGGTCAGGAGATTGAGACCATCCTGGCTAACACGGTGAAACCCCATCTCTACTAAAAATACAAAAAAAAAAAAAAAAAAAAAAAAAAAAAAAAAAAAAAAGGGAGAGAAATAAGGAAATGAGACGTGTGAATATCTATGGAAAGAGTTCCAGGCAAATGCATCGGCCCCCAAGACTGGGATGTACTTGGCAATTTTGTAGGGCCTATTATAGAGGCCGGGGGAGGATGTCAGATTTTATTCTAAAAGTAGTAGAAAGCGTTGGAAGATTTTGAATAGAAGAACGTTAAGACTGGTCTTATATTTTAAGAAGGTGTGGTAAATAGACGAAGGCAGGACAAAAATCAAAGAAATCCAGATGAGAGATAATGGCAGCATGGCATAGGACCATACCAGTGGGGACGGTGGTCAGTCATATTTGGAACTTTATTTACTTATTTTTAAATAGAGCTAATGCAAAAGGCTGGTATGGTAGTCTCGGTGGGGTATGGGAGAAAGGAGAAAAAGGTGATTCCTTAGATTGAACATTTGCAATTGAGTAAAGGGCAACTGGGTAAAGATGTCTGTCACTACTGGATATGAGGGTCTGAAGTGCAGAGGAAACAGTGTTCCACGGCCTGCATGTATCTGGGTGATATCTGACTGAGAAGTGGTTGGAGAACCGAGTCTTGGGGCAATCCAGATAACCAAATGTGCCAAATGCTGCTGACAGATGGAGTAAAATGAAGACTGGGAACAACCATTGGAAGTCACAGGTGCAGGACATATTGGGGTCAGCGGTGAGGATGAATTTCTTCAGGAAATAAATTTATATGTGCGGGGGAATTAAAACGGGGGAGGCCGGGCTAGGTGGTTCATGCCCATAATTCCAGCACTTTGGGTGGCCAAGGCGGGCGGATCACTGTAGGTCAGGAGCTCGAGACCAGCCTCACCAACACGGTGAAACCCTGTCTCTACTAAAAATACAAAGAGGAAAAAAAAAAATTAGCTGGGTGTGGTGGCACATGCCTGTAATCCCAGCTACTTGGTAGGCTGAGGCACGCGAATCGCTTGAAACCCGGAGACTGAGGTTGCAGCAGCCGAAATCGCGCCACTGCACTTCAGCCTGGGCGAAAGAGACTCCGTCTCAAAGAAAAAAAAATAAATAAATAAAATAAAATAAACCAACAAAAAACCCTGCATATCTATATTTTCGAATTTATATGTAAGATGTCTTCATTGTATGGGTTAAATTAAAAAAGAAAAGACAAAAGGAATGGAACTACCAGCCGCGACTGTCAGTAGAAGAGTGGTACCGGAACCGGGTGGAACACGCGCAGGCGCCTTTGCTAGGTTTTCTTTGAGAGGTTATTTTCGCGTCATAAATGTCTAAATTCATGGAAGTCTTACAAGAGCATGTTACACATTAAAATATAAGATTGTTTCTAGTTAATAAGGGGTCTATAAAAAATAAAGCAATAAGGTGTCTTGTTTAATTTCATGCCTTAAAGAAACAACCCTCAGCTACTACTTTTAAGTCAGTAAAAGGGGTAGGGATGGGAGGAGTCGAATATACGCAGGCGCAATATCGAGCGATCGGTCTGAGGCGGATCTAGAATCTCGTTAAAGGACAGCTCCTACAGCCAATCAAGGACAGGGTCGATGGCTTCTTCCAGGAGGAGAACGGAAATTAGTTACGGCTGCAGAGGGGAAGGCGGCTACCAGTGTAAAACCAGAGCTGAGGTGAGTGGGCGGCAACGGCTTGTGGCCCGCGCGTGTGTGCGTTTTTTTCTTCTGGACCCCGCGGTTTCCTCTGTACTGGGCTGGGAACTGGGGAGGCATGGAGGAGTTCGGCCTCCGAAGACGCTCTCTCGTCTTTCTGTCCCGAGTCTCTGCGAGACCGCGGCATCCCCGCTGCTCGCGGAGGTCTCGAGATGGACAGCCCGGAGGAGGGGTCTCAGCTCTGCAGTCCCAGGGCTTCCTCCGTGTGGGGTCGCCGAGCCGGAGTGGAGGTTGGGAGACCTGGTATCTAGTCCCCTCGCCTCTGTTTTTCTAAGCTGTGTGGCCTTGGGCGAGTTATTTGCCCTTTCTGGCCCTTTGTAACATGAGAGTAGGCCACCCTGCCCTTCCTTCTGGGAGCAGTTGTGAAACAGCTGAGATATGGGGGCAGGCGAGGGCGGTAGATTCCAACCAAGCCTAATCGTCAGGTCCATCTGGAGAGGTTTTTAAAGCGACATACTCGGGCCCATTCACAGTGGACAGAATGAATCAGATCTCTGGGGCTGGGACCCTGGAATATCTGTGGTCTTATGGCGAGGCGCCTTCTCCCCCAGTAGAATAAACACTAGATGTTGGATCTTGAGTCTAAGAACCAGTTATGATGCTTGGCTCTGGTTTTAATAAAATAAGACCTCCATCGCCTTTGAAAAGTTTCATCTAGAGAGACAGTAGAGAAGAATACAATTTTTGTAATATGCAAGTTCTAATTGTACAATTAGATGCTTCACGGCTTAGAGATATAAGAGCTTGCCCTTTGGAGCTAAAGGGACCTGGGATAAGAATTCTATTGTACCGTTTATTAACCTTTTGATCTGGGGCAACACTTCCCCTCATTGAGACTTGGGATCTTCACCTCTAAAATGAAATTGATAATAGAACTTAATTCGTGGGACCGTGTGGTGGCTCACACCTGTAATCCCAGCACTTTGGGAGGCCGAGGTGGGCGGATCACCTGAGGTCAGGAGTTCCAGACCAGCCTGGCCAACATGGTGAAAACCTGTCTTTACCGAGAAATAAAAAATTAGCTGGGCATGGTGGCACGCACTTGTAGTCCCTAGCTACTCAGGAGGGTCATGCAGTTGAATCCCTTGAACCCGGGAGGCAGAGGTGGCGGTGAGCCCTGATCGTACTACTGCCCTCCAGCGTGGGAGACAGATTGAGACCTTGTCTCAAAAAACAAAACAAAATAAACAACCTTAATTCATAGAATTGTTATGAAAATTATGTTAGAGAGGTCATAAAACAGCAGTACCTGTCATGTAGTTGGCCTTAGGAAAATGACAACCGAAGTACAGGAATGCACATCGTGTAGGAAAGTACAGAGCAGCACTCGTCACCTAAAAAGGTTTGAGTGGGATGAAACGTAAGCTGTCAAAAATTGTGTTTTGAAGTACCAGATCAATATTAATTCCTTGATTTTGGTAATTGTGCTGTGGGTAGAAGAAAACATTCTTGTCCTGGGAAAACACACTGAAGTATTCAGGGGTAAAGGAATGAGAAACCAATAAAGCAAATGAAGGAAAATGTTAACATTTGGAGAATCTGAGTGAAGAATATGGTGTTCTTTGTATATTCATGCACTTTTTCTGTAACCTGAATTTATGTTAAAAGTTTTTAAAATGTTGGCTGGGTGTGGTGGCTCACACCTGTAATCCCAGCACTTTGGGAGGCCAAGGCAGGAGGATTGCTTGACCTCAGGAGTTCAAAACCAGCCCGAGTAACATGGCAAAACTCTGTCTCTACAAAATATACAAAAATTAGCTGGGCGTGGTGACATATGCTTGTACTCCCAGGTGCTTGGGAGGTTGAGGTGGGAGGATCGCTTGAGCCTGGGAGGTCGAGGCTGCATCATCCTATGCACCACTGTGGCATAGTGGAAACTCAGGGCTGCACCATGCCTGCCCTTAGTACCTCACGAATTCTAAGTATAATATTGCTTCTAGTAGAATACTTGCCCCACCTGATGTTAGAGGGTGTTTGATAATACCAGTGTAAAGAAGCACTTCAGAATCTTCTCATTGGATGGTATACCTAGGCTTAAGGTAGAGTAAGTAGAGGTTATTATGGCCATAAAAGATACTGGGTTTGAACCTGGGGTTTGAAATTTCTGTGATAGTTATAGGGAAGTTAATGTGTCCATACAGGCCGGGCGCGGTGGCTCACACCTGTAATCCCAGCACTTTGGGAGGCCAAGGTGGGCGGATCACCTGAGGTGGGGAATTAAGAGACCAACCTGGCCAACATGGCAAAATCCTGTTTCTACTAAAAATACAAAAATTAGCCGGGCATGGTGGTGTGCGCCTGTAATCCCAGCTACTTGGGAGGCTGAGGCAGGAGAATTGCTTGAGCCCAGGAGGCAGAAGTTGCAGTGAGCTGAGATTGTACCACTGCACTCCAGCCTGGGCATCAGAGCAAGACTCCATCAGAGCAAGACTCTGTCTCAAAAAAAAAAAAAAAAAGTTAATGTGTCCATATAAAATTGCATAGTATACTGTGACAAAAAGGGTATGGAACTGAATCATTTCATTCAGGAACTTTGGATAATACCATGTGTTTAGGATTTAGCAGTGTTAATTTTGTCAGTGTTTATGAGAGATAAAGTAAGTATTTGCTATTGAAAATCAATCTAACATAAAGCAAAAGTGATTGTGATATGAGATTGGGAGACAACATGTGTAGTTTGGTTATGGAAGAGTAGAGAAATGGGGCATAAGTGGTGAGGGGCGTGGAATCCAGAAGATTTTCTTGTTTTTGTTTTTGAGACAGATTCTCGCCCTGTCGCCCAGGCTGGGGTGCAGTGGTGCAATCTCGGCTCACTGCAAGCCCCGCCTCCTGAGTTCACACCATTCTCCTGCCTCAGCCTCCTGAGTGACTGGGACTACAGGCACCCGCCACTGTGCCTGGCTAATTTTTTTTGTATTTTAGTAGAGACGGAGTTTCACCCTGTTAGCCAGGATGGTCTCGATCTCCTGACCTTGTGATCCGCCTGCCTCGGCCTCCCAAAGTGCTGGGATTACAGGTGTGAGCCACCGCGCCCGGCCGAAGATTTTCTTTAGAGATCAGAAGATGCTACAGATTTTTTTATGCTGATGAAATTATTAGGGAGAGAATGGAAAATACGTGAAAGGTTGAGAATATAATGCCTACTTAGAAAATATGGCAAACTTTCCCTATCATAAATGTTAGTTTTAGAAACCAAGGAGATCATCTTGTCTTGGACCCCAAACTACTGGAAGAAAAGGAAGAAAATATTCTGTCTGTTGTTATGAAATGTAACAGGTTTGTTTTGTGGCTCTAATAAATCTTTGGTCTGTGTCCATAGGTTCTTGATAGTCCACAATGGGTGAACCACAGCAAGTGAGTGCACTTCCACCACCTCCAATGCAATATATCAAGGAATATACCGATGAAAATATTCAAGAAGGCTTAGCTCCCAAGCCTCCCCCTCCAATAAAAGATAGTTACATGATGTTTGGCAATCAGTTCCAATGCGATGATCTTATCATCCGCCCTTTGGAAAGTCAGGGCATCGAACGGCTTCATCCTATGCAGTTTGATCACAAGAAAGAACTGAGAAAACTTAATATGTCTATCCTTATTAATTTCTTGGACCTTTTAGATATTTTAATAAGGAGCCCTGGGAGTATAAAACGAGAAGAGAAACTAGAAGATCTTAAGCTGCTTTTTGTACACGTGCATCATCTTATTAATGAATACCGACCCCACCAAGCAAGAGAGACCTTGAGAGTCATGATGGAGGTCCAGAAACGTCAACGGCTTGAAACAGCTGAGAGGTTTCAAAAGCACCTAGAACGAGTAATTGAAATGATTCAGAATTGCTTGGCTTCTTTGCCTGATGATTTGCCTCATTCAGAAGCAGGAATGAGAGTAAAAACTGAACCAATGGATGCTGATGATAGCAACAATTGTACTGGACAGAATGAACAAAGAGATAATTCAGGTCATAGGAGAGATCAGATTATAGAGAAAGATGCTGCCTTGTGTGTCCTAATTGATGAAATGAATGAAAGACCATGAAAGATGTTTATCTTTCTTTTTTTCCTTTTGATAAATAGCTTCATATATTAGTTTATTTTCTTTTGGACAGTCTTAAGAGAGGTTTCACTAAAAATGTAAACAGCTTTAATCTTGACTCCAACTTTTTCAATTATGAGATGTCATAGGCAGTAATTTCACTGTATAACAAGCATAGACAATGAGTACCCCTGCACTAAGAATAATCACTTTAAAAAGCAAAGTGTTCGCTGCTGTTGTATGGGACGTTCCTATGTTTTGGAGTTGCAGTAAAACTTTGATGATAACCTCAGTAACAGCAAAAGTTTTCGTCTTTGAAAAGGGGATTTATCATTTAAGAATGATAGAGGAATAATGGATATCAATCTCTATAAATGTAAAACTATGAAATCTTCAAACTTATTCCATTAAAAATTTTGCTTAAGTTCCAAAAGGTAGTGTAACATGTTAATAGAGAGGAGCCCAGAAGAATTATAAAACAGAAACTTTATTTTTTCCTCATGACTGCTCCTGTAAACCCACTATCTTTTCTCCCTATCCTAAATGGACTCTTGCAGGCAAGTCCCATGAATTGTTTTTTTCTCCAGTCACTCAGGTAATAAGTCCTTTGGTCATTTTAAGTTACAGACATTAATTTTAGTAATTAAGATGTCTATGTCATTAGCTACACATTTTCTTTAAAGCTAAGCCCAGACTTGCTTAAGTCCACAATGGGAAAGGGGTTTGAAGGCAGAGACTGCTAGGGGTCTACCAGAGAGTCTTGTTCTTTGAAGATATGTTGCCAAGATGTGGCAACCCAACCAGGGACATTTCCGTACTCCCAGCATCTCTGTGAGAACATATGACTAAGTTCTAGGCAGTGAAATGTGGGCATAGAAATCCAGGCTTGCCCCATAAACATTTCTTGCATGATCCTCCATTCTTTTCTCCCAACTGCTGGTTGCATGGTCATATCCAGGATAAGTTTGGAAGCCACAGAAGATGGCAAAGATTGTCAATCTGGGTCTTTGAATGACTATGAGGACTAGGTCTTCTTTTCATTAACTCCACTCTGCCCCTAGCTAATTGGACTTTATGTGAGCACTTTCTTCTCCCCACTGTCCATCACCTCTTCCACCAAGGTGTTAGTAGAGAGTTGACTTTGTTTCTGAGGATCTCTGCCTGCCATTTTCTTAATGTAGGCCAGTGTTTCTTAAAGTGTGTGGTCCTGGACCAGCAGCATTGGTACCACTTGGGAACTCACTAGAAATAAAAGTTTTAGTATAATCCATAGGTTCAGAAAAATAAAAAATAAATGAAGTTTCTCTAGCTCCATCCCAGACCTTTTCAACCAGAAAGTTGAAAAGACCAATGGGGGCAACATAGTAAGACCTTCTCTCTATTGCTGTTTAATTTTAAAAGGAAAGGATATGGGGTATGTTGATTGAAGGATAAGTTGAATATATAAACCATGAGGAGGACAGAAAGTGTCTGAAGTTTTGAGTTAGTAGCCCTGGAGACCATCTTTCCTGTTAGCTTCATTCTCTTTACTGATGAACTTCTTTAATGATGTAGGTGGAGAACATGGCAGCTAACAGTTCCCATGTGTTTAGCATTTCTGTGTTTACCACTGTCTGGGAGTTCGCTCTCAAATACTAAAAAAATGAGGTTAATTAACGACTTAGACAGGAGGAATTAGGGGTTGCATACTTGATTCCAACTGGGCAAATCAACTGGGACTTGGATCCCATAAGAGTTTGACAGTCCCCACTATGTCTATGTATGGAAGAGTCAGTCTGTCTTTCAGAGGAAGGAAGTGGTGCTGAGCTAACGATAACGAGATATCCACTACAAAACAGGCACATGTAAACTTAATATAAATAGCAAAAATAACCTGTACAAATCCGTATTCTCTTTATGAGAGTAGTTTTTCCCCAGCTATTTATTTATTCATGGTATTCATTTGATGAATACTTACTGTGGTCCCCTCTATGCCTGATACTAGTTTAAGTGTTGGATGTATGGGAAGGGCGAAGGAAAATGTAACCAAGATAATAAAATGAATTGATTTTTGAAGGTGATAAGTTTGTGTCTTAACCATTCAGCCATTACAGCACCTTCAGAAGAATCTTGCTTCCAGTTATGTTTCTATTGTCTGTTCAAATCACCTTGTCCACATTATCTTCTCTTTTCAAGGCATGTGTACATGTTCACTTTTTTTTTGTCTTTTAAAACTTTTTTTTTTTTTGAGATGAAGCCTCACTCTCGCCAGGCTGGAGTGCAGTGGCGCAATCTGGGGCCACTGCAACCTCCAACTCCCAGGTTCAAACGATGCTCCTGCCTCAGCCTCCCGAGTAGCTGGGACTACAGGCACGTGCCACCACGCCCACTAAATTTTGTATTTTTAGTAGAGAAGGAGTTTCACCATGTTGACCAGGATGGCCTGGATCTCCTGGCCTTGTGATCTGCCCACTTGGGCATCTCAAAGTGCTGGGATTACAGGAGTGAGCCACCATTCTCAGCCTGAAATTTTTTTTTTCTTTTTGAGTAGGGATGAGGTCTCACTACGTTGCCCAGGTTGGTTTCAAACTCCTGAGCTCAATCCTCCAGCCTCCCAAAGTGCTGGGATTACAGGCGTGAACCACTGTGCCTAACCTCACATTTGTTAAGGACTTTAGAAGGCAACTTTGCCAAGTATGGTGACTCACACCTGTGATCCCACCACTGAGAGACTGAGGCGGGAGGATCACTTGAGTCCAGGAGTTCAAGACCCACCTGGGCAACATAGGGAGACCCCCCCATCTCTACAAAGAAATTTAAAAATTAGCTGGATGTGATGGCACATGCCTGTGGTTTCAGCCATTCCAGAGGCTGAAGTAGAAGGGTCCCTGGAGTCCAGGAGGTCAAGGCTACAGTGAGCCACGGTCATGCCACTGTACTCCAGCTTGGATGACAGAGCAAGATCCTGTCTCAAAAACGAAGGCAGCTTCAACTCATGCACTGAGCTCCAAGATTACTGGGAATGGCAGGTGCAAATATCTCATGAAGAGATACAAAGTTGGCATAACTTGGATGAGAAAGGCTATGATGGCTACAATATAGTGAGGGAGGAGGTTGGAGCTTGAGAAGCAGGTGGAGGACAGATGTATATGATTTAGAGGGTCAAGGGAAGGAGTTGGATTTTTATTTGAAATCTGGTGAGAAATTATGTTTGCAATTGATTTCTCATCAGCTTTTACTAAAATACAGAGAATCAGTAGGAAGGGTACTAGCTATCCTTTGATAGCTTTCTAAGTACCACAAATTGTGCTAAGTGCTTTGTAGCCATTCTCTTATTTAATCCTTAGAACAATCCTATGAAGAACCTTCTAAATCTGTTGGGATTTATGGCTGTAAGTTGCTGGCAATGTTTGAATCTCTTTGTATAAATAAAGTCATTTTAGCCTTCCAGCTATTTAATGAAATCAGTATTCTTTTTACACTTACATTTCAGATGAGGAAGTGAAGGGTCAGGGAAGTTACATAATTTACCCAAGGTTACCTGACTAGTGAGTGGCAAAGCCAGAATGGAAACTAGGCATTCTAGTTTTCAAAGCCTGAGCGCTCAACCTTCATACTTCATTGCCTCTCCATGCCCTCATGTTGTTACTAAGTCATCTAGGCAAATAAGTAGTGAAATCAAGAGTGGAGCCAATATTTTGATGCTAAAGTCCATGCTTGTAAATACTACTTGATACTGGGCTGAACAGATTTATAGATGGAAATTATGAGTTCCCTTTGAACATATTAAGGTGCTTATGTCTTAGCTTAGACTTCTATGAGTATCTTGAGGAGATTCTGTGCTTATAACTCTAATCTTCCTAAAAACTCTTAGCAGGTATTATCCCCATTTTATGAGTAATGAAAATTGAGGATTAGAGTTTAGATTTGCTCAGGTTGGAATCTAGGTCAGGAATTGGCAAACTCTTTTGTAAAGATTCAATTAGTAAATATTTTAGGCATTGAGGACTGCGCAGTTTCCGTTGCAGCTACTCAGCTGCTGTGGGTGGAAAGCAGCCATAGACAATGCATAAACAAGAGAGCTCAGTTCCAATACAGCTTTCTATATGGACACTGAATTTTGAATTTCAATAATTTTCATATGTGAAATATTCTGATTTTTTCCAACTGTTTAGCATATACAATTAGAGTACAAAATGAGACAGCAGGCTGGATTTGGCTGGTGAGCCATGATAACCTAGTTAATTGGATTCTAAACTTTGGAGTGTTTTCACAAAGCTACTAATAAATAATCACAGAAATACAAATTACAGAAGCTTCTTCATAGTATTGTTCTGGGAGAATAGTGTTGTATTCATAGTATTGTAGCCAGGAGAATGGCTACAAAGCACTTAAGTTTTATTTTGTTTTTAATTGATAAATTATTTATTTGTGAGGTACAATGTAATGTTTTAATATATGTATACCCTACTGAGCCTTTTTTCTTTTGCATACCACTGGCACTTAGAATTAAATTTGTGTCTACGGCCATACCACCCTGAATGCGCCCGATCTCCTCTGATCTCGGAAGCTAAGCAGGGTCGGGCCTGGTTAGTACTTGGATGGGAGAATTAAATTTGTGAGCGGGTTTCAAGTTGCATTGTGATGAGGCTACCGGTAAGTGGCACTCTTACCTCAGATTTAAGAGCTGTAGCTGGTTGCAGAGTAGACTCAAATGAAGAAACCCAGAGGTACTGCTCACCCTAACTTACCCTAACTCTGGGTAGTTAGTGTCAGAATTAAATTGAATCATTAGATACGTACTTGGTCTGTTGAATTAGAGAAGTGGTTGGTGTTGGAAAACACCCCAGAATCCTAGGGTTCTACTGTTTAATCAGTTGTATATCTTGGTTTGGTAATATTAACTTCTGGCTGGGCGTGGTGGCTCATGCCTTTAATCCCAGCACTTTGGGAGGCGGAGGCGGGCAGATCACCTGGGGTCAGAAGTTCATAGACCAGCCTGACCAACGTGGTGAAACCATGTCTCTACTAAAAATACAAAATTAGCCGGGCACGGTGGCACATGCCTGTAATCCCAGCTACTCGGGAGGCTGAGGCAGGAGAATTGCTTGAACCTGTGAGGCAGAGGTTGCAGCGAACTGAGATCGCACCATTGTACTCCAGCCTGGACAAGAGCAAAACTCCGTCTCAAAAAAAAAAAAAAAAAAAGAAAACCAACTTCTGTAAAACTCAATTTCCTTTACTATGGTAAACATAATACGTATCTCTCCATAGTGTAGGTACCATCTAATGCTGGGAATGAAAGAGAAGACCCACCCTAATTCTCTTAAAAAAAATTTTTTTTTATTATACTTCAAGTTCTGGAATATATGTGCAGAACGTGCAGGTTTGTTACATAGGTATACACGTGCCATGGAGACCCATCCTAATTCTTTCTGAAATGCATTTGCCTCCAAGCAACATACTCAGAGCTTGCTGAACATCTGTGCAGAAGCATCTGATCTGAAAGGGCAGCAGGAGTGCCCTGGCAGCTTAAGTGGTGCTTGAGTCTGGGGCTCTGAGTCCCTGCTACTTGCAGGGGAGAGTGATAAAGAAAAAAAAAAAAAAAAGAGGAAGGCACAAATAATAGCAGAAATGAAAGGAGGGACATTATTATAGTAAAAAATAAAATATGGATTTTTAATAAGTTAGAAAATTTTTTATTTATTTAGAAAATTACCAATGCAGATTGAGGAATAGGAAACCAGGATAATTCTCTAACAATTAAAAAAAAATGGATCAATAGTCAAAATCTTTTCACAAAGAAAGCTTCAAAATTCAAATAGCTATATGGCGAGTCTTAAAGTCAGCTGATTAGCAAAAGCAAACAAGCAAACAAAAACACAAAACCAAACAAACAAAAAATAGCTTTGCTGGCAAGTCTGCCAAACATTGCCAGAAAAAAATACAAAAGTAAATAAATAAATAATGATTACAGTCTTTTTTTTTTTTTTTTTTTTTTTTTTTTAGTTTGTTAACTTTTAATTGTACGAGTAAAGATATTGGGAAAAAATCCTCTCATGTACCATCACTAATAGTTCAAAAGCAGAGGATATTGTAACGTCTTAGAAAGGTAGACTGAAGAGAAGTTCTCAACTTGGGGCAATTGGGAATCTAAGACAGTATATATATCCCTATCATGTTGCTCTTATTTTTTCTTATTTTACAAACAAATTTGTGAAAACTTCATAATAGGGCAACACTGGCATTTGGGAAACATTCCTCTAGTGTATAACAGCATGTTTTCCATGTTTCCCAAACACGGCCCTTAAAGCAGGGTTCCTCAACCCCTAGGCCATGGTACTGGTCCTTGGCCTGTTACGAACCTAGACCACACAGCAGGAGGTGAGTGACTAGGCCAGAGAACATTATTGCCTGAACTCTGCTTCCTGTCAGACCAGCTGTGGCATTAGATTCTCATAGAAGCCTGAGCCCTGTGGTGAACTGCGCATGCGAGGGATCTAGGTTGCGTACTCCGTAATAAGAATCTTAGGCTGGGTGCAGTGGTTCACACCTGTAATCCCAGCACTTTGGGAAGCCAAGGCAGGCGGATCACCTGAGGTCAGGAATTCAAGACCAGACTGGCCAACATGGTGAAACCCCGTCTCTACTAAAAATACAAAAATTAGCTGAGCATG
This sequence comes from Rhinopithecus roxellana, assembly GCF_007565055.1. Taxonomy (NCBI): domain Eukaryota; kingdom Metazoa; phylum Chordata; class Mammalia; order Primates; family Cercopithecidae; genus Rhinopithecus; species Rhinopithecus roxellana. Next base: position 31,144,855 of record NC_044551.1, on the reverse strand, counting down.
GTGGTGGGCTCCTGTAGTCCCAGATACTTGGGAGGCTGAGGCACCAGAATTGCTTTAACCCAGGAGGCAGAGGCTGCAGTGAGCTGAGATTGTGCCACTGCACTCCAGCCTGGGTGACAGTGTGAGACTCTGTCCTAAAAGAAAAACAATTCTAATGGCTGATGATCTGGGCTAGAACAGTTTTATCCTGAAGCTATCTCCCTAACCTGTCTATGGAGAAATTGTCTTCCACAAAACCAGTCCTTGGTGCCTAAAAGATTGGGGACTGCTGCCTTAAAGCACTGCCATTCTGTTTCAGTCTGTTCTCAGGCACATTCTCCTCCTGCTCTCCTCCCCAGGCACCTAGCTTCCCCTGCTTACTCTCATCCTTTTCTTCCTCCTGCTATTCTTTTCCTCTGACCCCACGGAACTCTGATTCCATTATGGGCCAACATCCGTTTTCTTACCTCTTACCTGTATTTCTCCCCAGTCCTCTCCTTTAAATTATATCCTAGATATCCTGATTATACCTCTTTCTTTTTTTTTTCTTTTCTTTTTTTTATTTTATTTTATTTTTTATTTTATTATACTTTAAGTTCTAGGGTACATGTGCATAACGTGCAGGTTTGTTACATATGTATACTTATGCCATGTTGGTGTGCTGCACCCATCAACTCGTCAGCACCCATCAATTCATCATTTATATCATGTATAACTCCCCAATGCAATCCCTCCCTCCTCCCCCCTCCCCATGATAGGCCCCAGTGTGTGATGTTCCCCTTCCCGAGTCCAAGTGATCTCATTGTTCAGTTCCCACCTATGAGTGAGAACATGCGGTGTTTGGTTTTCTCTTCTTGTGATAGTTTGCTAAGAATGATGGTTTCCAGCTGCATCCATGTCCCTACAAAGGACGCAAACTCATCCTTTTTTATGGCTGCATAGTATTCCATGGTGTATATGTGCCACATTTTCTTAATCCAGTCTGTCACAGATGGACATTTGGGTTGATTCCAAGTCTTTGCTATTGTGAATAGTGCTGCAATAAACATACGTGTGCATGTGTCTTTGTAGTAGAATAATTTATAATCCTTTGGGTATATACCCAGTAGTGGGATGGCTGGGTCATATGGTACATCTAGTTCTAGATCCTTGAGGAATTGCCATACTGTTTTCCATAATGGTTGAACTAGTTTACAATCCCACCAACAGTGTAAAAGTGTTCCTATTTCTCCACATCCTCTCCAACACCTGTTGTTTCCTGACTTCTTAATGATTGCCATTCTGACTTGGTGTGAGATGGTATCTCATTGTGGTTTTGATTTGCATTTCTCTGATGGCGAGTGATGATGAGCATTTTTTCATGTGTCTGTTGGCTGTATGAATGTCTTCTTTTGAGAAATGTCTGTTCATATCCTTTGCCCACTTTTTGATGGGGTTGTTTGTTTGTTTTTCTTGTATATTTGTTTGAGTTCTTTGTAGATTCTGGATATTAGCCCTTTGTCAGATGAGTAGGTTGCAAAAATTTTCTCCCATTCTGTAGGTTGCCTGTTCACTCTGATGGTAGTTTCTTTTGCTGTGCAGAAGCTCTTTAGTTTAATGAGATCCCATTTGTCAATTTTGGCTTTTGCTGCCGTTGCTTTTGGTGTTTTAGACATGAAGTCCTTGCCCATGCCTATGTCCTGAATGGTACTACCTAGATTTTCTTCTAGGGTTTTTATGGTATTAGGTCTAACATTTAAGTCTCTAATCCATCTTGAATTAATCTTTGTATAAGGAGTAAGGAAAGGATCCAGTTTCGGCTTTCTACTTATGGCTAGCCAATTTTCCCAGCACCATTTATTAAATAGGGAATCCTTTCCCCATTTCTTGTTTCTCTCAGGTTTGTCAAAGATCAGATGGCTGTAGATGTGCGGTATTATTTCTGAGGACTCTGTTCTGTTCCATTGGTCTATATCTCTGTTTTGGTACCAGTACCATGCTGTTTTGGTTACTGTAGCCTTGTAGTATAGTTTGAAGTCAGGTAGCGTGACGCCTCCAGCTTTGTCCTTTTGACTTAGGATTGTCTTGGCAATGCGGGCTCTTTTTTGGTTCCATATGAACTTTAAAGCAGTTTTTTCCAATTCTGTGAAGAAACTCATTGGTAGCTTAATGGGGATGGCATTGAATCTATAAATAACCTTGGGCAGTATGGCCATTTTCACGATATTAATTCTTCCTATCCATGAGCATGGTATGTTCTTCCATTTGTTTGTGTCCTCTTTTATTTCACTGAGCAGTGGTTTGTAGTTCTCCTTGAAGAGGTCCTTTACATCCCTTGTAAGCTGGATTCCTAGGTATTTGATTCTCTTTGAAGCAATTGTGAATGGAAGTTCATTCCTGATTTGGCTCTCTGCTTGTCTGTTACTGGTGTATAAGAATGCTTGTGATTTTTGCACATTAATTTTGTATCCTGAGACTTTGCTGAAGTTGCTTATCAGCTTAAGGAGATTTTGGGCTGAGACAATGGGGTTTTCTAAATATACAATCATGTCATCTGCAAACAGGGACAATTTGACTTCTTCTTTTCCTAACTGGATACCCTTGATTTCTTTCTCTTGCCTGATTGCCCTAGCCAGAACTTCCAACACTATGTTGAATAGGAGTGGTGAGAGAGGGCATCCCTGTCTTGTGCCAGTTTTCAAAGGGAATTTTTCTAGTTTTTGCCCATTCAGAATGATATTAGCTGTGTGTTTGTCATAAATAGCTCTTATTATTTTGAGGTACGTTCCATCAATACCGAATTTATTGAGCGTTTTTAGCATGAAGGGCTGTTGAATTTTGTCAAAAGCCTTTTCTGCATCTATTGAGATAATCATGTGGTTCTTGTCTTTGGTTCTGTTTATATGCTGGATTACGTTTATTGATTTGTGAATGTTGAACCAGCCTTGCATCCCAGGGATGAAGCCCACTTGATCATGGTGGATAAGCTTTTTGATGTGCTGCTGAATCCGGTTTGCCAGTATTGTATTGAGGATTTTTGCATCGATGTTCATCAGGGATATTGGTCTAAAATTCTCTTTTTTTGTTGTGTCTCTGCCAGGCTTTGGTATCAGGATGATGTTGGCCTCATAAAATGAGTTAGGGAGGATTCCCTCTTTTTCTATTGATTGGAATAGTTTCAGAAGGAATGGTACCAGCTCCTCCTTGTACCTCTGGTAGAATTCAGCTGTGAATCCATCTGGTCCTGGACTTTTTTTGGTGGGTAGGCTATTAATTGTTGCCTCAATTTCAGAGCCTGCTATTGGTCTATTCAGGGATTCAACTTCTTCCTGGTTTAGTCTTGGGAAAGTGTAAGTGTCCAGGAAATTATCCATTTCTTCTAGATTTTCTAATTGATTTGCATAGAGGCGTTTATAGTATTCTCTGATGGTTGTTTATATTTCTGTGGGGTCAGTGGTGATATCCCCTTTATCATTTTTTATTGTGTCTATTTGATTCCTCTCTCTTTTCTTCTTTATTAGTCTTGCTAGCGGTCTGTCAATTTTGTTGATCTTTTCAAAAAACCAACTCCTGGATTCATTGATTTTTTGGAGGGTTTTTTGTGTCTCTATCTCCTTCAGTTCTGCTCTGATCTTAGTTATTTCTTGCCTTCTGCGAGCTTTTGAATGTGTTTGCTCTTGCCTCTCTAGTTCTTTTAATTGTGATGTTAGAGTGTCAATTTTAGATCTTTCCTGCTTTCTCTTGTGGGCATTTAGTGCTATAAATTTCCCTCTACACACTGCTTTAAATGTGTCCCAGAGATTCTGGTATGTTGTATCTTTGTTCTCATTGGTTTCAAAGAACATCTTTATTTCTGCTTTCATTTCGTTATGTACCCAGTAGTCATTCAGGAGCAGGTTGTTCAGTTTCCATGTAGTTGAGCAGTTTTGATTGAGTTTCTTAGTCCTGAGTTCTAGTTTGATTGCACTGTTGTCTGAGAGACAGTTTGTTATAATTTCTGTTCTTTTACATTTGCTGAGGAGTGCTTTACTTCCAATTATGTGGTCAATTTTGGAATAAGTGCGATGTGGTGCTGAGAAGAATGTATATTCTGTTGATTTGGGGTGGAGAGTTCTATAGATGTCTATTAGGTCCGCTTGGTGCAGAGATGAGTTCAATTCCTGGATATCCTTGTTAACTTTCTGTCTTGTTGATCTGTCTAATGTTGACAGTGGAGTGTTGAAGTCTCCCATTATTATTGTATGGGAGTCTAAGTCTCTTTGTAAGTCTCTAAGGACTTGCTTTATGAATCTGGGTGCTCCTGTATTGGGTGCATATATATTTAGGATAGTTAGCTCTTCCTGTTGAATTGATCCCTTTACCATTATGTAATGGCCTTCTTTGTCTCTTTTGATCTTTGATGGTTTAAAGTCTGTTTTATCAGAGACTAGGATTGCAACCCCTGCTTTTTTTTGTTCTCCATTTGCTTGGTAGATCTTCCTCCATCCCTTTATTTTGAGCCTATGTATGTCTCTGCATGTGAGATGGGTCTCCTGAATACAGCAGACTGATGGGTCTTGACTCTTGATCCAGTTTGCCAGTCTGTGTCTTTTAATTGGAGCATTTAGTCCATTTACATTTAAGGTTAATATTGTTATGTGTGAGCTTGATCCTGTCATTATGATATTAACTGGTTATGTTGCTCGTTAGTTGATGCAGTTTCTTCCTAGCCTCGATGGTCTTTACATTTTGGCATGTTTTTGCAATGGCTGGTACCGGTTGTTCCTTTCCATGTTTAGGGCTTCCTTCAGGGTCTCTTGTAAGGCAGGCCTGGTGGTGACAAAATCTCTAAGCATTTGCTTATCTGTAAAGGATTTTATTTCTCCTTCACTTATGAAACTTAGTTTGGCTGGATATGAAATTCTGGGTTTAAAATTCTTTTCTTTAAGAACGTTGAATATTGGCCCCCACTCTCTTCTGGCTTGTAGAGTTTCTGCCGAGAGATCTGCTGTTAGTCTGATGGGCTTCCCTTTGTGGGTAAGCCGACCTTTCTCTCTGGCTGCCCTTAAGATTTTTTCCTTCATTTCAACTTTGGTGAATCTGGCAATTATGTGTCTTGGAGTTGCTCTTCTCGAGGAGTATCTTTGTGGCGTTCTCTGTATTTCCTGAATTTGAATGTTGGCCTGCCCTACTAGGTTGGGGAAGTTCTCCTGGATGATATCCTGAAGAGTGTTTTCCAACTTGGTTCCATTTTCCCCCTCACTTTCAGGCACCCCAATCAGACGTAGATTTGGTCTTTTTACATAATCCCATACTTCTTGTAGGCTTTGTTCATTTCTTTTTCTTCTTTTTTCTTTTGGTTTCTCTTCTCGCTTCATTTCATTCATTTGATCCTCAATCACTGATACTCTTTCTTCCAGTTGATCGAGTCGGTTACTGAAGCTTGTGCATTTGTCACGTATTTCTCGTGTCATGGTTTTCATCTCTGTCATTTCGTTTATGATCTTCTCTGCATTAATTAGTCTAGCTGTCAGTTCTTCCACTCTTTTTTCAAGATTTTTAGTTTCTTTGCGCTGGGTACGTAATTCCTCCTTTAGCTCTGAGAAGTTTGATGGACTGAAGCCTTCTTCTCTCATCTCGTCAAAGTCATTCTCTGACCAGCTTTGATCCGTTGCTGGCGATGGGCTGCGCTCCTCAGTTGAAAATGCAGAAATCACCGGTCTTCTGTGTCGCTCGCGCTGGGAGTTGGAGACTGGAGCTGTTCCTATTCGGCCATCTTGCTCCGCCGATGCCAGTCTTATACAGACTCTTTCAGAGAATAGAAAAACAGGAAGTGTCAACCCTTTTTATGAGACTAGCACAAAATCTTAGCAAATTGGACCCAATAATATGTAAAAATAAAAGGTAATGTATTATGTTTATCTCAGGAATGTAGAATAGATAAGTAAAATGTCACAACAATATAAATTGAAGAAAAATAACTTGGTCATCTCAAAAGATGTGCAAATGGTAGTTATAAAATTTAGCATTGGCCGGGCGTGGTGGCTCATGCCTTTAATCCCAGCATTTAGGGAGACGGAGGTAGGTGGATCAATTGAGGTCAGGAGTTCAAGACCAGCCTGGTCAACATGGCAAAACCCTGTCTCTACTAAAAATAGAAAAAAAATTAGCCAGGCGTGGTAGCCTGCACCTGTAATCCCACCTATTTGAGAGGCCGGGGCAGGAGAATTGCATGAACCCGGGAGGTGGAGGTTGTAGTGAGCCGAGGTCGCGCCACTGCACTCCAGCCTGGGCGACACAGTGACGCTCTATCTCAAAAAAAAAAAAAAAAAAATCATCTATCCATGAAAAAGATAAAAACCTTTAGAACTTTAGAAATGGAAGAAGACTTCCTTAATATAATAAATAGTAGCTCCATAAAACGTATAGCACGTATTATATTCAAGATGAAAACCTGTAGCTTTTCCTTTGAGAGCTGGAGTAAAATGAGGATGCCTGCTATCAAAATTTCTATTAAATATGTACTAGATTTCCTAACCAACATGGCAAGGAAAAAAAAGTACTATTGAAAAGGAAGGAGTAAAACTGTCGTTATTTGCAGAAAATGGTTGTTAACATAGAAAATTCAGTATAGGCCGGGCGCGGTGGCTCAAGCCTGTAATCCCAGCACTTTGGGAGGCCGAGACGGGCGGATCACGAGGTCAGGAGATCGAGACCATCCTGGCTAACACGGTGAAACCCCGTCTCTACTAAAAATCCAAAAAATTAGCCGGGCGAGGTGGCGGGCGCCTGTGGTCCCAGCTACTCGGGAGGCTGAGGCAGGAGAATGGCGTGAACCTGGGAGGCGGAGGTTGCAATGAGCTGAGATCCGGCCACTACACTCCAGCCTGGGCGACAGAGCAAGACTCTGTCTCAAAAAAAAAAAGAAAAAAAGAAAAAAGAAAATTCAGTATGACCCACAGATAACTTATTAATGAGTTTACTGATTGCTGAGGAAAAAATATTCAGAAATAAATTTTGTTTTGGTATATCAGCAACAAACAATAATTTAAAAATGAGGTACTAGGCCAGGAGTGGTGGCTTATGCCTGTAATCTCAGCACTTTGGGAAGCTGAGGCAGGAGTCTTGCTTTAGCTCAGGAGCTCAAAACCAGCCTAGGCAACGTAGTGAGACCCCATCTCTGCCAAATGAAAAATAAAGACACTAGCTGGAATAATGGCATGTGTCAGCTGCTTGGGAGGCTAAGGTGGGAGGATTGCTTGAGCCCGGGAGGTTGAAGCTGCAGTAAACCATGATCACACCACTGCACTCTAGCCTGGGTAACAGAGTGAATCCCTGTATTGGGGCGGGGGAGGGGGAAGATACTACATAAAGTAGGATTACAAATATGAAATACCAGGAATAAAAAAAAAATTAATTGAAGGTTTCCATTGAGAAAATTTTTAAATTTTATTAAGAGATATTAAAGAAAATTCAGGCCAGGCATGATGGCTCACGCCTGTAATCCCAGCACTTTGGGAGGCCAAAGTGGGTGAATGACTTAAAGCCAGGAGTTTGAGACCAACCTGGCCAATAGGGAGAAACCACAGTTCTACTAAAAATACAAAAAATTAGCCAGGTGTGGTGGCACAAGCCTGTGATTCCAGCTACTCAGGTGGCTGAAACACGAGAATCATTTGGACTTGGGAGGTAGAGGTTGCAGTGAGCTGAGATTGTGCCACTGCACTCTAGCCTGGGCAACAAAGTGAGACTCTGTCTCAAAAATATTTTAAAATAAAAATAAATAAATAAATAAAATCTAAATATAAGGAAAGAGAAAACATGTTTATGGATTAGAATACTAAACATTGTAAAGAGGTCAAATTTATTCCAGATTGATCTGTGGTTTCAATATTAGCCAGTCAAATTCTCACCAGGTTTTTAAAAAATTTGCTAAAGTGATTCTAAAATTTATAGGAGGTACAATGTACCTGGATAGCCAGATTCCTTTGAAAAAGGACAAATAGAAAGATTTGCTTCACATGATATTAACATCTGTCATAATGCTGCTATAATTAAAACATGCTGTATTGGCAGACCAATAGAGAAATATATGGTTGGAACAGACTAGAAAGCCAGGAAATAGATCTATACCTATGATTGTTTTTTTCAGCCCTATTTTTAAAAATGAAAGTTGTATATATTAAGGTGTACAATATAATATTTTGATATACATATACATGGTGAACTGATTACTACAGTCAAGCTAATGAGCAGATCCATCTCTTTACATGGTTTCCTTCCCCCACCAGTGGGTGGGTAATGAATATTTATTATTTTATTTTTAATTACAATTTTAAAAAAAATAGAGATGGGGTCTTGTTGTGTTGCCCAGGCCGGTCTTGAACTTCTGGCCTCAAGCAGTCCTCCCAACTTGACCTCCCAAAGTGCTGGGAGTACAGGCCATTGTGTGCAGGCTTATTTTATGTTTTAATTGACAGTAATTGTACATATTCATGGGGTATGTATTGATGTTTTGATGCATATACTGTATACTGCAGTGGTCCCCAAACCCCTGGCCGTGGACTGGTACCTGCTCATGGTGTGTTAGGAACTGGACCACACAGCATGAGGTGAGCAGCAGGTGAGTGAACATTACTACCTGAGCTCTGCCTCCTGTCAGATCAGCAGTGGCATTAAATTCTTATAGGAGTGCGAACCCTATTATAAACTTTGTATATGAGGGATCTAGGTTGTGTACTCCTTATGAGAATCTAATGCCTGATGATCTGAGGTGGAACAATTTCATCCCAAAACCATCCCCCCGACCCCAATTTTCCATGGAAAAGCTGTCTTCCACAAAACTGGTTCCTGGTGTCAAAAAGGTTGAGGACCACTGGTATAGTGATCAGATCAGTATAATTGGCGTATCCATCATTTCAAACATTTATCATTTTGTTCTATTAGAAACATTCAATATCCTCCTTCTAGTTATTTGAAACTGTATAACATTGTTAACTATGGCAATTCTACAGTGGTGTAGAACAGTAGAACTTACTTCTCCTATCTCATTGTAATTTTCTATCCTTTAACAAATCTGTCCCTATCCTTCCTCCCTCTATCATTCCCAGCCTCTAGTATCCTCTATTTTACTTTTATAAGATCAACATTTTTTAGCTTCTACATATGAATGAGAAAATGTAGTGTTTAACTTTCTGTTCCTGGCTTATTTCACTTAACATAATGTTGTCTGGTTCCATCCACATTGCTGCAAATGACAAGATTTAATTCTTTTTTATGATTGAATAGTATTCCACTGTGTATATATACCACATTTTCTTACCCATTTATCTGTTGTTGGATACCTAAGTTGATTCCATATTTTGTCTATTGTGATTGTGCTGCAATAAGCATGGAGATGCAGATATCTCTGATACACTGATTTCCTTTCCTTTGGATAAATGCCCAGTAGTGGAATTGTTGGATCACATCGTAGTTCTATTTTTAGCTTTTTGAGAAACCTACATACTGTTTTCTGTAGTGGCTCTACTAGTTTACATTCCCACCAAGTGTTTAAGAGTTCTTTTTTCCTGCAATCCCAGCAGTTTGGGAGGCTGAGGCGGGTGGATCACCTGAGGTCGGGAGTTTGAGACCAGCCTGACCAACATGGAGAAACCCTGTCTCCACTAAAGATACAAAATTCTCCAGGCATAGTGGCACATGGCTGTAATCCCAGTTACTCAAGAGGCTGAGGCAGGAGAATCGCTTGAACCTGGGAGGTGGAGGTTGCAGTGAGCTGAGATTGCACCATTGCACTCCAGCCTGGGCAACAAGAGTGAAACTCCGTCTCAAAAAAAAAAAAAAAAGTTTTTTTTTCTCTACTTCCTCACCAGCATTTATGTTTTCTTTTTTTCATAATTGCCGTCTTGAGGTGAGATGATACCTCATTATACTTTTGGTTTGCATTTCTTGTTTTTTTTTGTTGTTGTTGTTGTTTTTTTGAGATGGAGTTTTGCTCTTGTTGCCCAGGCTGGAGTGCAATGGTGTGACCTCGGCTAACTGCAACTTCTGCCTCTGGGATTACAGGTGTGCAGCACCACATCTGATTAATTTTGTATTTTTAGTAGAGACGGGGTTTCACCATATTGGTCAGGCTAGTCTCGAACTCCTGACCTCAGCTGATCCATCTCCTTTGGCCTCCCAAAGTGCTGGGATCATAGGCATGAGCCACCAAGCCCGACCTGCATTTCTCTGATTAATTAGTGTTGTTGAGCATTTTTTTCATATACTTGTTGACCATGTTTATATATTTTCTTTTGAGAAATGTGTGTACAGATCATTTGCTCATTGTAAAATCAGACTGTTTATTTCTTGCTATTGAGATGTTTGAGTTCCTTGTATATTCTGGACATTAATCCTCCACTGGATGAATAGCTTACAAACACTTTCTCCCATTCTGTAGGTTATCTTTTCACTCTTTTGATTGTGTCCTATGATGTGCAGTGTGTGTTTGTTTGTTCTTTCAGACAGAGTATCACTCTGTCACCCAGGCTGGAGTGCAGTGGCACGATCTTGGCTCACTGCAACCTCGGCCTCCCAGGTTCAAGTGATTCTCCCACCTCAGCCTCCGGAGTTGCTGGGATTACAGGCTCATGCCATAATGTCTGGTTAATTTTTGTAATTTTAGTAGAGACAGGCCTCTGCCAGGCTTGTCTCGAACTCTTGACCTCAGGTGATCCACGTCCCCTGGCCTCCCAAACTGCTGAGATTACAGGCATGAGCTACCATGCCTGGCCCTAATGTACAGGTTTTTACTTTGATATAACCTAATTTGTTTATTTTTGCTTTTGTTGCCTGCGTGGTTGAGGTTTTATTCATAAAATATTTTCTTCGATCAATGCCTTGAAGCAATTCCCTTATATTGTCTTCTAGTAGTTTTATAGTTTGGGATCTTACATCTAGGTCTTTGATTCATTTTGAGTTTATTTTTAGGGTTTTATAGGGTATTATAGGGTTATAGGTGAGGGTCTAGTTTCAGTCTTCTACATATGGATATCCAGTTTTCCCAGCACCATTTATTAAAGAGACTGTTCTTTCCCCAGTGATTATTGTCAAAAATCAGTTGGCTGTAGATACATGGATTTATCTCTGGGTTCTCCATTATCTTCCACTGGTCTATGTGTCTGTTTTTGACACATAGTGTCATGCTGTTTTGGTTACAACAACTTTGTAGTATATTTTGAAGTCTGGTAGTGTGATACCTCCAGTTTTGTTCTTTTTGCTCAGGGGGTCTTTTGTGGTTCCATGCAAATGTTAAGATTTTTAAAACAATTTCTCGGCCAGGCACAGTGGCTCATGCCTGTAATTGCAGCACTTTGAGAGGCTGAAGCAGGAAGATCATGAGGTCAGGAGATCGAGACCATCCTGGCCAATATGGTGAAACCCCGTTTCTACTGAAAATACAAAAAAATTAGCCGAGCATGGTGGCACGTGCCTGTAGTCCCAGCTACTTGGGAGGCTGAGGCAGGAGAATGGCCTGAACCCAGGAGGCGGAGGTTGCAGTGAGCCGAGATCGTGCCACTGCACTCCAGTCTGGGCGACAGAGTGAGACTCTGCCTCAAAAAAAAAAAAAAAAAAAAAAAGAAAGAAAGAAAAAAGAAAAAAAAAACAATTTCTCTGAAGAATGTCATTGGTATTTTGATAGGGATTGCATTGAATCTGTAGGTTTCTTTGGGTAGTATAATCATTTTAACAATATAAATTCTTCTGATCCATTAGCATGGGATGTCTTTACATTTGTTTTATCCTTTTCACTTTTCTTCATCAATGTTTTGTAGTTTTCCTTGTAGAGGTCTTTCATATCCTTAGTTAAATTTATTCCTAGGTATTTTTTTTGTAGCTTCTGTAAATGGGATTGACTTAAAAATTTTTTTTGATGAGTTTGTTTTTTTATATAGAAATGTGACCGATTTTTGTATGTTGATTTCTATCCTGCAACTTTACTGAATGTGTTTAGCACTATGTTGAGTAAGGATATCCTTGTCTTTTTCCAATTATCAGAGGAAAAACTTTCAGCTTTTCCCCATTCAGTATGATGTTAGCTGTGGGTTTGTCATGTATAGCCTTTATTGTGTTGAAGTACTTTTGTTTATTTATTTATTCATTTATTTATTTTTCTTTTGAGACAGGGTCTTACTCTGTTGCCCAGGCTGGAGTGCAAGGACACAATCTTGGCTCACTACAACCTCCTACTCCTAGGCTCAGGTAATAATCCTACCACCTCAGCCTCCTGAGTAGTGGGACTACAGGCATGTGCCATCATGCTCATCTAACTTTTAAAAAACTTTTTGTAGAGATGGGTTTTCACCATGTTGTCCAGGCTGGTCTCAAACTCCTGGACTCACACGATCCACCCTCCCAAAGTTCTGAGATTACAGGCATGAATCACCATGCCCAGCCTGGTACTTTTCTACTATACCTAATTATTGAGAGTTTTTGTCATGAGGGTGTGTTGAATTTTATCAGATGCTTTTTCTGCTTCTATTAGATGATCATGTGGTTTTTGTCCTTTGTTCTGTTCATGTAATATATTACATTTATTGATTTACATATGTTGAACCAGCCTTGCATCCCTGTAGTAAATCCCACTTGATCATGGTGTATTATCTTTTGATGTACTGTTGGATTCAGTGTGCTAGTGTTTTATTGAGGATTTTAGATCTGTGTCCATCAGGAATATTGGTCTATAGTTGTTTTTGTTGTTGTGTCCTTATCTAGTTTTGTTATCAGTTATGCTAGCCTCATAGAATGAGTTAGGAAGAGTTCCCTCTGCTTTAATTTTTAGGAATAGTTTGAGAAGAATTGGTATGAATTCTCATTTAAAGGTTTCTGTAGAATTCAGTGGTAAAGCCCTCTGGTCCTGGACTTTTTTTGGGAGAATTCCCTTCCCCTTTCCTCCCCTTCCCCTTCCTTTTCCCCTTTCCTTCTCCCCTCCCCTCCCTGTTCCTGTCTTTCTTTTTTCTTTTCTTCTGTGTTTTTTTTGGTTTTGTTTTTTTTTAATGGACTTTTGCTTAGTTGCCCAGGCTGGTCTTGAACTCCTGGCCTCAAGCAATTCTCCCACCTCAGCCTCCCAGCATGCTAGGATTACAGATGTGTGCCACCATGCCTGGCCCTCTTTCTAGTTTTTTGATGTAGGCATTTATTGCTATGAACTTGCCTCTTAATGGAGGTTGCAGTGAGCCGAGATCACACCACTGCACTCCAGCCTTGGTAGCAGAATGGAGACTCTGTCTCAACAAAGCCCCCCGAAAAAACAACAAAAAACTTCTCTCTTAATACTGCTTTATCTGTGCTCCATAGGTTTTGATATGTTGTGTTTCTATTTTCATTTGTTTCAAGGAAACAAAGATATATGTATTTATTTATTTTGAGATGGAGTCTCTCACTCTGTTGTCCAGGCTGGAATGCAGTGGTATGATCTCGACTCACCGCAACCTCCGCCTCTGGGGTTCAAGTGATTCTTCTGCCTCAGCCTCCCAAGTAGCTGGGATTACAGGCATGCACCACCATGCCTGACTAAATTTTTTGTATATCTTGTAGAGATGGGGTTTCACCATGTTGGTCAGGCTGGTCTCGAACTCCTGACCTCAGGTGATCTGCCTGCCTCAGCTTCCCAAAGTTCTGGGATTATAGGCGTGAGCTACCGTGGCGGCCGAGAGAGATACAGCTTTTATATATATCTTTTGTTTCTTAATTTCTCTCTTAATTTGTTTTATTTGCTCCTTAATTTGTTTTATTTGTTTTACAATTTCATTTTCGGCCAGGTGAATGGAGACCTGGTCATAAATAAATAAACAAATAAATAAATAAATAAAATTTTATTTTTAATTTCTTCTTTCATGCATTGATCATTCAGGAGCATGGTTTTAAGTTTCCCTCTAGTTGTATAGTTTTGAATATTCCTTTTTTTTAAATTAATTTCTAGTTTTATTCCATGTGGTCAGGTAAGATACTTGATGTGATTTTGATTCTGAAATTTTTTTTTTAGCCAGGTGCGGTGGCTCACGCCTGTAATCCCAGCACTTTGGGAGGCAGGTGGCTCACTTGAGGTCAGGAGTTCAAGAGCAGCCTGGGCAACATGGTGAAAACCCATTTCTACTAAAAATAAAACAAAATTAGCTGGGCGTGGTGGTGGGCGCCTGTAATCCCAGTTACTCGGGAGGCTGAGGCAGGAGAATCACTTGAACCTGGGAGGCAGAGGTTGCAGTAAGCCGAGATCACACCATTGCACTCCAGCCTGAGTGACAATTCTGGAGAATGTTCCATGTGCTGATGAGAAGAATATGTATTCTTCAGCTGTCTAGTGAAATGCTCTGTAAATGTCTGTTAGGTCCATTAGATTTATGGTGCAATTTAAATCCAGTGTTCTTTTGTTGATTTTCTTTCTAGAAATCTGTTCAATGCTGAGAGTATAGTGTTGAAGTCCCCAACTGCTTTGTATCGGGATTGATCTCTCCCTTTAGATCTAACAATATTTGCTTTATATATCTGGGTGCAGGGTGTTGGGTGCATACATATTTACAATTGTTTTATTTTCTTGCTGAACTGATGCATTTATTATTATATCATGTCCTTCTTTGTCTCTTTATACAGCTTTGACTTCAAGTCTGTGTTGTCTTATATAAGTATAGCTACTGGTGCTTGCTTTTGCTTTCCAAATCAGAAATCCTTAACTTCTCTCTTACTATTTTTGCAGTTGAGTGGTTTTCTCTAGTGATAAGGTATTATTCCTTTCTGTTTGTTCTTTGGGTATTGGCTGTACCAATGAGTTTTATATTTTTGCTTTCCAAAAGTAAGCAGGAGTAAAAAAGAAAACGAATATCTTTTTCCATGAGCAAAAATCTTTGTCCAAAAGCAAAACAGTATCTTTTTCAATCCTTTCATTTTCAATCTATGTATTTATATATAACATGAGTTTCTTGTAGGCAGCCTGTAGTTGGGTCTTGTTTTTTTATCTGTTCAGCCAGTCTATATCTTTTAAATATGGAATTTAATTAGTTTACATTCAAGATTATTATTGATAGATGAGGACTTTTTCCTGCCATTTTATTGATTTTTTTGTTGTTGTTTTGTGTATCTTTTGTTCCTTAATTTCTCTCTTACTATTTTTGCAGTTGAGTGGTTTTCTCTAGTGATAAAGTATTATTCCTTTCTATTTCTTCTTTGAGTATTGGTTCTACCAATGAGTTTTATATCTTTGTGTCTTTCCACGATGGTGGTTCTTTTCTTTCACTTCCAGATGTAAGACTCCCTTGAACATTTCTTGTAAGGCTCATCTAGTGGTGATGAATTCCCTCAATTTTTGCTTGTCTGTGAAAGATTATATTTTCTTTTCATTTCTGAATGATAGCTTTGCTGGGTATGAGATTTTTGGCTGGCAGGCTTTTTTTTTTTTTTTTAAATTCCTTTCAAATCTTTAAGTCATTCTCTCTTGGCCTGTAAAGTTTCTGCTGATTAATTAACAGTTAGTCTTATAGAGATTCCCTTATATATGACTCAGCACTTTTCTCTTGCTATTTTTAGAATTCTGTATTTCTCTTTGACTTTTGATACTTTGACTATAATGTGCCTTGGAAAGGACCTGTTTGAATATAATGTAGTTGGGGTTCTTTGAGCTTCCTAGATCTGGATGTCCGTCTTTCTCCCAAGACTTAGAATGTTTTCAGCTATCATTTCATTAAATATATATTTTTTAAATATACCTTTTCCCTTTTCTTCTGCTTCTGGAATGCTTATAATGCAAATAATTTTTGCTTAGTGATGGCTCATAAACCCGGTAAACTTTCTATTCTTTTTTTCTTTCATTCTTTTCTTTTTTTTTGTCTTCCTGCATTATTTCAAAAGACCTGTCTTCAAGTTCAGGGATTGTTTTTTTCTTTTATCTTTTACTCAGTCTATTCTATTGTCAACACTCTCAATTGTATTTTTTGTTTTATTCATTGAATTCTTTAGCTTTAGAATTTCTATTTGGTTCTTTTTTAAATGATATATATCTGTTGCATTTGTCATTCAAATTATGAACTGTTGTCCTGATTTCATTGAATTGTCGATCTGTATTCTCTTGTATCTCACTGAGTTTTATTAGAATTATTATCTTGAATTCTTTATCTGTCATTTTTAATATTTCCTTAGTATTGGGGTCTGTTACTGGAGAATTGTTGTGTTCTTTGGGAAGAGACGTGTTTTCTTGCTTTTCCTTACATTGATTTCTATGCAAGTCAGTGAAACGTTTGCCTCTTCCAATTCTATGCAGTAGGTTTAGTAGGTAATGACCTATTTGCATAGATGGGTCTTGGGGTGTTGGTTCAATGGGGTGCGTTGGCTTTGGTTCTAGGTGGATGCAGTAGTGCAGTCTCCATGTAGTTTCTTCAGCTGTAATCCATGCTAGTGATGTTTGCGTGTGTCTCAGTGGCATAGGCTAAGAGAGTTTTTGGCAGTGGTGGTGCAGCTCTGCTGGAAGTGGGCTTTCATGTTATTTCAGGTTTTTTCTTAGGTCACTATGTCTACATGCACATGGTAGGTTGGCCAACTTGGGGTCTCACTCATCAGGATTGGGACCACAGAGCTTTCACTCTAGCTAGGGTCATCAGTGTGCCGTTTCATGGTTAGTCGAAGGCCGATCATCCGGGGTGGCCCGTGGTGCTATTTCTTGAGCCCAATACACTGGCTGCTTTGCTGGCCTGGAGGGTGTGTCTCCTGGAGATGGTCCTTGGGGCTGTTTTTTAGTTCTGAGAAGTGAGTAAAGGTTATTTGGGCTGGCCTGGGGCGTGTGTCCTTAGGGTGGTCCACAGGGCTGTTTCTCAGGCATGGGATGTGGCCATATGGCTTTTTGACTGGCCTGAGTTTATGTATGGTAAAGGTGGACCCCACGGCTATTTCTCAGGCCCAGGATGGGGTGCATAGCTGCTCAGCTGACCTGGGTGTGTGTCTGGTGGGGGAGGATCATAGGGCTGTTTCTCAGGCCTAGGATGTAAGGGGACACACAGTTGCTTGCCTGGCCTGGAGGTGTGTCTGCCAGGAGCAGCCTGCAGGGCTATTTCTTAGGCCCTGGACTTGGGCATGTAACAGCTTGATCAGCCTGGGAGCATACCAGCCAGGAGTGGTCTGTGGGGCTGTTTCTCTGGCCTAAGATGTGGGTGCACAGCTGCTCAGTTGGCCTGGGGGCTCGCCTGCCAGGAATGGCTCATTGGGCTGTTTTCTAAGCCTGAGACATGGTCACACAGCTGCTTGTCCTGCCTGGATATGTGCCTGCCATGGGCAGTCAACAGGGCTATTTCTGAGGTCCTGATTTGGGGTGCAGGGCCTTTGAGCAGGCTAGGGTTATGTCCGCAATTGTACGAGGGGGCACTAGATGTCACAGGGCTGTTTTTCAGGTTTTGGGTGCACGCATGTAGCCACCCTACTAGCTTACAGATGTGTCAGCTGTTGGATGGCTCAGGGACCTCTCTTACTGTAATATATAAATTACAGTAGTTTGGCTGGCTTTAGGGTGGGTTTGCCAGGGGCGGGACTGCCAGACTATTTTTCTAGCTGAGTATGTGAGCAGCAGGGGTTGGTTTCCCTGCTGGGCAAGGCCAGAGTCCTAGCTAATCCTGGGCCCAGTCTCTGCAGAGTTGGGATTGTGACATTTAGTCACCTGTGTGGGCTCGGCAGAATGAAGACGGAACCCTAGCTGGAGAGATGAAGTGCCTACTGGCCCCCAGAGGAGGATGAGCTCCAGATGTGGTTGTGGTCTCAAGATGGCACTGTGCTGCACCAGCTTGGCTCACACCAGGTGGGGGGACCGAGTAGGGAGTGGGGAGTGCGTACCTGGTATCCTAATCCAGAGCACACAGCTGCATTAACTCTCTGCACCTCTCCTAACTGGGCTCAGGGCTTGTGAGGACTTTGTAGGATTCTCCTGTGGTAAAGACTGTAGGTATTTTTGGTGGCGGTGGGGGCTGCTGGGGTTCTTCTGCTTGCCGTTTCCTTGTAAGGGAAAGTCCTTCCTGTCTCTTGGCCAGTCTGGGCTAGGGAGATGGGGGCTGCAGAAGCAAGGTGCATCATAGTGTCCCTCTGAGCTTCCAGTCATCACAGGTGCCTCTCTACTTTCCCACTGTACTCTAGTGCTCTCCCTTTGATATCTGGTCAAATCTCAGCTATTATTTATTGCCTTGGTTCTTTATTTTGGGGGAGATGAGTGCCAGGCAACTCTAGTCAGTCATCTTGCACTATATGATTTCTAAAATATGATAGAGATGTCATTACAAAGTAGTGGGAAAATGATGAAATTTCCAATAAATGGGGCTGGGATTAAAACATGCAAAAATAAATTCCAGGAAGATTAAAGACTTAGGCATGGAAGACAAAATTATAAAGATTTAAGTTAAGATAGGCAAATATTTTTATAATCTCTGGATAAAAGAGGAATTTCTTAAAAAGTACTAATGTACTACTCAGAAAAGGAAAGATTAGTCAACTTTACCATATTAAAATTAAGAAAGTTCAAGAAAACATGTCATTTATTTCCAAGTGGATAGTGTAGAAAGGAAAAAAAGAAAGAAAGAAAGAAAGAAAAGAAAACACACTGTAAAGTGAAAAGCCCCAGTGTGGGAGAAAATAATTGCAATGGATTAAACCAGCAGATAACTAGTATCAGAATATATAAATTATTTGTATAACATAATAAGAAAAATATAGAAAATCAATGGGAAAATGGGCAAAAGACTTGAATAAGCATTTGTCCAAAAAGTCCAAATAGTTCCTAATCAAAATAACAGATCCTGGTTGGGTGCAGTGGCTCATGCCTGTAATCCCAGCACTTTGGGAGGCCAAGGTGAGTGGCTCACCTGAAGTCAGGAGTTCGAGACCAGCCTGGCCAACATGGCAAAACCCCATCTCTACTAAAAATACAAAAATTAGCCGGGTGTGGTGGTGGGTTCCTGTAGTCTCAGCTATTTGGGAGGCTGAGGCAGGAGAATCACCTGAACCCAGGAGGCAGAGATTGCAATAAGCCAAGATTACACCACTGCACTCTAATCTGGGTGACAAAGCAAGACTCTATCTCAAAAAAAAAAAAAAAAAAAAAGGCCAGGCACAGCGCCAAGATGGGTGGATCACCTTGGGTCAGGAGTTTTAGACCTGCCTGGCCAGCATGGTGAAAACCCATCTCTAGTAAAAATACAAAAACCAGCCGGATGTGGTGGTGCTACTTGGGAGGCTGAGGCAGAAGAATTGCTTGAATCTGGGAGGTGGAGGTTGCAGTGAGCTGAGATAGTGCCACTGCACTCCAGCCTCGACAACAGAGTAAGACTCCGTCTCAAAAAATAAAAAATGAAAAAAAAAAAGGAACAAAATAAAAGATTAACTTATTAATAACTATGAAAATTCAAATTAAAATGACAGTGAGATGTTATTATACCCTTACCAATTTGGCAACAAACAAACAAACAAAAAGACAAGAAAGCCAACTTTGACAATCCCAAGTGTTGCTGAGAATGTACGATGAAAGAAATTGCTGTATACTGCTGCTGGGAGTCTTGGAAACTAATTAGGCATTCTCTAGTAAGTTTCAAGATGTTTATACCTTCTGATGCAGTAATTCTGCTGTTAGAAATGTAGTCCAGAGAAGCTTCTCTATTTGTGTACCAGGATTCATCTATGAGTATGTGCAGAATGACATTGTTTATAACTAAACAAAAGATAAAAGTCCCTCTAAAGTAGAATGAACATGGCCGAGCGCGGTGGCTCATGCCTGTAATCCCAGCACGTTGGGGGGCTGAGGTGGGCAGATCACCTGAGGTCAGGAGTTTGAGACCAACTGGCCAGCATGGTGAAACCCTATCTTTACCAAAAATACAAAAATTCGCTGGGCGTGGTAGCATGCACCTGTAATCCCAGCTACTCAGGAAGCTGAGGCAGGAGAATCGCTTGAACCTGGGAGGTGGAGGTAGCGCTGAACCGAGATTGAGCCACTGCACTGCAGCCTGGGAGACAGAGGAAGATTCTGTCTCTAAATAAATACATAAATTAGAATGAACAAAGAAGATGAGGTGTATTCATTCCCAGGAAAACTGTTTAGTAAAAATACATAAACAACCTACAGGGATACAAAACAGCATGAATGGATTTCACAAATATACTGTTGAGTTAAATAAAACACAAAAGACTACAGACTATATGATTTTATTCATATAATGTTCAAAACCAACGAAAACTGTACATATAATTTTGGGATACACACATAGCTGGTAAAGCTATAAAAAAAGACTATAATTGCAAAATTCAGGGTGATTTCCTGTAGAAAAGAGGGAAGATTTTTATATATAATTTTTTTTTGGTAGAGATGGGTTCTCACTCTGTTATCCAGGTCTTGAACTGCGGCCTCAAGCATTCCTCCCACTTTGGCTTCCCAAAGTGCTGAAATTATAGGTGTGAGCCATTGCACCCAGCTACTTTGTTTTGGAGAGACAGTCTTGCCATGTTGCGTAGGCTGGCCTTGAACTCCTGGCTTCAGGCAATCCTCCTACCTCAGCCTCCCAGGCATGAGCCACTATGCCAAGCTGGGAAGGTTTTGTGGTCAGGAAGAAGTACATGGTCTTGGCTTGGGGAATAGAAGAGACTTTTGGAGACTAGCAGTGTTTTATTTTTTGTTGGAGTCCTAGTTACTTGAGTTTTTGCTTCAAAGTATTTATAAACTATAAATTTATGTTTATATAATGTCCTACATTCTGTTATATTTCCATTAAACGGTAGTTTGACCTTAAAGCCATATTGTGACATCATTACATATCCATTGTTTTGGAAAAAACGAAAAAGCCTGATGGTACTGATATTGGCAGCAGCATAGAACATCAAAAGAGTTCTCACTGTCGGTGGGAATGTGAGTTTTTGAAAGCTGCTCAACATTCCCCTGTAAGGTGGATGCCTATGAGAAGAGAAAAATGAGAATGTAGGTCAGAAACAATGGGGGGAAATAGTAAAGTAAAAAAATATAATAATAAGCAAAGGACCTCAAGGGACTGATGATAAGTACGTCCATGTATTGAAGAGTATGATAAGCTTAACTATCTGAACCCGGGGTAAAAGGCTAATAACCAGCAAACAGAAAGATAAGGGAGATGTCGCACTGGAGAACACGCTCAGAATGAGAGACCACTCATACTGCCCCCCCCAGCAGCGGGGCCTCTGTAGGAAGTTGTGGGACCTCCACTTTCAAGATGAGACTGCAGATAAGATTTCCCACAGTGACTCACATAGCTCAGCTGAACTTTTTCGGTGAGGAACCCCTTTTCATTCTTTTCATTTTTGTCATTGGGAGCCTAGCTGAGCTATTAAGGGTGTAGTATTTCTACACCCCTCTCCGTTTCCTCTACTCTAAAAACATTTACTCAGTCAGGAGCAGCATCAATTTCCCTTAGGAGTTACTTAATAGATAAGGCTGGGTGTGGTGGCTCACGCCTGTAATCCCAGCACTTTGGGAGGCTGAGGTGGGAGGATTGCTTGAATCCTGGAGTTCAAGATCACCTTGGGCAACAAAGTGAGAACCCTTCTCTACAAAAATAAAAATAACGAACAGGGTGTGGTAGCTCATGCCTGTGGTCTCAGCTGCTCAGGAGGCTGAAGAGGGAAGATAAGTATTTATCTTGCTTCATGCCACTGCCAGTATTACTACCATCAAATTTTAAATTTTTTTCTACAACAATGGATATGTAGATGTCACAATATGGCTTTAAGGTTAAACTATTGTTTAATGGAAAAATATAACAGAATAAAGAACATTACATAACATGAATTTATAGTTTGTAAGTACTTATAAAACTATAGGTATTGAGCTTAAGCCCACGAGTTTGAGGCCACAGTGAGTAATGCTTGCACCACTGCACTTCAGCATGGGTGACAGAGAGAGACTCTGTCTCTAAAATAATTTTTTAAAAATTACTTGCTGGATAAATGTTGTGATAGCTCAGAATGCTGACTTGTCCTTCCTGGGCCACTGTTTTCTATATTGGAAGGGGCTCTAAGCTGGCCTTGCACTCACTTGAGTGTGACCTCAAGCTTAATCTCTCTGGCATCCATTCATGGTTACTAAATAAAAAACTCTCTATAAACACAAGAGCTCTTTATTGTCTCTTCAGGGTTGTGAAGAGCATGTCCTTGTAACTTAACACTGTATTAGTAAAATGTCATTTTTAGGTAAGAAAAAGAACCATATATACCTGGAGGAGAAAGTTTCTTTCTCCATCTCCTGCCTCATCCCTTTTTGTGTAAGGGGCTCTAGTGGATGTTTGTTTTTGTTGTCCAATGTCTGTCTCTCCTCCTGAAATGCACTGCAGTTTTTATTTGGGGGAATCACTCTTCTCTCACTTTCAGAATATGAAGTGTGGGGAGGTGACCCAGGCCTAAGCCTGTTAATATTTTTTGACCCTTTGGGGACAGTGATTTTTCAGGAATGAGTCTGTGACTCAGACCCAGACTTGGGCTTTTGAAAGAGTATAAATCCCTTGACCCACAGGGCAGTGGCCCACATAGATGTGTGCTCTGTGGGTGCGAGAGAGGGGCACTGTGTAGAATCCGTGAAAAGAGCCAGCCTGGAGGCAATTGAATGTTAACATCAGCCAGAAACTAGGTTCTTGGTGACCTCTCTGAGAGCCACTGAATTAAGCCTTGCCTGAACCTGCATTTTTCCATAATGTCAGTTAATAAATTCACTTTATAGTTGAAGCCAGCTTGAGTTGGGTTTTCTGTCATTGGCAGCATGATAATGTACGAAGTCTTTGGTAAGATAATTTTGTTGGCGTATGGGCACATCAAAATCAGTATAAGAACACGCCATAGTCATGCTGTGAGAGGTAGTCAATAGTAAAGGGGAAATTTATTTGTCTTTGTAAACATGTTATTCTGAAGACCCTGAAAAACCTGAAGTTTCCTCCAGGTATGCCCAGGAACTTGGTGGTCTGACATAGCCCTCTTAGTGCTGGGACCTGGTGAGGAGGGCAGAAGTGTTGAAAGTTAACTTAAGCTGGGCCCAGTGGCTCACACCTATAATCCCAGCACTTTGGGAGGCTGAGATGGGCAGATCACTTGAACCCAGGAGTTCAGGACCAGCCTGGGCAACATAGTGAGATTCCCATCTCTATTTATTTAGTAGAAATAAATAGAATGTATTTATTTCTATTAAAAATAAATAAATAAATAAATAAATAAATAAATAAATAAATAGAAATAAATTAGCCAGGGCCAGGCACGGTGGCTCACGCCTGTAATCCCAGCATTTTGGGAGGCTGAGGCCAGATCACTTGAGCTCAGGAGTTTGAGACAAGACTGGCAACATAGTGAAACCCCACGTTTAAAAACAAACAAACAAAAGACAAACAAAGAAAAGAAATGAATTAGCCAGGCGTGATGCTGCATGCTTGTAGTCCCAGCTACCCGGGAGGCTGAGGTGGGAGAACCACTTGAGCCTGGCAAGTTGAGGCTGGACTGAGCTGTGATTGTGCCACTGCACTTCAGCCCGAGTGCTAGAGTGAGACCCTGTCCAAAAAAAAAAAAAAATTAAAAAAAAGAAAGTTAATTTGACACAAATGAGAGGATTTGAGACTACAAAAATAAAAGTGCTTCCATTTGAGGGTGGGCACATGAACTGATAGGTGATTTAATGAAGAATGTAAATAAATGTTTTGTACCTTCTCCTGGGTCACGTGTATGCTCATGATGTTCATGTTTTTCCAGGAGTGAGACATTTTTTGTGGTAATGTACCTATGGGATGTACTGATGTTAACAAGGAGTTACATGTTTGTATATGTGTAGGAGTGTATAGAAAAACATCTGAAAGGCCAGGCATAGTGGCTCACACCTGTAATCCTAGCGCTTTGGGAGGCCAAGGAGGGTGGATCACCTGAGGTAAGGAGTTCGAGACCAGCCTGACCAACATGGTGAAACCCCGTCTCTAATAAATTCAAAAAATTAGCTGGGTGTGGTGGCACGTGCCTGTAATCCCCGCTACTTGGGAAGCTAAGGCAGGAGAATCACTTGAACCGGGAGGTGGAGGTTGCAGTGAGCCAAGATCACACCACTGCACTGCAGCCTGGGCAACAAGAGTGAAAGCTCCATCTCACACACACACACACACACACACACAAAATCTGAAAGAAGACTCATTACGTTGAAAGTGGCTATTTCATGGTGCTAGGATTATGACTTTTTTTTTAATATGTGTTTTTCAAAATTTTCTACAGTGAATATGATTTATATGATTTTTTAAAAAGGTTTTTAAAGTACTATACAAACACACAAGGTGACAGTACTCTTCCTGGGAAGTCACGTGGCTAGTTACAATCTGGAAGTCAGAACATCTAGCTCACAATTGCTTAATTTAACCTCTTACCCTTAATATCCAACCTCAGTTTCTTCCTTTGCAAAATTTTGAACTAATCTCAGTTCGGTCTGTGTAACCTAACTGAGATGGGATTTAACTAAGTTAATTATCAACTCAATTTAAGCACATATAGGGTCCTTACCGTAAGTGGTGACTGTGGTTACTCCCCAATATCTACTCCACTGCACTTCCCAATTGTGTAGAGAAGATTCTAGTTGGACCGAGATTTTCCGGGTGCTGCCATCTGAATCACCCATATTTTCCTGTCTCCTGATCTGGCTCTAACTTCCATTTTATGAACTTTGTCAAGTAGCCCTTTAGTTATCTATAAAGGTGTAACTCTAATTTTGCATAATTAAAGTTACACTCTATGCACACTGTGCCTGGCCCAGTGAGTTCATCTAATGGAGTCTACGTAGCTGTAATAAAGAATGAGGACATTCTACAGGAGCTGAAAGAAAAGATTTTAGACTGGGCGCGGTTGCTCATGCCTGTAATCCCAGCACTTTGGGAGGCCGAGGTAGTCGGATCACTTAAGGTCAGGAGTTCGAGACCAGCCTGGCCAACATGGTGAAACCTTGTCTCTACTAAAAATACAAAAAATTAGCTGGGCATGGTGGCTCGTGTCTATAATCCCAGCTACTCAGGAGACTGAGGCAGGAGAACTGCTTGAGGCAGAGTTTACAGTGAACAGAGATTGCACCATTGTGCTCCAACCTGAGTGATGCAGCAAGACTTCATCTCAAAAAAAAAAAAAAATTTAAAATACATTTAAAAGGCCAGGCGCGGTGGCTCAAGCCTGTAATCCCAGCACTTTGGGAGGCCGAGACGGGCGGATCGCGAGGTCAGGAGATCGAGACCATCCTGGCTAACACGGTGAAACCCCGTCTCTACTAAAAAATACAAAAAATTAGCCAGGCGAGGTGGCAGGCGTCTGTGGTCCCAGCTACTCGGGAGGCTGAGACAGGAGAATGGCGTGAACTCGGCAGGCGGAGCTTGCAGTGAGCTGAGATCCGGCCACTGCACTCCAGCCTGGGCGACAGAGCGAGACTCTGTCTCAAAAAAAAAAAAAAAAAAAAAAAAAAAAAAAAAAATTAAAAAAGAAAGTTGCATGTTGTGGAGCAACCAGACAATTGTGATGAAATGGGAAGTACAGGGCACCCGCTATGACGTGTTTTTGCCAAGAAGTTAAACCAGGTTCCAACTAAACCTCTAGAGCAAAGTTTCATTTGTAGGAAATTCAAAGAAAAGAGGAATAATGTAAATGACCCCACAGGGAAACAGACAAACCCTGAATGTGGAGCATTTCACAGGACAAAACCTGGTTTGTATAACTGGTTTGTATAACCAATGGCAAGGGGGTGGAGGGAGACTGTCTTCGATTAAAAGAGACTTGAGAGACATAGCAAACAAATGCAATGCTGGGACTTGTTTTGGTCTGTATTTAAACAAACTGATTGAAAAAAGACATTTTTGCGATAATCAGCGAGATTTGGCTATAGGCTGAAGTACTAGGTGCTGCTAAGGCATCATTAAATTTGTTATGTGCGATAATGGTATGATTATATTAGCAGAAGGTCCATTTTTGTTTGTTGGTTTGTTTGTTTTGAGATGAAATTTTGCTCTTGTTGCCCAGGCTGAAGTGCAATGGCACAATCTTGGCTCACTGCAACCTCTGTCTCCCTGGTTCAACCGATTCTCCTGCCTCAGCCTCCCAAGTAGCTGGGATTACAGGCACCTACCACCATGCCTGACTAATTTTTTGTATTTTTAGTAGAGATGGGGTTTTACCATGTTGGCCAGGCTGGTCTTGAACTCCTGACCTTGGGTGATCCACCTGCCTCAGCCTCCCAAAGTGCTGGGATTACAGGAGTGAGCCACCACGTCCGGCCTCAGAATGCCCATTTTTTAAAAGGAAGATTGCACACTAAAGTACGTAAAGGTGAAATAACACAATGTCTGGGATTTGTTTAAAAATATTTCAGCAGACTTGGCGTGATGGCTCACACTTGTAATGCCAGCACTTTGGGAGGCTGAGGCAGGAGGATCCGTTGAGCCCAGGAGTTTGAGACCACCCTGGGTAACCTAGTGACAACCTTGTTTCTAAAAATAAATTAAAATAAATTTAAAAAATTTAAAGGGCCAGGTGTGGTGGCTCCTGCCTGTAATTAGCACTTTGGGATGCTGGGATGGGCGGATCACCTGAGGTCAGGAATTCGAGACCAGCCTGGCCAACATGGTAAAACCCTGTCTCTACTAAAAATATGAAAATTAACTGGGCATGGTGACAGGTGCCTGTAATCCCAGCTACTTGGGAGACTGAGGGGAGGCAGACGTTGCAGGAAGCTGAGATAGCACATTGCAATCCAGCCTGGGAGACAAGAGCGAAACTCCATCTCAAAAAATAATAATAATAAATAAAATAAAATAAATAGATACAATTATAAAAATTAATATTTCAGCAAATAAAATAACAATAGGAAACTGCAAGGTTCAAAAAAGGTATATGGTATTTTGTCTAAGAAAAGAGAGTATGAGAATATATATTTTATTTTCTTGGGTTTGCATTGGGAGTATACACAAGAAACTTATGAAAATGAAAACCTGGCCAGGTGCGGTGGCTCAAGCCTGTAATCCCAGCACTTTGGGAGGCTGAGGTGGGCAGATTGCTTGAGGTCAGGAGTTTGAGACCAGCCTGTCCAACATGGTGAAACCCCGTCTCTATTAAAAATACAGAAATTACCCGGGCATGGTGGCAGGTGCCTGTAATCTCAGCTACTCGGGAGACTGAGGCAGGAGAATCGCTTGAACTCGGGAGGCGCAGGTTGCAGTGAGCTGAGATCACGACACTGCACTCCAGCCTGGGTGATAGGGCAAGACTCTATCTCAAAAAAAAAAAAAAAGAAAAGAAAAGAAAATGAAAACCTATGGCATAGGTGGGAGAAATGGGAGTAAACATGGAAGAATGGGATCAAGGCTTCTTGAGCTTTTTATATTGCTTTAACTTTTTAACTATTTGAATGTATTATCTAAAGTTTTTAAGAAAATAAACAGGAAATAAAAGTTAAGTGAATATGAAAATGTTCAGAACCAGCTCTCTACACAAAGAAAAGAAGAAAGAGTTAAAGTAGATCTCTAGACCCCTTCATATCTAGACTTTAATGAACTAATAAATTGTTAATGTTTTATAAAGCTGGTCTCAGTAGCAATTCTAGAAATGAGCAGAAAACAAAGTAGTAAAAACAAAACATGGCTGGACACCATGGCTCATGCCTGTAATCCCAGCACTTTGGGAGACCGAGACAGGTGGATCCCCTGAGGTCAGGAGTTTGAAACCAGCCTGACCAATATGGTGAAACCCCATCTCTACTAAAAATACAAAAATTAGCCAGGCATGGTGGTGTGTGCCTTTAGTCCCAGCTACTTGGGAGGCTGAGACAGGAGAATTGCTTGAATCCAGGAGGCGGAGGTTGCAGTGAGCCAAGCAGGCGCCACTGTACTCCAGCCTGGGTGACAGAGCAAGACTCCGTCTCAAAACAAAAACAAAAACAAAACGAAACACAGAAACTGAGGACTGATGCTTTTAAGAGTCTTGACTAGTTCATGCTGCTGATAAACATAACCCCAGATTCCATGTTTAATCTATTCTACCTTACACTTGAATATGGGCATTTGTTGGTTATTAATTTAATGACAAACATTAAATTAATAAAACATAATTTATAGTGGAAAAAAATCTGACACTTAGGGGGCTTATGCTGTCATTCTAAATGACCAATCATGTGCCTTTTGGCAAATCAATTTTTTGAAGTCTTAGATTCCTTGTCTATAAAATAAGAAATTGGCCAGGCACGGTGGCTCACACCTGTAATCCCAGCACTTTGGGAGGCTGAGGCAGGTGGATCACCTGAGGTCGGGAGTTCAAGACCAGCCTGACCAACATGGAGAAACCCCATTTCTACCAAAAATACAAAATTAGCCAGGGTGGTGGCGCATGCCTGTAATCCCAGCTACTGGGGAGGCTAAGGCAGGAGAATCCCAGGTTTGAACCCGGGAGGTGGAGGTTGCAGTCAGCCGAGATCGTGCCACTGCACTCCAGTCTGGGCAAAAAGAGTGAAACTCCATCTCAAAATAAAGTAAAATAAAATGAGAAACTGATTATGATCTCTTGAGTAACTGCCACTCTGTGATGCTATGGGAAGTACACACATTGAAGAAGTTGCATATTTATATTAAATGCCATTTGTTTATATTGAACAAATTGGGTGTTTATACCAAATGCATTTAATGGCATAAATGTGAATGACAAAGAAACTCAAGTAGGCAAGACATAGAGGAAGGCCACTGACTTTTCAGAAACCACTCAGCCTGTGAGCTCACTTCCCTTCTATAAAAAAAAGCTTTCGCTTTTAAGGTGTCCAGATAAAGGTCACACTCCCAGAGCTGAGGCTGTGTGAGTCTGAGCTGTTACCTCAGTAATGGGAGTATGGCTGGAACTCAGCATTTTCTGATCATTCATGCCCAAAGCCTCTTGGATTAGGGGAGAGGGGGCACCTTGTATGCATGAGATGAAATAGGATACCAAGATCCCCTTAATTCCACTCAGAGTAGAGGAAAGGAAGTGTTGCCAAAAGGAACATGTTTTTTTCTAAATTGAAGAGTTGGAAGTTTGAAGGTCAAAGTCAGAATATTAGAACAGAGAGCCATGCATGTATTATCTAATACAATTTTCTCATTTTATAAATTATGTAAATGAGGAAACTGAGACCCAGCAAGGTTATAGGACCCACAACCTAATCTGTGTTAGAAGGATGAGAGTGAGGCTTATGCTGGGAGTTGCGACGGTCTGTAAATGTGAGGATAAGGAACATGCCATTCACCGTTGTGTTCCACCTCCTAGTCCAGTGCCTGGTGCAAAGTAGGGGCTTCATAAACATTAGTCACAGGCCTGATGGAGGGACTGATTTGAGTGAATGAATCCACGGATGATGCATCTGTACTTTGTCTTCCCTGCTAGTCAGATGGACTCATACATGCTCCATTTCAGGTTTATTTCATCTGGGATATTATATTAGAGGGTTCTCTTTATGTGCCATGACTAAGTAGCGTTTTCTTCCACTGAAGTATTGCTTCCTCTTTGTTGATGTCACAGGACAAACATCAGAACACTTACAGGATGTGTGTAGCATGGCATGACAGAGAACTTTGGTTTCCTTTAATGTGACTATAGACCTGGCAGTGTTATTATAAGAATCACTGGCAATCAGACACCCGGGTGTGCTGAGCTAGCACTCAGTGGGGGCGGCCACCGCTCATGTGATTGTGGAGAAGACAGCTGGAAGAAGTGCCCAGTCCATTTGGAGAGTTACAACTGTGCCTAACAGAGGTGTCCTCTGACTTTTCTTCTGCAAGCTCCATGTTTTCACATCTTCCCTTTGACTGTGTCCTGCTGCTGCTGCTGCTGCTGCTACTTACAAGTAAGTCTGGGCATGGATATTTACAATGAGACAATGGTGCTGTACAGAGGACAAGGAAGAGGTACAAGGATGGCCATTGTAATGTTGTTTGTAATAGGAAAAGCTTGGAAGCAACCTAAATGTCCATCAGTGAAGGAGTGGGTAAATAAATGTGATATAATCATGTTACAAACAGTGAGTCTGAGGAAACATACTGGTATAGAATGTCTCAAATTATAATGTTATTAAAGAAAAGAAAGGTGCAGAATAATGCATATATTAGGCTTCTATTTGTGTGTGTGCATTGTCGGGGAGCAGGAATATGTGGACATTTCTTAATGTATAGTCTCTAGGAAAAGGAACCAGGGAATGGTAAAGAGTTGGGAGAGTAAGGCATATTTTTCTTTTCTTTTCTTTCTTTTTTTTTTTTTTATTGAGACGGAGTCTCACGCTATTGCCCAGGCTGGAGTGCAGTGGTGGCATGATTTCGGCTCACTGCAATCTCCGCCTCCTGAGTTCAGGTGATTCTCCTGCCTTGGGCACCCGAGTAGCTGGGATCACAGGCGTGCACCATCACATCCGGCTAATGTTTTTAATTTTTAGTAGAGACAGGGTTTTACCATGTTGGCCAGGCTGGTCTCAAACTCCTGGCCTCAAGTAATCTGCCCATCTCGGCCTCCCAAAGTGCTGGGATTACAGGCGTGACCCACTGCACGCCTGGCCACTTTTTCATACACCTTTGATAGTGTTGGAATGTTTTTACTGTAGTTGAGTCATATGAAAACAAAAGGGAAATAAAAAATCAAAAGAAAATATATGATGAATGTTTTATCATATATAAAATATGTATAGGTTTTTTAAATGGAATTAACTTTGTCAGTTGAGGAAAATGATGAGACAAGTCTCAATCATTTTAGGAGATTTGTTTGCCAAAGTTAAGGAGGCACCTGGGAGACAGGTCTATGCCTTTCTCAGAAGATGATTTTGAGGGCTCCAAATTTAAAGGGGACAAGGCGGGATATTGAGAAGCACTCAGTTCTCACATTAAAAAAAAAGGGGGCAGAGGAAACATATGGGAATCTGCATTTTGCATTAGGTAACACAGACAAAATGGGGTAGGGTAACAATCAGATGCACATTTGTGTCTGGCCGGGGTGACCGCGCCAGTAAAGGTGAGCTATCAATCTGCATCGCACAGCTGAGCAGGAATTTCCTTGTAGGCAAAATATGGGGGAGGCGTGCAGCCTTTCATCCTGTAGCCATCTTATTCAGGAATCAAAAGGAGGAGGCAGGTTTCCGTGATCCGGTTCCGAGCTTGACTTTTCCCTTTGGCTAAATGAGTTTGGGGTCCCAAAATTTAATTTCTTTTCACAACTTTAAACCTTAAAACAACTCCATGAGTAGTTTCAAATACCCAAGATTCTTATTTAATCAAGAGTTTTTATTTACTGTGCCCTTGCTGCTTAAAAAGAGATGTATGTTAGGAGAGCCTCCCTTGGTTGATGAACAAACAAGTAGCCCAGATGGGTGGGCCATTTCCCGGCTGACCATGACCAATTTTTCTGATTGTCTGTTTCCATCAGCCCTGTTCTCCCGTGTTCACAGAATTGGGCCACAATTCTCTCCTAGGGCAGTGTTTCTGAAAGTGAGGTTCTGGGACCAGCCACTTCAGCCACATTGAGAACTTTTTAGAAATAAAAGTTCTCAGGCTCCACCACAGACCAACCAGTCAGGAATTCTAGCAGTTGAGCCCAGCAATCTGTGTTTTTGCAAAGCTTCCCAGTGATTCTGATGGCTTTCACATCTGAGAAGCATTGTCGCAGTAAATCATCCTCCAAACAGGACTGCAGCGGTGGCTTCCCCTTTATTCTGTAAGGCATTGCTTGCAGTTTTCCTGAAATGGAGTAACCTCACTCACTGCCTGAGTCTTGGCTCTCCTTCTCTCTATTCAGGGTCCTCAGAAGTGGAATACACAGCAGAGGTGGGTCAGAATGCCTATCTGCCCTGCTCCTACACTCCAGCCCCGCCAGGGAACCTCGTGCCCGTATGCTGGGGCAAAGGAGCCTGTCCTGTGTTTGACTGTGGCAACGTGGTGCTCAGGACTGACAAAGGGGGTGTGAATGATCGGACATCCAGCAGATACTGGCTAAAGGGGTATTTCCACAAAGGAGATGTGTCTCTGACCATAGAGGATGTGACTCTAGCAGACAGTGGGGTCTACTGCTGCCGGATCCAAATCCCAGGCATAATGAATGATGAAAAACATAACCTGAAGTTGGTCGTCAAACCAGGTGAGTGGACCGTTGCATGCCTTCTTTATGAATAAGATTTATCTGTGGATCATATTAAAGGCACTGATTGTTCTCACCTCTGACTTCCCCAATTATAGCCCCTGGAGGTGGGCCGCCAAGACCTAAAGTTTAACAGGCCCCATCAGTGATGCTCAGTGATATTTAACACCTTCCATCTGTTTTAAAACTCATGGGTATGCCCAGGTGCTGTGGCTTACACCTCTAATCCCAGCACTTTGGGAGGCTGAGGTGGGAGTTTCACAAGGTCAGGAATTCGGGACCAGCCTGGCCAACAGAGTGAAACCCTGTCTCTACTAAAAACACAAAAACGTAGCTGGGCATGGTGATGGGGGCCTGTAATTCTAGCTACTCGGGAGGCTGAAGCAGGAGAATCACTTGAACCTGGGAGTCGGAGGTTGCAGTCAGCTGAGATCTCGCCATTGCACTCCAGCCTGGGTGACAAGAATGAAACTCTGTCTCAAAAAAAAAAAAAAAAAAAGAAAACCCAAAACTCATGGGTGGAATGTATAGATGGGAAGAAAGACCTAGATCAGTGGTTAGAGCCCCTGACTCTCATTAGAATCACATAGAGAATTTTTAAACAACTACAGATGCCAGGTACAGTGGCTCATGCCTATAATCCCAACACTTTGAGAGGCTGAAGCAGGAGGATCACTTGAGGCCAGGAGTTTGAGACCAGCCTGGCCGATATAGTGTGACTACCCCTATCTCTTAAAAAGAAGAAGAAAAAAAAACCCACTACCAAAAACCAGAGAAATCAGCATCTCTGGAGGTAGATCCTAAGCATTAGCTTTTTACAGAGTCTTCCTCAGGTGATTTTACCCCGGGTACAGCCAGCATGATGAACTGCTGGGTTGTGCATGTATGCTGGGAGGTGAACAGGCTTAAGATTTCTATAACATGTACTTTGTGCCGGGATAGAGCTGAGTTTAAATCTAACTCTGCCTCTTACTAGCTATATAATCCTGAGCAAGTTATTGAAACGCTGTGACCTCCTCCTCTGTAAAATATGACAATAATACCTATCATGTGGGCCATTAGAAGGATTTTGTGTGATAATATTTTATGAAAAGCATTTCTAAGTTGGGCATCCCAAACCTGAAATGCACCAAAATCTGAAATGCTCCAAAATCCAAAACTTTTTGGACACTGACATGGCATTCAAAGGAAATGCTCATTGGAGCATAAGTATAGTGCGGATACTAAAAAATTTTTTAAAATGGCTGGGCGCGGTGGCTCATGCCTATAATCCCAGCAGTTTGGGAGGCCAAGGTGGGCAGATCATCTGAGGTCGGGAGTTTGAGACCAGCCTGACCAACATGGAGAAACCCTGTCTGTACTAAAAATACAAAATTAGCTGGGTATGGTGGCACATGCCTCTAATCCCAGCTACTCAGGAGGCTGAGGCAGGAGAATTGCTTGAATCCGGGAGGTGGAGGTTGCAGTGAGCCGAGATCGTGCCATTGCACTCCAACCTGGGTAACAAGAGCAAAACTCCATTAAAAAAAAAAAAAAAAGTCTAACAAAATTCAAAATCTGAAACATTTCTGATTTCAAGCATTTCAGATAAGAGGTCTTCAACCTGTAATTATGGCCATTTGCATGGCTGTTAGTTCCACTATTAATAATCAGAATGTCACAATGATGACTGCATGTTACCTTTGTCAAACATTTGAAGTGTGTGATACACTCTCAATGTAGGTATCTAGGCAGGTTTGGAAGCTGAGGCTGTATTTCTCTTTGTTAATGGTCTTTCGCATTTTTTTCCTGCTGCCCCTTCGATTCCCTGAAATAAGCTTTCTGCTGTCAGATAATTTTCATCCTTTTGTTGGTTTCTGACATTAGCCAAGGTCACCCCTGCACCAACTCTGCAGAGAGACTTTACTTCAGCCTTTCCAAGGATGCTTACCACCGGGGAACGTGGCCCAGGTAACTATGCATGGGGCAGAGGAGGGAGTCTTTAGCTGGCTCTGAATTCAGAGGATTTTGAATGTGGGAAAAAAGATGAGAAAACAGTGTGAGAGTGGAGGCATGGATGTCTCTGTGCACCTGAAATAGTGTTTGAGAAGAGGGAAGTGGTGGAGACACACCTGTGCTGGGAAAAAATGCTCTGGCTTAGGATTATTTTACTTAAATTTTAACTTTTAAAAAAAGTTAATAAACTTTATAGTCTTTAATTTTACTTAAATGTTAACTAAATTGGATGAAATGCTCATTACTTTGTCCACATTTTCGGACTGACCCTGGACTGGTGATGTTTCATCATGAACTGGTGCCAGTCTGTGTTTGGGAACTGACACATTGGATTAGGTGATTTCTAGGATGCCTTTTAGCTAGAATAAAGCCCATCAGCTTCCCTGGATTCCAACCTCAGAAGGAATAGTTAAATTCTTCATGTAATTCAGCAAGGATGTACTCAGGGTGCTCCAGATGAGAACATTGGGCAGAAAGTAGAAGTCAGGTAACATTGATCATGAAGGTTAATTTTAAGTCATTTCTTGTCAGTGTCCTGGTCTCTCCTAATCTCTCTGGAGCTCCATTTTTTTTTCTTCTGTAAAATGAGGTTAATAGGTGAGTCCTACCTCATAATGTCATAAATCTCATAAATCACACCTTATGGGCTTTAAATAAGAAAATGTCTAAAACGTTTAGCCCAATGTCTGACCACAATTTGTCCTCAGTATATGTTAGCTGTTGTCATTAATATTATAAGATCAGGAGGCAGAATGAGATTGTGGTTAAACTACTTCAGTGACAGGTGGAATGGGTTCTCATTTCAGCTATTCTTGCTAGCTCTGTGACCTCAGTCAAGTTGCTCAAATTCTCTGAAGCTCAGTTTGCTCATTTCTACAATGAGGGTAATTCCAGTGCCCATGTCATGAGGTTGTTGTAATGTATAAACATGATAATGTATGTAAAATGCTCAGGCTAGTACCTGGCCCATAGAAAGCACTCAACTGTTTATTATTACTATAGTTACTAGTTTTAGCTCTCCAAAGGTTCAGTCTTTGGTTAGTCTTTAGTGACTGGTAGCCAACATCTTTTATGCAATTAGAGAGGAAACTATAGTGGGGACAGATGATTATCCACATTGTGGGTTAATAAAGTCATACCAGATACTTATTATATGCTGTTGTTATATTTTAAAGAATCCTACAACCATAGTCCTAGAAGGGACTTCGAGGGCCATTTAGTCTCACTTTCTCATTCTGTGCTTCAGTACTTTTTTTTTTTTTTTTTTTTTAATTGAGACAGAGTCTCACTCTGTCGCCCAGACTGGAGTGCAGTGGTGCCATCTCGGCTCACTGCAAACTCCGCCTCCCGGGTTCATGCCATTCTCCTGCCTCAGCCTCCCGAGTAGCTGGGACTACAGGCACGCACCACCTGGCCCAGCTAATTTTTTATTTTTTTGTATTTTTAGTAGAGACAGGATTTCACCATGTTAGCCAGGATGGTCTCGGTCTCCTGACCTCGTTTTCCACCCACCTCGGCCTCCCAAAGTGCTGGGATTACAGGCGGGAGCCACCGCGCCTGGCCAGTACTTTTTACCAAATCACCACTGAGTGGGCATTTGCTGTAGACGGAGTTTACTCCCTGTCGAGGTGGTGCATTTCCTTATACTTGTCTCTACCACGGACAGAAGTCTTCTTTCCTTTAGTTTTTCTTTTTTCTTTTTCTTTTCTTTTCTTTTTTTTTTTTGTTTTTTTTTTTTTTTTTGAGAGGGAGTCTCACTTTCTCACCCAGGCTGGAGTGCAGTGGCATGATCTTGGCTCACTGCAAACTCCGCCTCCCGGGTTCAAGCAATTCTTCTGCCTCAGCCTACTGAGTAGCTGGGATTACAGATGCGCGCCACCAAGCCCAGCTAATTTTTGTATTTTTATTAGAGACGGGGTTTCACCATGGTGGCCATGCTGGTCTGAAATCCTGACCTCAGGTGATCCCTCTGCCTCAGTCTCCCAAAGTGCTGGGATTACAGGCTTGAGGCACCACGCCCAGCCTTCCCTTTAGTTTTTTCTTGTTAGTTCCTTCCCTCTAGGGCAACAAAAATGGGAATATAGGCACAATACCTCGAATCTCTGAGCTTCTCAAGGGCCTGACTGAGAAAAAATATTGAAACAACCAAAAGTATGTCAGTAGCTCCAAAATAGGAAAATAAAATAAAAAATTGAAATTTATGGATATGTAATGGCTTGTCTATAATATGTAACATTATGTAAATTGGCTGCTGGCAAACCAACTCAAAATGTGGGATGTGGGAGCATTTAATATAAAAATGGGGCTGGGCACAATGGCTCACACCTGTTATCCCAGCACTATGGGAGGCCAAGGTGGGCAGATAACTGGAGCTCAGGGTTCGAGACCAGCCTGGGCAACATGGCAAAACCCCATCTCTACTAAGAATACAAAAAATTAGGCTGAGTGCAGTGGCTCACACCTGTAATCCCAGCACTATGGGGGGCCAAGGCAGACAGATCACCTGAGGTCAGGAGTTCGAGACCAGCCTGGCCAACATGGTGAAAACCCCATCTCTACTGAAAATACAAAAATTAGCTGGACATGGTGGTGCATGCCTATAATTCCAGGTACTCAGAAGGCTGAGGCAGAAGAATCATCTGAGCCTGGGAGCAGTGAGCTGAGATCTCACCACTGTCCTGAAGCCTGGAAAATTGAGCAAGAGTCCATCTCAAAGGAAAAAAAAAAAAAAAAAAAAAAAAGCCAGGCATGGTGGCATGGGTCTGTAGTCCCAGCTACTTGAGGGGGCTGAGGCAGGAATATTGTTTGAACTCAGGAGGTTGAGGATTCACTGAGCCAAGTTGGTGCCACTGTACTCCAAGCCTGGGCAACAGAGCAAGACCCTTTCTCAGAAAAAAAAAAAAAAAATGGAGTAGAGCCTTTAAAAGTAAGAGATCCAAGGGCCTGGAATTTGAACACAGAACAAATGCAACTTCTCTTCTACCTGAAGGAGGAAGGACTGGGTCACAGGTGAGTCCTCAGCTCTAGAGTAGATCTGCTTTAAATCCTAGCTTTCCCAATTAATAGCTGTGTGATCTTGGGCAAAGTGGCTCTCTCAGACTCAGTATCGTCATCTGAAAAATGGGGAAAATAGTAGTACCTACTTATTGTGGTTGAGGATTAAATGAGATTGTATGTATACGGTGCTAAGCACCATGTCTGGCACCTAATAAGTGCCGAATAGATGGTAACTACTAAATTTATACACTATTAAGGCCATCACATCTCACCTTCACTGCTACCTGTCCCCTGAGGCAAATCTTGGGTTCTCCAGAAAGAACATTGCCACTCCCTTCAACTGTCCCATCCATCTTGGTTGGTGGCCAAATCTGTGTGAAAAAATGCTATAATGACACAACAGTGCTTGATTTTACTGATCATTTTCATAGCAAAATGAAGTTTAAAAAGAAGTTATTTTTACCATTTTTATCAAGAAAAATAATTATAGGGAGGCTGAAACTGGATTTACAGTTGAAAATCTTATGTGCACTTAAGATTCATGTTTACTTAGCAGTTGAACTGATGAAGTTTTTTTTTTTTTTTGAGAAGTAGTCTTACTCTGTCACCAGGCTGGAGTGCGATGGCGTGATCTTGGCTCACTGCAACCTCCACCTCCTGGGTTCCAGCAATTCCACTGCCTCAACCTCCTGAGTAGCTGGGACTATAGGCGTACACCACCACGCCCGGCTAATTTTTTGTATTTTAGTAGAGACGGGGTTTCACCATGTTGGCCAGGGTGGTTTCAATCTCCTAACCTCATAATCTGCCTGCCTTGGCCTCCCAAAGTGCTGGGATTACAGGCATGAGCCACTGCGCCCGGCCTGTGTTTTTTATACTTTAAATTTTTTTTCTGGTAATTAGCGCAAAAGTAAGTGGAACATAATCTTTATTTTCTTCAATAATTTTAGGCTGAGGCCATGCCTTTTATAATATTTAAACTATAGTTTGTTAAACCAGCATTTAGTCAAACCCTTTATACACATTAAAGGGTTCCGACTTTAAGGCTTCCAGAAGGTGACTGTGACATTTAAGAAGTTTCGACATCTCTGACTCAGCCATAAAAATGAGTAAGCACGCTTAGTTTCCCAAAAGCTGGCAAGGTACTTATTTTTAGAATTCAGCGTTCATGAGGTCAGGGCCTGTGCCCCTCTTGTTCCCTGCTTTGTCTCCTGTGCCTAGAGTAAGGGTGTAGTGCATATTCATGGAATGGACCTGCAGATGAAATAAACGAATGAACAGGAAGGAAAGATGGTGAGTAGGTGGCCGGGCAATGTGACCCTCTTCATAATGACAGCACTGAGGTAAAGGCTGGTGAAGGCAGTATCATTAAGAATGTGCATTTAAAGCTATGCAGACTTAAATTGGAAGGCCATTTTGTCATTTGCTAAGTTGTGTGACCTTGGGTTAGTCACTTCACTTCCCTGATTTTCAGTTTCTTCATCTGTGTAATGGGACTAACAGTCTCTACTTTAGTAGAGTAGTTCTAAAGTAAGTGCTTCTAAGTATCTCTAAAATGAGCTCCTTCACTGAAGGAGTTTAGCACAAGGCCTGGTTCCTATTACACTGTGGCCACAGTGATTATTTTCATTTGTAGGCAACCCTGTCTCCCTTCTCATGAGTAAATGCAAAACTTATTTAAGAAAATGAAGGCTGGGCACAGCACGGTAGCTCACGCCTGTAATCCCAGCACTTTGGGAGGCCAAGACAGGCAGATCACTTGAGGTCAGGAGTTCGAGACCAGTCTGGTCAACATGGTGAAACCCCGTCTCTACTAAAAATACAAAAATTAGCTGGGTGTGGTGGTGCATCCCTGTAGTCCCAGCTACTCGGGAGGCTGAGGCAGGAGAATCGCTTGAACTTGGGAGGCAGAGGTTGCAGTGAGCCGAGATCATGCTACTGTACTCCAGCCTGGGTGACAGAGTGAGACTCTGTCTCGCCAAAAGAAAAAAAAGAAAAAGAAAATGGAGGCTGCAGTGAGCTGAGATTGTGCCACTGCACTCCAGCCTGGGCAATAGAGTGAGACTCAGTCTCAAAAAAAAGGAAGTGAATTTTTGTCGTCTTTAAAAATCTAATTAGAATATAATGCCTGAGGCCAAGCCTGGTGGTTCACACCTGTAATCCCAGCACTTTGGGAGGCTGAGGTGGGCAGATCACCTGAGGTCAGGAGTTCACAACCAGCCTGGCCAACATGGTCTTGTCTCTACTTAAAATACAAAAATTAGCTGGGCATGGTAGTGCATGCATGTAGTCCCAGCTACTTGCGAGGCTGAGGGATTAGAATTGCTTTAACCAGGGAGGCAGAAGTTGCAATGAACTGAGATCATGTCACTGCACTCCAGCCTGGGTGACAGAGTGAAACTCTGTCTCTAAAAAAAAAATAAATAAATAATGCCTGAGTGTTATCAATATTGCTGGATTTTTGTAGAACTCATTAGGGTCTTGTGAAAAAAAAAAAACAAAAACAAAGCACATATTGAAGTAGGACTTCTTGGCAGAATTCTCTATTTCATAAAATAGTAGGGTTCATTGTCTAGATGAAAAAATATGGCCATCCTAAAGTTGATTCCTGGGTGTTCAGTAAATTTTGTTGGTCTCTCCATTAATTATTGTGACAAGTATGGAGTAGAATTCATTTCAAATAGGATTATAGGCATCATTAAGATTTTTTAAAAACTTAAATAAAAGAAAACGTTCTTAACTATTCTATTGGCTATTTTTCCTCTTTCTCTTTCTCTCTCTTTTTATAGCAGAGACACAGACACTGGGGAGCCTCCCTGATATAAATCTGACAGTAAGTAACTTTTTTTGTGAGCCGTGTTGTGCTCAACTTGGATGGGAAAAGTATGGCTCTAGACTTCCTTCATGCCCACCTTGTCCTTGAGGTAAAAAGCCTGAAGTTCCCTTAGCTTCAGATTCCTCGGCTGTAACACGTTGACGTTCTAACCTCATAGCCCTGTTGTAATGAAGGACTGAGGTGATGCGGGTAAAGTGCCTGGCATATAGTAAGAGCTTGAAAAGCACGAAGAAGGAACATTAGCATTTTGTCCCTCGTATTCTTCAGTTTCACAGCTGTCTACCCTGTGGAAGGTTCAGAGATTCTTCATCTCCCTAGAGTACCATTCTTCTTGCTTCCATCACAACCCTAATGGGAAAGAGTATTGAAATTTACCTCTTTATATATGACAAGACACCAATCAGGAATATTCAAAGCCATAAATTGTTTTTTTTTTTTTTTTTTTTTTTTTTTTTGAGACAGAGTTTCGCTCTTGTTGCCCAGGCTGGAGTGCAATGGTGTGATCTTGGCTCACCTCAACCTCTGCCTCCTGGGTTCAAGCGATTCCCCTGCCTCAACCTTCCGAGTAGCTGGGATTATAGGATATGCGCCACCACACCCGGCTAATTTTGTATTTTTATTTTAATGATTTTTTTGAGATGGAGTTTCGCTCCTGTTGCTCAGGCTGGAGTACAATGGTGCGATCTCAGCTCACTGCAACCTCCACCTCCCAGGTTCAAGCGATTCTCCTGCTTAAGCCTCCTGAGTAGCTGGAATTACAGGCGCCCACCACCACACCCAGCTAATTTTTGTATTTTTAGTAGAGACGGGGTTTCACCACTTTGGGCAGGCTGGTCTTGAACTCCTGACCTCAGGTGATCTGCCCTCCTCGGCCTCCCAAAGTGGTGGGATTACAGGCATGAGCCATGGCGCCCAGCCAATTTTCTGTATTTAACTATAAATAAAACCATACCTTAATTAACCTCAATTTTACTGTCCCTACTACCTTCTTAGAATAAAAGAAAAACTGGCCGGGTGCAGTGGCTCACGCGGTAATCCCAGCACTTTGGGAGACCGAGGATGGTGGATCACCTGAGGTCAGGAGTTTGAGACCAGCCTGGCCAACATGGTGAAACCCCATCTCTACTAAAAATACAAAAAATTAGCCAGGTGTGGTGGTATGTGCCTGTGTACTACTGGCTACTTGGGAGGCTGAGGCAGGAGAATCATTTGAACCCAGGAGGTAGAGGTTGCAGTGAGCTGAGGTCGCGCCACTGCACACCAGCCTGGGCAACAAGAGTGAAACTCAGTCATGAAAGAAAAACCACTAGAAAGCAAACTTGCAGCAATGACTTAAAAATTATTTGAGGAGGCCGGGCACAGTAATTTACACCTGTAATCCCAGCACTTTAGGAGGCCCAGGTGGAAGGATTGCTTGAGACCAGGAGTTTGAGACCAGCCTGGGCCACATAGTGACACTCTGTCTCTACAAAAAATATTTTTTAAAAACTGGCCAGGCATGGTGCCACATACCTGTAGTTCCAGCTACTTGGGAGGCTGAGGCAGGAGGATCGCTTGAGCCCAGGAGGTTGAGGCTATGATGAGCAATGAGCTGTGATCATGCCACTGCACTCCATCCTAGGTGACAGGGTAAGACCTTGTCTCAAAAAAAAAAAAAAAAAAAAAAAAAAAAAAAAAAAAAAAAAAAAAAAAAATTACTTGAGGACATATCCAGGAGTCCACATTTATTTGACTCAGTTTCTTGCTCGTGTATTCACAACTGATGCTCAGCATCTTGTATTTGCTCCTTCTCTCTTTGCAATCAAACAGTGCTTTTTAAGGACCTGTATGTGCCCAC
Organism: Rhinopithecus roxellana; assembly: GCF_007565055.1. NCBI lineage: Eukaryota > Metazoa > Chordata > Mammalia > Primates > Cercopithecidae > Rhinopithecus > Rhinopithecus roxellana. The sequence continues at coordinate 31,103,111 of NC_044551.1, read as the reverse complement.
AATGCTTAATGCACAATATCTTACATATAGGACTCCTGTTATTGTAGGAGTAATGTGTATTGAATCAATGTGTAAATGTATGTAGAATAAATGGAAGATTTAACTTCCTTAAATTCATTGCTCTAAAAGTGTTTATAATTGTTTTGTGTGTGTGTGTGTTTATGTGTTTTGTATAAATGGGGTCTCAATATGTTGCCCAGGCTGCTCCCTAACTCCTGGCCTCAAGTGATCCTCACATCTCAGCTTCCCAAAGTGCTAGGATTATAGGTGTGGGCCTGGCCTATAATTATTGTTTGTTTGTTTGTTTGTTTGTTTGTTTTTTGAGGTGGAGTTTTGCTTTTGTTGCCCAGGCTGGAGTGCAATGGTGCGATCTTGGCTGCAACCTCCACCTCCCAGGTTCAAGCAAATCTCCTGCCTCAGCCTCCCTAGTAGCTGGGATTACAGGCACCCACCACCACACCTGGCTAATTTTTGTATTTTTAGTAGAGATAGGGTTTCACCATGTTGGCCAGCCTGGTCTTGAGCTCCTGACCTCTTGATCTGCCCGCCTTGGCCTCCCAAAGTGCTGAGATTACAGGCGTGAGCTACCACGCCCGGCCTAATCATAGTTTTTAAAGAGAAAAAGAGAGAACATAGACTGAAATTTTAGAAACAGGATTTATTTTGTGTGACTCTCAGTTATCAGAAAATCAAGTTAACTAGAGCAATAGCAATAATGACTACCACTGATTGAACATTTGTTATGTACCAGGCCCTGTAATAAGCATTTTATATTTTCTGTCACTTAATTTTCCTGATAACTCTACAGGGTTACTCAGCCCTTAGTGGCAGAGCTGGGATTTGTTTTTTTGTTTTTTGTTTTTTTGAGATGGAGTCTTGCTCTGTTGCCTAGGCTGGCATGCAGGGGCATGATCTCAACTCTCTCCAATCTCCGCCTCCTGGGTTTAAGCGATTCTCCTGCCTCAGCCTCCCCAGTGGCTAGGATTACAGGCATGTGTCACCATGCCTGGCTAAGTTTTGTATTTTTAGTAGAGACTGGATTTCACCATGTTGTCCAGTCTGGTCTCAAACTCCTGATGTCAGGTGATCCGCCTGCCTTGGCCTCCCAAAGTGCTGGGATTACAGACGTGAGCCACTGTGCCCGGCCTCAGAACTGGGATTTGAATGCAGGACCATCTGTCTGTAAAGTCTTGGCTATTGAATCACTGTCTTTTCGTGAAAAATAGAGGTTTCACAGCAAGACACCAAATGTAAACTACTCTGAAACTCTCTGGGGGAATCTTAGGGGGTCTTGAACCAACAAGACTCCACTCTAAAACCAATTTTTGCAGGGGCAGGGGAAGGGTCTTAAGAGCTCCTTCTCCACCCACAGCACAGAAGGGCACATTTTGTTTCCTTCCTAACTCCAAAGGTTAAGCGAGTCTCTTTCTTGGGTTGGCTTAAGTGTTGGCTACAAGGTGACAGATGAAAGGTGATTTCAAGGACTCTGCCATCCTGTGATGTTGTAAAAGGGATGGTCCAATTCACAAATCATGAGACTGAGTACACAAGCGATTTCTAGCTATTTTCTGCTTAAATCCTGTTTGTGTTTGCATAGCAAATATCCACATTGACCAATGAGTTACGGGACTCTGGAGCAACCATCAGAACAGTCATCTACATCACAGCAGGGATCTCTGCTGGGCTGGCTCTGGCTCTTATCTTTGGCGCTTTAATTTTCAAATGTAAGTGTTTTTGTTTCTCTCTCCTTCTGATAACAAATTTTTAAATGCGAACCAGTAAAACCTAGATAGAAATGCAAATTCATGTTTATACCCAAAGGTGATTAGACTAAATACCCTTTTGTCCATCCAAATCCTAACAATAATGGCCAATTTTAATTTAATATTTATTGTGTGCCAGGCAGGCACTGCGTTAAATGTTTTACATACATTTTATCATCGTTACTGTCTGATGAGGTAAGGAACAGTGCCATCCCATTTTACAGTGGAGGGAAGTCGAGCTTAGAGTAAGCTGCCTTCCCAAGGTTTCAACATCAGTACCTGGCAGAACCGAATTCAAATCCAGGCAGGCTGATTCCAGTAAACCAATTTCTTTACTTCATGAATATGCTAGGTTTATTAGGAAACACAGCAGCAAAAAACACTCCCTTCTGTGCACTTTTCTGTTACTGGTTTCTCAGGCATACCTCTTTGGGAGTAGATTGCAAGTCCGTTTAACACTGGGTCATGGTTGGGGTTACAGAATGTTTCCCTCCATCATGGTACTTAGCACATAGCTTTTCCTAAGTTACTTGTCCTTAAACAACAACAACAATAAAAACAGGCCCTGCGTGGTGGCTCACGCCTGTAATCCCAGCACTTTGGGAGACTGAGGCAGGTGGATCATTTGAGGACAGGAGTTCGAGACCAGCTTGGCCAACATGGTGAGACCCCATCTCTACCAAAAATACGAAATTAGCCGGGTGTGGTAGCGCATGCCTGTAATCCCACCTACTGGGGAGGCTGAGGCAGGGGAATCACTTGAACCTGGCAGGTAGAGGTTGTAGTGAGCTCAGATCATGCCACTGCATGCCAGCCTGGGCAACAGAGTGAGATTCTGTCTTAAAAAAAAATAGTAATAAAATATAAATAAATAAGCAAATAAATAAATAAATACAATGGCCGGGTGCAGTGACTCATGCCCGTAATTTCAACACTTTCGGAGCCTGAGGTGAGAGGATCAGTTGAACCCAGGTGTTTGAGACCAAGATCAGCATGGGCAGCAAAGCAGGTTGCTGCCTGTACAAAGTAATAATAATAATAATGAGGTGAGCATGGTGGCACACACCTGTAGTCCCATTTACTCAGGAGGCTGAGGTGGGAGGATCACTTGAGCCCAGGAGGCTGCAGTGAGCTGTGATTGCATCTTTGCAGTCCAGCCTGGGCCACAGAGTGAGACAGTCTCCAAAAAAAAAAAAAAAAAGTGTGTTCAAGTTGATGAATTTTGATGAAGAATTACAGTAGGAAGCCATCGCCACAATCAAGATCTAAATAATACTTGAATTACCCCCAAAACCTCGCACACTTTTCTTTCTTTCTTTTTTTTTTTTTTTTTTTTGAGATGGAGGGTGGAGTGCAGTGGTGCGATCTCAGCTCATTGCAACCTCCGCCTCCCAGGTTTAAGTGTTTCTCCTGACTCAGCTTCCAGAGTAGCTGCGACAACAGGTGTGTACCACCAGGCCCCAGAGTGTAATACAACATAGCAGCCTTTCTTACTAATACGCAAACAGGGACTGTCTGTGCGGAGTGAGCAATCACCTCAGACTGGCTTAAGACTAAAGGGTGTTTCTAAGATATGTGAGACTTCTAGAGCTAAAACTGGAACAGTCCAAGAAAAACAGGGATGAGTTGGTCACCCCACTAACTGTGGACTGAAGCTGCTAAGTGCTTTACATGCATTAAATTCTCGTAACTACCCTATGTTTCTAATGGAGAATCAGCATGCTAAAAGGTTAGGTCACTTGCCTGCATTACACAGTTAATTGATAGATATAGGATTTGAAACCAGGACTGTCCTGCTCCTCACCATTATGGGTTCTGCCACTCTCGTCGCCCAGGCTGGAGTGTAATGGTGCAATCTTGACTCACTGCAACCTCCACCTCCCAGGTTCAAGTGATTCTTCCACCTCAGCCTCCTGAGTAGCTGGAATTTCAGGCATGCACCACCACGCCTGGCTAATTTTGTATTTTTAGTAGACGGGAGTTTCACCATGTTGGCCAAGCTGGTCGCAAACTCTTGACCTCAGGTGACCCACCCACTTTGGCCTCCCAAAGTGCTGGGATTATAGGCGTGAGCCACCGTTCCCAGCCTGATACCTTTATCTTTATTATAGTCAACGTTTTAAGTTGATCACTCATTCTAGAAAGTCTTCCTTCTCTTGGCTTCTGAAATGACATTCTCCTATTTGATCCATTGCTTTTCAGTTCTTCTGCGTGATCTTTAGATGTTGAGATTCCTTAGGGCTGGGTATGGTGGTGGACACCTATAGTCCCAGCTACTCAGGAGCCTGAAGCAGGAGAATCACTTGAGCCCAGGAGTTTGAGGCTGTGAACTAGGATCTTGCTGTTGCATTCCAGCCTGGGTGACACAGGGAGACTCTGTCTCAAAGAAAAACAACAATAAAAGATTCCTGCAGTCTTCCTCCAACATATCTAAAGTATTTTCATTATTCTGCATCTCTTTTGGCCATTACCTTACTCCAAGGCATCATTATCTCTACTTAATTTATCTTCTCATTTCTTTATTCCTCCTTCTAATCCAATATTAAAACCCAAATCAATATCTGAGCACAATGGCTCATGCCTATAATCCTAAGACTTTGGGAGGCCAAGAGAGGAGAGTCACTTGAGGCCAGGAGTTTGAGACTAGCCTGGGCAACATATTGAGATTCACCCAGGCTGCAGTGCAGTGGTGCGATCCCGGCTCACTGCAACCTCTACCTCCCGAGTTCAAGTGACCCTCCTGCCTCTGCCTCCAAGTAGCTTGGACCACAGGCATGTGCCAGCACATCTGGCTAGTTTTTGTATTTTTAGTAGAGATCTAGTTTTTGTATTTTTAGTAGAGAATAGGTTTCGCCATGTTGCCCAGGCTGGTCTCGAACTCCCAAGCTCAAGAAATCTGCCTGCCTTGCCTCCCAAAGTGTTAGGATCATAGGCGTGAGCCACTGCATCTAGCCCAAAAACATTTTAAAAATTATCCAGCTGTGGTGGTGTGCACCTATATTGTAGCTATTCAGAAGCTGAGATGGGTAGATCCCTTGAGCCCAGGAGTTCAAAGTTGCAATCGGATATGATCTTGCCACTGCATTCCAGCCTGGCCAATAAAGCATGACCCTGTCTCCAAAAAAAAAAAAAAAAAAAAAGAAAAAGAAAAATTTCCAGTCTCAAATATTTGAAACTGCATCCCCAGAAGACACTTTGAAAGAGATCATGAAAGACCTTGATCCAGAGGTACCCAGTAAGCCACACCTGAATTCCTGACCCACAACATGGAAATTATGAGATAACGAAGTTGTTTTCAGCGGCTAAAAGAAACCTAAAACAAATAAGGATCACATCTCTGCCCTTCAAGGAAATCTAAGGTTTCCTACAGGTCTTAGAATCAAATACAGATTCCTGATTATGGCTGGAAAGGTCTTGTTAGACCTAGCCCCAGCCTACCTTTCAGACCTTATCTTGGGCCCCTCCCTTAGTCCAGCCATGTTTTCAGTTTCAGGCACTCAGCAAGATCTTTACTGAGGGTTCTCTCATCCTGGAATGCTCCTTCTGGCTCTCTACTTGGCTGACTCATTTCAGAAGTGAGCTTAAAGGTCATCTCTGAGGGTCCTTCCCTGACCACCCTCTCTATTATCTGTTTCAATATGATGTTGGCTTCCTTTATAATACATCATAATTTGAAATTATTTTTTTTCCTATTTACTGTTTCCTTTTATTTTTGAGATGGAGTTTCGCTCTTGTTGCCCAGGCTGGAGTGCAATGGCGCAATCTTGGCTCACTGCAACCTCCGCCTCCCGGATTCATGCGATTCTCTTGCCTCAGCCTCCCGAGTAGCTGGGATTGCAGGCATGGGCCACCACACCCGGCTAATTTTGTATTTTTAGTAGAGACGGGGCTTCTCCATGTCAGGCTGGTCTTGGGTCTGGGGTACTGTTTTCTTTTATTTCTTTGGTCTCCCACAGGAGAACATAAGCTTCATGAAATTATGGCTCACAATTCACTTTTACGTTCCTGTGTTCCTCGTGCCAAGCAAACTGTCAGACACATAGTAGAGGCCTCATAATTGTTAAATAAGAAAAATGCATCTTTATTATTATTTTCTAGTCAGTCCATATAATTATCTAAGGCACACATTGAGAGTTTCATTTAACTCAATCTAAGGTGAGACCAGATTTCCCTAAACAATGCATGCCTCCAGTGAGCCTATTTGATTTCTTGTCTCATTTATTTTATGAAGGCATTTTTATTGACTTTTCTTTCCCCCTTTATCTAGGGTATTCTCATAGCAAAGAGAAGACACAGAATTTAAGGTAAGAATAATGGAATGGGGTTGGGGAAAGATGAGAATCTTGGCAGTCCCTACTCTTAACATGTCTGATCTTTACTCTGAGAAGTCCTGTCCTGGGGCTTTGAGATCTGAGTTTATACTTCCTTTTTCCTCTAGGTCTAGTTTTATGAAGAGAAAATGTAACATACTGCTGTGTTTACTTCCTGATACCTTTAGCTTCTTTAGTTCTAAAGTTAAGGTACAGAATTAATCTCCCTAATAATACAACATGCTTGTTCATCTTGATATTAATGGTTTTTCCAACGAACTGAAACATCAACGGATTGAGCTCCTATTATATCCAGGGTCTGGGCTGAACTTTGGCATTAGAGAAGTGAGCAAGACACCCAGTATCTGTTCTCAGCATTTCTGTAAACCAGCCCAGGCATTTTCAACTTTGGTTTCCTATTAGAATCACCTGAGCACCGAAGTGTACTAGTGCAGGGCCAACCCCAGAGCAACTGAGTCAGAATCTCTGGGGATGAAGCCTAAGCATAGGTAATGTTCTGAAAGCTCTCCAGGTGATTCTAGTGAACAGTCAGGGCTAAGAACTGCTAATCTATTAAAGACTCCTGTCTTAACCTTCATTCCTGATCATGCACACACACACATCCCTTTCAAATAGGTATGGCTTACGTAACTTACTAGATTTTAGACTTTTAGTGATGTTTGGCACATGAATGGGATGCAATATATTTGGATTACAAAAATGACTCTGGGCCAGGTGCTGTGGCTTACGACTATAAGCCCAGGACTTTGGGAGGCTGAGGTGGGAGGATCACATGAGCCCAGGAGTTCGAGACCAGCCTGGGCAACATAATGAGACCTCTTCTTTACAAAATATAGGAAAATTAGGTGGAAGGATTGCTGGAGCACAGGAGATGAAGGCTGCAATGAGCCATGATTGTGCCACTGTACTCCCACTTGGGTGACAGAGAAAGACCCAGCATCAAATAAAACAAAACAAAAACTTCTGAACATTGAATGCTATCTAAAGCATTAATAATTTTTTTTTTTTTTTTTTTGAGACAGGGTCTTGCTGTGTCACCTAGGCTGGAGTGTAGTAGCGCAATCTCTGCTTACTGTAACCTCTGCCTCCTGGGTTCAAGTGATTCTCTGCATCAGCCTCCCAAGTGGCTGGGATTACAGGTGCACGCCACCACGCTGGCTAATTTTTTGTATCTTTAGTAGAGGTGGGGTTTCACCATGTTGGCCAGGCTGGTCTCGAACTCCTGACCTCGTGATCCACCCACCTCAGCCTCCCAAAGTGCTAGGATTACAGGCGTGAGCCATGGTGCCCGGCCCATTTTTTAAAAAATCTAAATGTGTACATAATTGCAGACATCTTGACACTTCACCTAAACTTCAGCCTGCAACTCCTAGAAATAAAGATATTCTCTTAGCTATCACAATGCTATTGTTATACCTAAGAAAATTAAAATTAATGGAAATTTTCTCAATTGTTTCCCCATAGTATTTTATTGCTGTTTCTTGGCTTTTCCCCTTGTTCAGCATCTGATCAAAGATCATGCACTGTATTTAGTTGCCGTCTCTTTGGGAAAGCCTATTCTCTTAATTCGATTCCGTGTTACCTGGGAAATGCTTAACTCAGCTTCAACACTTGATTTCCGCAGCCTCATCTCTTTGGCCAACATCCCTCCCTCAGGATTGGCAAATGCAGTAGCAGAGGGAATTCGCTCAGAAGAAAACATCTATACCATTGAGGAGGACGTATATGAAGTGGAGGAACCCAATGAGTATTACTGCTATGTCAGCAGCGGGCAACAACCCTCACAACCTTTGGGTTGTCGCTTTGCAATGCCATAGATCCAACCACCTTATTTTTGAGCTTTGTACTGTCTTTTTCAGAAACTATGGGCTGTGTCAGCTGACTGGTTTTGGAGGTTCTGTCCACTGCCATGGAGCAGAGTTTTCCCATTTTCGGAAGATAATGACTCACATGGGAATTGAACTGGGACTTTCCCTGAACTTAAACAGGCATGTCATTGCCTCTGTATTTAAACCAACAGAGTTACCCAACCCAGAGACTGTTAATCATGGATGTTAGAGCTCAAACGGGCTTTTATATGCACTAGGAATTCTTGACGTGGGATCTCTGGAGCTCCAGGAAATTTGGGCACATCTTATGTCCATGAAACTTCAGATAAACTAGGGAAAGCTGGGTGCTGGGGTGAATGCATAACTTTTTTGGCACAGAAAGTCTAAAGGGGCCACTGATTTTCAAAGAGATCTGTGATCCTTTTTTTTTTTTTTTTTGATACGGAGTCTCGCTGTGTTGCCCAGGCTGGAGTGCAATGGCACAATCTCGGCTCACTGCAACCTCCACCTCCTGGGTTCAAGCGATTCTGCTGCCTCAGCCTCCCCAGTAGTTGGGATTACAGACATGCACTACCACACCCAACTAATTTTTTGTATTTTTAGTAGAGACAGGGTTTCACCGTGTTGGACAGGCTGGTCTCGAATTTCTGACCTCGTGATCCACCTGCCTCAGCTTCCCAAAGCACTGGGATTACAGGCGTGAGCCACTGCATCCGGCCAGTGATCCTTAAAAGATTAAGAGATGACTGGACCAGGTCTACCTTGATCTTGAAGATTCCCTCAGAATGTTGAGGTTTAGGCTTCTTTGAGCACTAACTGTCCAACTGTCAGTGCCAGTGCACAGCCCTTCTTTTGCCTCCCTTATGAAGACTGCCCTGCAGGGCTGAGATGTGGCAGGAGCTCCCGGGGAAAAAGGAAGTGCATTCAATTAGTGTGTATTGCCAAGTTTTACTTGTTGTGCTCTTGAAAGAAAATATCTCTGACCAACTTCTGTATTCGTGGACCAAACTGAAGCTATATTTTTCGCAGAAGAAGAAGCAGTGACTGGGACACAAATTCTGTTGTCTGGTGGAAAGAAGGCAAAGGCCTTCAGCAATCTATACTGCCAGCGCCGGGTCCTTTGATAGAGAGTAGTCCTTAAACTTAAATTTCAAAGTGGTAAAGGCTTGGTCTGTCTTGTTTATTGTTGCCCCCAGTGCCTGGCACAATTGTGACACACAATTGGAACTTACTAAAAAAATTTTTTTACTGTTTTTTGTTTGTTTGTTTGTTTTTTGAGATAGAACCTCACTCTGTCGTCCAGGCTGGAGTGCAGTGGAATGATCTTCACTCACTGCAGCCTTGATCTCCTGGGTACACTTCATCCTTCTGCCTCAGCCTCCCCAGGAGCTGGGACTATAGCCATGCACCACCACGCCAGGCTAATTTGCACAGTTTTAGAAGAGACAAGGTTTCACCATGTTGGCTAGGCTGGTCTCAAATTCCTGGGCTCAAGCGATCCCCCCTGCCTCAACTTCCCAAAGGGCTGAGATTTTAGGCGTGAGCCACCATGCCTGGCCTAAATATTTCTGGAGCAAAAATATTAAATAATCAGAAAAGTAACTTTCTGGAAGACTTCCATTAGAGTGCTCAGACAGAGTGTGACTCTGCAAGTTCACTTCTTAGAGAACTCACAAATACTGGAAGCTTCCATATTCACTCTTTGTTTGTTTTGAGACAGAGTCTCACTCTGTTGCCCAGGCTGGAGTGCAGTGGCACAAGCTCGGCTCACTGCAACCTGCGCCTCCTGGGTTCAAGAAATTCTCCTGCCTCAGCCTCCCGGGTAGCTGGGACTACAGGCGTGCGCCACCACACCCAGCTAATTTTTGTATTTTTATTAGAGATGGGGCTTCACTATGTTGGCCAGGCTGGTCTCAAATTCCTGAATGCATGATCCTCCCGCCTCGACCTCCCAAAGTGCTGGGATTACAGTTGTGACCCACTGCACCCAGCCCCATATTAACTCTCATCCAGGCCAAAGTGGCCTTTTTTTCTCAACATTGTTCAGCTCAGGCCTTTGTTGGGGTCTTACTCTCTTGTCTAGTTCCCTTTTTCTGCTGAGCCATCCTTAGCACATAGGAATGAATTAACAATGTGGGCCTATCACCGCCTAAAAACTGCTCCTCCCCAGGTGATGACTAAGCTGTGATTGTGTTGCATGCAGAAGATGTTGGCCAGCAAGGCTGTAGCCAGCCTGCTTGTTTCTAGAAGTCTTTCTGACAGTCTTGTGTGAATTAGAGTGTCGGGCTGCATCTAGATAGTTTTGGGAGGGACTGGCATTCTGTAGGGAGATACGTAAGGGAGATCATTTTACAAAATTAATTATAGGGAGCAGCTCATATAGGCTAAAAAATTAATCTTAAGTGTCTTTTTAATTTTTTTTGACATAGAGTCTTGCTCTGTCACCCAGGCTGGAGTGCAATGGTATAATCTCGGCTCACTGCAATCTCTACCTCCTGAGTTCAAGTGATTCTCCTACCTAAGCCTCCTGGATAGCTGGGATTACAGGTGAATATCACCACACTCAGTTAATTTTTTGTATTTTTAGTAGAGATGGGGTTTACCCTGTTGGCCAGGCTGGTCTCGAAGTCCTGACCTCAGGTGATCCACTCGCCTCTGCCTCCCAAAGCGCTGGGATTACAGGCATGAGTTATCGTGCCCAGCCCGTAAGTGTCTTAATGTCGTGAAATTCTAGTGAGAAGAAACTTCAGGACACATTTGAAGCAGATCAATGGTCCCCCTCAAAAGACATTCTTATCCTACCAAAATCTTTAAATAAGGGTATGTGTACAAGGCCGATCATTGCAATGGTGTTTGTGGAGATTTTTACAATCAATAAGGGAATCATTGATTATAGTGTTATGTCAATACACTGGTGCAAGTAAAAAGAATTAGGTGTTTTATCATTATGCTTTTTTGCTAATTCAACAAATACTTATTAAGTGCTTACTATGTGCAAAGCACTATGTACTTCTTCTTTTTTTCCTGTCAGACCAACTAGGAGTTCCATGGAGCCAGGGATGTGTCTATTCGGTCCCCTTCTGTTTTGTTTAGTTTTTGTTTTTTTAATTTTTAATTTTTTTTTTTTTGAGACAGAGTCTCACTCTGTTGCTCAGGCTGGAGTGCAGTGGTGCAATCTTGGTTCCCTGCAGCCTTCGCCTCCTGGGTTTAAGCGATTCTCCTGCCCAGATACTCACTGGAGTAGCTGGAATTACAGGCGTGCACCACCGTGCCTGGCTAATTTTTGTGTTTTTAATAGAGACAGGGTTTCACCATGTTGGTCAGGCTGATCTTGAACTCCTGGCCTCAAGTGATCTGCTCGCCTTGGCCTCTCAAAGTGCTAGGATTCCAACTGTAAGCCACCACACCCAGTGCATTCAGTGAATATTTATTGGCACCTACTTTATGCCAAACACTATTCTGGTCTCCAGAAATATAGCAGTGAATGAAGCAGTCAAAATCCTTGCTGTCATGGAACCTACATTACTTATCAGAGAATGCTATGTAGTTAAGTTCAAAGGAAGAAAAAAAGGGTTCCATAATGGTGTATATAACTGTTGAATTTGATTTTGCCTTAAAAATATAGAAGAATATACCCAAATGAATAAGGTTACCAGTGGAGACAAATAGTGCAGACTCGCTTTTCCCTTTTGCATGTTTCTGCTATAGTTTGAATTATTTTCTCCATTTTCTTTTGTAATAAAAAAATGTTTTAAGCACTATACCAATGTTTTTCTGTCCACCCTCCTCATCAAAGAAATAAATGAAGACAAGGTCAAGGTCAAGATCAAGGTCATCAGTAGAGTGTGGCAGCAAACCAGGACTGGAACCCTGGTTTTCAAAGTGGAATCTCCCTTTACATCAACTATTTGGAATGTGAAAGATGGACACAGAAAAACAAAAAAGGGAGGGGAATTACTACAAAGGGCCCAGGAGATGGCAAATGATAACTTAGAGAATTAAAAACAGCCAGGCGAGGTGGCTCACACCTGTAACTCCAGCGCTTTGGGAGGTCGAGGTAGGTGGATCACCTGAGGCCAGGAGTTCGAGAACAGCCTGGCCAACATGATGAAACCCCAGGTCTATTAAAGATACAAAAATTAGCCAGGCATGGTGGCAGGCACCTGTAATTCCAGCTATTTGGGAGGCTGAGGCAGGAGAATCACTTGAACCTGGGAGGCGGAGGCTGCAGTGAGCCAAGATCATGCCATTGCACACTAGCTTGGGGACAAGAGCAAAATTGTCTCAAAAAAAAAAAAAAAAAAAGAAAAAAAAAAAGAATTAGAAACAGTGCAATATAGACCAGCGTTGGGGGGCCATGTATACGCTGCCTCAGGCCACACCAGGTGTTCTGCACAGCAGTACCCAAGCATGCGAGACAGATACATTCTAAGGGAAGAGGCCCATGTGCCTGTCTTTTGCTGTATAAGCAAGGCTTTTCTAGCAATACTAGATCCCACTGAGAACCTCCCACCCTGGCATCTGAGCTCCTGATAGGCTGCTGGAGCTCCTGATTTGACAAAGGAGCCTGCCTCCTTTGAATGACCTAGAGCACAGGGAGGAACTTGTCCATTAATTTGGAACTGTGTTCTTCATAAAGACTGAGGCAAGCAAGTGCTGTGAAATAACATCTTAGTCCCTTCGTGTGTGTGTGTGTTTTAATATATTTTGAGAATAAAACTTCATATAACATTAAAATAAAAAACAATGTGATAAAATTGGATGTGTAGTTTGCTCTTAGAAATGCCTTGGGATTTTTCTTCCAGAGCTGCCCACAGAAAGCCCACAGACTCTGAAAAGGGGGAGAGTCCCTGATCTTTTCAGACTGAAAAAAGTAAAGTCGACTGTGTTTTATCTGCACATCACTTCTAGATTTAGAATTCCTAAGGCAGAAATTCCAAGCAGGTCAATTGCTCAGTAATCGATTCAGATAACATCAAATAAATTTATATAAATGAAAATTGTTTTCTTTTTTTTAATGTTATGAACGAATGTGTATATGGAAATCACTTATTGAATTTTTGTTTTTATTAATTTTATTCATTCTGCAGTCATGCGGATAAATTTTTAAACAGGTACAATTTACATACAATAAAATGCTCTCTTTTTTTCCTTTCTCTTTGAGACAGAGTTTCCCTCTGTCTCTGAGGCTAGAGTGCAGTGGCTAATTTCTGTATTTTAGTATAGACAGGGTTTTACTATGTTGGCCAGGTTGGTCTCAAACTCCTGGCCTCAAGTGATCTGCCCACCTTGGCCTCCCAAAGTGCTGGGATTACAGTCATGAGCCACCAAGCCTGGCCAAACTGCTCTCATTTTAAGCAGACAATTTAAATTACGTAAATAGGCCAGGCGCAGTGGCTCATGCCTATAATCCCTGCACTTTGGGAGGCTGAGGCTGAGGTGGGAGGATCACCTGAAGTCAGGAGTTTGAGACCAGCCTGGCCAACATGGTGAAACCCTGTCTCTACTAAAAATACAAAAATTAGCCAGGCATGGTGGCAGGCGACTGTAATCCCAGCTACTCGGGAGGCTGAGGCAGGAGAACTTCTTGAACTCAGGAGGTGGAGGTTGCAGTGAGCCGAGATCGCACCATTGCACTCCAGCCTGGGGGACAAAAGGGAGACTTCATCTCAAAATAAATAAATAAATAAATAAATAAATAAATAAATAAATAAATAAAATAAAATAATTCCACAAATATACGCCTATGTTAATACCACCCCAAGCAAGATATAAAACATTTCCACCATCTCGAAATATATTTGGAAGTTCAAAGGGTCCTCCTGTCTACTTCCAATGATAATGTATTGATTTAAAAAATTAAACTGAACACAAATTAATTTTGTCTCCTGATTTCTATTGAAAAAGCTGGATGCTTCTAGAGATAAGTAGAGATGCCCTAGAGCAGTCACTTTTAAGATTTTCTATCACCATTTTCTGAAACTCAGTTGGAAAGTGGGACAAAGGAGAGAGGCAGCTACCCAGTTGGCTGGGAGGTTCTTAAGCTTTAGGAGGGCTTGGATTTTGCTTGATTTTTAGTGGAAAAGCTGTGCAAGGGAGAGTATCAATCAGAAATGTTAATTTTAGGCTTCTATTAGGTTGGTGCAAAAAGTACTGCAGTTTTTGCCATCAAAAGTAATGGCAAAAACCATAATAACTTTTGCACCAACCTAATAGAGCCTCTGTCTCTTTTCCTCAGCCATATAGACTGCATTTGCAAAGGTTATTCCAAGTCACTCACCTACTCATAGTCATGAATCTCTTGTGAATTAACATTCCAATTTCTTCTGCTTAAGGTGTGACTCTTTTTACAAAAAGAGCAGTGAGATTGAAAAAAATAAAAGGCTATTTAAACTATTCACATGTGGTGGTGGTAGTATGGGCTCATCTATTTAAACGTGCATATTATTATTATTACTTAATTTTAATTTTTTTTTTTTGAGACAGAGTCTTGCTTTATCGCCCAGGCTGGAGTGCAGTGGTGGGATTTGGCTCACTGAATCCTCCACCTCCCTGGTTCAAACATTTCTCCTGCCTCAGCCTCCTGAGTACCTGGGATTACAGGCACGCGCCACCCCACGCCCAGCTAATTTTTGTATTTTTAGTACAGACGGGATTTCACCATGCTGGTCAGGGTGGTCTCAAACTCCTGACTTTGTGATCCGCCTGCCTAGACCTCCCAAAGTGCTGATTACAGGCGCGAGCCACCGCACCTGGCCGTGAAATTAATTTTAAGAATATATTTTATTTAACTCTATTCATCTAAACTATTATCATTTCAACATGGAATAAAGATAAAAATAATTAATGAGGGCTGGGCGTGATGGTGCACAACTGTGATCCCAGCACTTTAGGAGCCTGAGATGAGCAGACCGCTTGAGTCCAGGAGTTTAAGACCAGCCTGGGCAGCATGGCAAAACCTCATCTCTACAAAAATACAAAAATTAGCCTGGTATGGTGATATGTGCCTCTAGTTTTAGCTACCTGAGCGACTGAGAGGTAGGAGGATTGCTTGAGCCTGGGAGGTAAAGGCTGCAGTGAGCCAAGATCACGCCATTGCACTCCAACCTTGGTGACACAGGAAGACCCTGTCTCAAAAAAGAAAATGGGGGAGAGAGTTTATGTTCTTTCATTGCAAGTTTTCAGAATTCAGTAAAAATTCAGTGTGCACTTTACATTTAAAGCACATCTCAGTTCTGACTATCTGCATTTTAAGTGCTCAGTAGCGACGTGTGGCTAGTGGCTACAGTATTAGACAGCACAGTTCTGCACCATTCTCTATTCTCACTCTCTCTCTCATTTATTTATTTATCATTATTATTATTTTTTGAGATGGAGTCTCCCTCTGTTGCCCAGGCTGGAGTGCAATGGTGCGATCTTGGCTCTCTGCAACCTTTGCCTACCAGGTTCAAGTGATTCTCCTGTCTCAGCCTCCCAAGTAGCTGGAGTTACAGGCACCTGCCACCACACCTGGATAATTTTCATATTTTTAGCAGGGACAGGGTTTCAACATGTTGGCCAGGCTGGTCTCAAACTCCTGACTTCAAGTGATCCTCCCACCTCAGCTTCCTAAAGTGCTGGTATTACAGGCGTGAGTCATTGCACCTGGCCTTGTTTTTTAAAAATAGAGATGGGGGTCTCACTATATTGCTTAGGATGGCCTTTAACTCCTGGGCTCAAGCAGTTCTCCCACCTTAGCCTCTTAAAATACTGAGATTGCATAGTAGCTCTTGGGTAGAAGTTAAAAAAACCAAACCAAAACCAGAACCTCCAAAAATAACGAAGTGCTGGATTACAGGCATGAGTCACAGTGAACCACGATGCCCAGTCTCTCTCTCTCTCACACACACACATACACACAAAGAAATACAGGTTGTAACTTACTTTTTTTTTTTTTTTTTTTTTTTTGAGATGGAGTCTTGCTCTGTCGCCCAGGCTGGAGTGCAGTGGCGCGATCTCGGCTCACTGCAAGCTCCGCCTCCTGGGTTCACGCCATTCTCCCGTCTCAGCCTTCCGAGTAGCTGGGACCACAGGCACCCGCCACCACGCTCAGCTAATTTTTTGTATTTTTAGTAGAGGCAGGGTTTCACTGTGTTAGTCAGGATGGTCTCGATCTCCTGACCTTGTGATCCACCTGCCTTGGCCTCCCAAAGTGCTGGAATTACAGGCATGAGCCACTGAGCCTGGCCTTTTTTGTTTTGCTTTGTGTGGTTTTTTTTTTTTTTTTTTTTTTTTTTTTTACTATTTGTAGAAGGCTATTAGTCTATGTCTGAATATTTGGGAGAATACCTTTTACTTAGATAGCTATATAGTATTGAGTAGAATAAACATATATGTTCTATTAAATCATTTCCCTATTGAAAGGTATTTATTTTCTTTCTCTGTTTCAAATAAGGCTACAAGGAACATCCTCTATATAAAAACTTACGTGCATTTGTGCATTTTCAAGATATAGAGTTCTAGATATAGAATTGCTTTGTCAAAGGTTATGATGCTGGTGGAAGTATTATGACTATAAAACAGTAATATATATTTTCAACCAATATGCCAGCAAGTGTATAGCTAAATATATACCATCTGTTTCAAGGCAATCATTTTAGAAAACCACATTTTAATTCCAGCATGTTCCTTCACTAAAAATAATTTGATTTTGCTTTTTGAAATTTGACTTAAAAACCAGTTCAAGCTAAAAAATCTAGGTCAAGTGACTGTCATGAGGCTTGCTGTTTTGTTATTTTTATTTTTTGAGGCAAGATCTTGCTCTATCACTCAGGCTGGAGTACAGGGGCTCGATCATGGCTTACTGCAACTTCCGCCTCCTGGGCTCAGGCAATCCTCCAGCCTCAGCCTCCTAAGTAGCTGAGACTACAGGTACTCACCACCATGCCTGGCTAATTTTTGTATTTTTTGTAAAGACAGGGTTTGCCATGTTGACCAGGCTTGTCCTGAACTCCTAAACTCAAGTGATCCACTCGCCTTGGCTTCCGAAAGTGCTGGGATTACAGGTGTGAGCCACCGGGCCCAACCTGTAATCAGAGTTATTTTTGTCTCTCATTCATCTGTTTCTTTCTTTCCTCCCTTCTCTCTTTCCTTCCTTCCTTCCTTCCTTCCTTCCTTCCTTCCTTCCTTCCTTCCTTCCTTCCTTCCTTCCTTCCTTCCTTCCTTCCTTCCTTCCTTCCTTCCTTCCTTCCTTCCTTCCTTCCTTCCTTCCTTCCTTCCTTCCTTCCTTCCATTTGTCCATGCATCCATCCAAGAAATGGCTTCCTAATTGGTAGCCACCTAGTCCGCTCTTGCTCTCTTGGTAGTTCATTCTCCTGACACAGTAGCCTAAGTATTTTCTTTTTCTTTTTCGTTTTTCTTTTTTTTTTTGACAAAGTCTCACTCCGTCTCCTAGGCTGAAGTGTAGTGGCACCATCTCTGCTCACTGCAAACTACGCCTCCCAAGTTCAAGCGAGTTCTCCTGCCTCAGCCTCCTGAGTAGCTGGGACTACAGGCACACACCTCCATACCCAGCTAATTTTTGTATTTTTACTAGAGATGGTGTTTCACTATGTTGGCCAGGCTGGTCTCGAACTCCTGACCTCATGATCTGCCTGCCTAGGCCTTCCAAAGTGCTGGGATTACAGGCGTGAGCCACCGTGCCTGTCATTCTTTTTATTTCTTAAATCATTAACTGGATTCAATTACTCTTATTTAAAACCTTTCAATAGCTTGCCATTGAACTGAAATTCTGCTGACCTCACCGACCACTCTTTACTCTGTTTCAGCCACACGGATGTTTCTGCTTCTAGAACAGCCCAAGTTCTTTCTGATTCCAGTCCCTTTTCAACGGCCATTTCCTCTCTTCGGAATACTTCTCTCAGACTGTAAAAAACTTCCCCTTTCTCATCTTTTGGTCTCTAGTTTAAATTTCTTTTTTTTTTTTTTTAAATTTTTAATTTTACTTACTTATTTTTGAGACGGAGTCTTGCTCTGTCACCCAGGCTGGAATGCAGTGGCGCGATCTCAGCTCACTGCAACCTCCTTCTTCCAGGTTCAAGAGCGATTCTCTGCCTCAGCCTCCCGAGTAGCTGGGACTACAGGTGCATGCCGCCACGCCCGGAATATTTATTTATTTTTTTGTATTTTCAATAGAGATGGGGTTTCCCCGTGTTGCCCAGGCTGGTCTCAAACTCCTTGCCTCAAGTGATCTGCCCGCCTCGGCCTCCCAAAGTGCTGGAATTACAGGTGTGAGCCACTGTGCCCAGCCTAAATTTCATCTAAGAGCGTTTCCCCAACCACCAAATCTAAGTAACTATCTTCCCATCTCTAATTCAGTTTATTTCCTACATAGCTTGTTCCAATCTAAAATTCTCTTGCTTAGATTTTTCTGTGTGTGTGATCTATTCACCCCAACCCTCAACTGGAAAGTAAACGCTATCATTCATGTCCTATCCCAGGGGCCTAGTACAATGCTTGGCTCACAGCGGGTGTGGAATAAGTATTTGTAGACTGAATGAATGAATGAACATATGCCTGCTGTATTACAGACACAAGCTGTGACACAGGCACCACAAAAAGGTTTATGTTTTTCCTTCAAGAAAGTCAGAATATAGCAGGGCAGCCTGATCCCCAAGAATATAGTTATAATAAAAGGCAGTAAACCTATAGCAGACCCACATGCTAGATTCTGAATGATACAGAAAAGGTCTTTTTGGTGATGTCTTTAAATAAAAATTTCTGGAAATACCAATCCTTAGCTTTGCCACTTGCCTAACTTAACTCTGTAAAACTGCAAATGAGTCTCATAGAATAAGGTTGCCTGGCATATAGCAAGTGCTCAGTAAATGTAAATGGGTGAATGCATAAAGTGACAGAGGTGATGCAGATTCTAACTGCAGTCCCTCAAATAAATATACATAGTGTTGACTCTTGAACAATATGGGGGCTAGTGGCACTGATCCCCTGTGCAGTTGAAAATATGCATATAACTTTTTTTTCTCTCTCTCTTTTTGAGACGGTCTCACTCTGTTGCTCAGGCTGGAGTGCGGTGGCATGATCACTGCTTACTGCAGGCTTGACCTCCTTGGGCTCAAGCAATTTTCCCACCTCACCCTCTTTAGTAGCTGAAACTATAGGTGTGTGCCACCATGCCTGGCTAATTTTTGCTTTTTTTGTAGAGATAGGGTTTTGCCATGTTGCTGAGGCTGGTCTTAAACACCTAGGCTCAAGTGATCCTCCTGCCCTGGCCTCCCAAAGTGCTGGGACTACAGGCATGAACCATTGTTCCCCGGGCTGCATATAACTTTTGACTCTCCAAAAACTTTGCTAACAGCCTACTGTTGACAGGAAGCCTTACTGATAATGTAAACAGCCTATTAAAACACATTTTTGTATATTATATATATTATATGCTATATTCTTAAAGTAAGCTAGAGAAAAGAAAATGTTACTAAGAAATCCTCTGGAAGACAAAATATATTTACTGCTCATCATCAGGATCATCCTCATCATCTTTCCATTGAGTAAACTCAATGTGAAGGAGGAGGAGGAAGGGGAGGAGTTGGTCTTGCTGTCCTAGAAGGAGTAGAGGTGACAGAGGTAGAGACGGAAGGTGAGGCAGGAAAGGCAGGCACACTTGGTATGACTTTTACTGAAAAAAGTCTGCGAATAAGTGGACCCTTGCAGTTCAAAGCTATGTTGTTCAAGGGTCAACTATAGTGACCCAATGTATTTTCTATGTAGAAGAACATGTGCTTTGGCTGGGCGCGGTGGCTCAAGCCTGTAATCCCAGTACTTTGGGAGGCCGAGACGGGCGGATCACGAGGTCAGGAGATCGAGACCATCCTGGCTAACACGGTGAAACCCCGTCTCTACTAAAAAATACAAAAAGCTAGCCGGGCGATGTGGCGGGCGCCTGTGGTCCCAGCTACTCCGGAGGCTGAGGCAGGAGAATGGCGTAAACCCTGGAGGCGGAGCTTGTAGTGAGCCGAGATGGTGCCACTGCACTCCAGCCTGGGCAGCAGAGCGAGACTCTGTCTCAAAAAAAAAAAAAAAAAAAAAAAGAAAAAAAAAAAAGAAGAAGAACATGTGCTTTGTGGTGTAGCACTTTCATGTTTATTAAAGCATTCATAATCTTCCGTTTTTCTAGATGCTTGGTGATGTCCAAGTCTAGCTTCTGGCAACTTCAGTTGCTATTTTTTCTCTCTATCTTTCTGGGTTAAAGAAAAGGATGATTGTAGTTAGGCTGTGAAAAATGAAGTATATTATGTGAATGTAAAAGAACTTCCACTTATGGTTGGGCGTGGTAGCTCACACCTGTAATCCTAGCACTTTGGGAGGCCAAGACAGGAGGATTGCTTGAGCTTGAGCCCAGGAGTTTAAAAACAGCCTGGGCAGCATAGAGAGAAACCTTGTCTCTACAAAATATAAAAAAAATTAGCAGAGTGTGGTGGCTGGTGGCATGTGCCTGTCCTTCCAGCTACTCAGGAGGTTGAGGTGGGAGAATTGGTTGAACCCAGGAAGTCGAGGCCACAGTGAGCCATGTTTGTGTCACTGCACTCCACCCTGGGTGACAGAAAAATACCCTGTCTCAGAAAAAAAAAAAAGAACTTTACTTTTGCAAGAATGTACAGTTTTGGGATTGGGTTTTGCTTTTTGTTGTTAAAACACTTTGCATGCATTATAGTATATAAACAGTACATTGGTACGTTCTTGTAAAATACTGAAATGATACATAAATGGCTGGGCACGGTGGATCACACCTGTAATCCCAGCACTTTGAGAAGCCAAGGTGGGCGGATCACCTGAGGTCGGGAGTTTGAGACCAGCCTGACCACATGGAGAAACCCCGTCTCTACTAAAAATACAAAATTAGCCGGGTTGCGGCAGAGGTTGCGGTGAGGTGAGATCGTGCTATGGCACTCCAGCCTAGGCAACAAGAGTGAAACTCCATCTCAAAACAAACAAACAAACAAATGATACATAAATATATAGCCTCAAACTGAAAGTTCCTCTTTTCCCAGCCTGCTTCTCTACCAGACAGGATATGGTGAGACTAGTTTCGTAGATTCTTTCCCGTAACTTTTCCACATAGGTACATATGCATATATACATACATATGCTGTCATTTCATTGTAGTGTTTTTGCAAAAATGGATTCCTATAAAATAGGTAGGGGTGGTGGTGGTTGTGTGTGTGTGTGTTTTAAATTGTGTTTTCCTCTCACTTCTGCCTCTCAAGTATCTGGGACTACAGGCACACGCCACCACACTCAGCTAATCTTTGTTTATTTTTTGTAGATGCAAAGTCTCACTGCATTGCCCTGGTTGGTCTCAAACTCCTGGACTCGGTGATCTTCCCACCTCAGCCTCCTAAAGTGCTGAGATAACAGGCAGGAGCCACCGTGTTGTTGTTTTTGATCTAATATTTCTTTTTGTTTGTTTGTTTTTGTATTTTTTTGAGACAGGGTCTCCCTCTGTCACCCAGGCTGGAGTGCAGTGGTGCAATCATGGCTCACTGCAGCCTCAACCTGTTGGGCTCAAGAGATCCTCCTGCCTCCACCTCTCTAGTAACTGGGAATGCAGACACATGCCACCATGCCTGGCCTAATTTAATATTTCCTGGAAATACTTCTTTTCTTTTCCTTTTTAAACAGAGTCTCATTCTGTCACCCAGGTTGTAGCATAGTGGTGCAATCTTGGCTCATTGCAACCTCTGCCTCCTGGGTTCAAACAATTTTTGTGGCTCAGCCTTCAGAGTAACTGGAATTACAGTCATGTGGTACAACTGCTAGCTATTTTTCTTCTTTTTTTAGTAGTGTCTAAAATACTAAATACTAGCCGGGCCCAGTGGCTCATACTTGTAATCCCAGCACTTTGGAAGGCTGAGGTGGGTGGAACACCTGAGGTTAGGAGTTAGAGACCAGCCTGGCCAACATGGTGAAACCCCATCTCTACTAAAAATATAAAAATTAGCCGGGTGTGGTGGCAAAAGCCTGTAGTTCCAGCTACTTGGGAGGCTGAGGCAGGAGAATCGCTTGAACCTGGGAGACAGAGGTTGTAGTGAGCCAAAATTGTGTCACTGCACTCCAGCCTAGGTGACAGAGTTAGACTTTGTCTCAAAAATAAATAAAATAAAATAAAATACTAAATACTAAGTTCATCATGTTGGCCAGGCTGGGCTTGAACTCTTGGTTTCAAGTGATCCTCCCACCTTAGCCTCCAAAGTTCTGGGATTACAGGTGTGAACCACCACACCCAGCCATATGTTTTGAAAATATTTCCATGTCTAAGTTCCCAGTAAAAAGCTGGCATTTTATTAACATATATCATTATTAAGCAGAATCAACATTTTTAAAAGCCACAATGCCTACCACTAGCACAATGTTTTGATAAAGGTTTTGATAGAACTCAGCATACATTTTACATAGTCGTTACTTAATGTCATGGGCGGTTCAACACGGTGTCCAGGTCCTGTGGTGGTCTTGGTTTGGGAGTGTACAGAGTTCTTTAAAAAAACTTCTCTAATCCCATCTGGTAAAAGCTGCATGCAACACCTACGGTGAATTCATTTTCGACAAAGGTGCCAAGAACACGCACCTTGTTCTTGGGGGTGAGAATGCTTAATGGGTTAAAAAAAAATAGAAAGAATGAGTAAGAAGGCTGGGCACAGTGGCTCACACGCATAATCCCAGAACTTTAGGAGGCCAAGGTGGGACGAGTGCTTGAGCTACTCAGGAGACTGAAGCAGAAGGATCGCTTGAGCTGGGGTAGTCAAGGCTGCAGTGAACCATGAATGTGCCACTGCACTCCAGCTTGGGCAACAGAACAAGACCCTGTCTCAAAAAATAAATAAATAAATAAATAAATAAATAAATAAATAAATAAATAAAAGAAAGAAAGAAAAGAAAAATCAAAATGTTCCATTCTTCGCATGGGGTGCTCAATAAATATTTATTGAAGCAATGTTTGTTGGGTAACAAGAACAGTGGAATAGGAAAAGTTAACCTGGCTTTTACTTCTGCCTCTGCCTCCAGTGGCTTCTACGGGTCCCACACTCTATTCCACCGTTTGGACCTTGGTTTATTCACTATAAATTGAGGAAACTTGGCCTCAGGTAGTTTAAAGTCCTTTCCTGCACCAGCATTCACAAAGTCTGTATAATTTTTCAGTCCTGGAGTCTGACCTAACATCCAGATCTTGGCTGAATCTTTAAAAATAGCCCAGCAGAGTGTGGTGGCTCCTGCCTGTAATCCCAGAATTTTGGGAGGTCAAGGAGGGTGGATCACTGGAGGTCAGGAGTTAGCAACCAGCCTGGCCAACATGGTGAAACCCCGACTCTACTAAAAATACAAAAATTAGCCAAGCATGGTAGCGAGTGCCTGTAGTCCCAGCTACTTGGGAGGCTGAGGCAGGAGAATCGCTTGAACCCGGAAGGTGGAGGTTACAGTGAGAGGAGATTGCACCACTGCACTCCAGCCTGGGCGACGGAGCAAGATTCTGTCTCAAAAAAAAAAAAAAAGAAAAAGAAAACCCAAAAAATGAAACAAAACAAATGTCCAGTAGAGAACAAGTACTGTGACAATCTCCCTGTAATCTGTTTAAATTTGTAAGTGGATCAAGTCCAGTAAAAAGATCAGCCAACTGGAGAAATGTAATGTTCAAACGTGCTTCCCAGTATTCTTATGTGAGGGTGTGGCAAAGAGATAAAGAATGGAATTCTGGGTGAATGTAGTCTTAATCTATAAAGATCTTTGGAGGAGGGCTACAAACAGACTAGGAGGAGGGAGGAGAAGTTGGAAAACTGCCTTCTAACTAACTGGTAAGTGCAATCCTCTGGAAACTTATGACAAAGAGAAAACCAGGATATAGTTGCTTGGACTTTCGTAGTTTTATATGAGAGGTAAGGACAATAATGATTGAGCCAAGAAATTTAGGGGAAATTTACATAAAATAGAGTTTTTTGGATTTCCTGAGAAATTGACTTTTATTTAAATGGAATCATGGACTGCAATAGCGGCCTTATTTAAACTTTACCTGGGCAAGTTTAGTGTGAGAAATAGGACGAAGAAATAAAACTGCAGAAAATTGTGTGGTACATTTGTGTCAAGCCGTATTTATTCAGGCTGACTTGAAACTGTGACTTTAGGTGCAACACATACTTTTGGTGAGCTTCTCCTTTTCTGTAAAATGGGTATTATGCAATAATGTGGAACTGCTGAGGGCATAGCTCTGTTAGTAGTTTTATGATTTGTAAAGTAAAAATATTAGGGGGCGTGGTGGCTCATACCTGTAATCCCAATGCGCTGGGAGGCTGAAGCAGGGGGATTGCTTGAGCCCAGGAATCCGAGACCAGCCTAGGTAACACAGTGAGATCTACCTGAAAAATAATAGAAAAATTTGCTGAGTGTGGTGGCACATGCTTGCAGTCTCAGTTACTGGAGAGGCTGAGGCAGGAGGATGGATTGAGCCTGGGAGGTGGAGGATGAAGTGAGCCATAAAAGTCTGTCTCAAAAAAAAATTGTAAAAAAAAAAAAACCCATATAAAGATAATGCTCAGTAAAGCAGAAGCTTAGTACTGGCTGCTGACTTTTGTGACAGTCTTGCTTTGTCACACAGGTTGGAGTGCGGTGGCTCAATCATAGCTTACTGTAACCTTGAACTCCTGAGCCCAAGCTATCCTCCCACCCCAACCTCCTGAGTAGCTGGGACTACTTGAGTGCATCACCATGGCCAGCTAATTTTTACAACTTTTTTTGTAGAGATATGGTTTCACTATGTTGCCTAGGCTGGTCTCAAACTTCTGGGCTCAAGTGATCCACTTGCCTTGGCCTCCCAAAGGGCTGGGCCTACAGGCGTGAGCCACAGCACTCAGCCTTGCTGCTGACTTTTTGTTTTGTTTTGTTTTGATTTTTTGACAGTCTTGCTCTGTTGCCCAGGCTGGGGTGCAGTGGCTCCATCTCAGCTCACTGCAACCTCTGCCTCCCGGGTTCAAGCGATTCTCCTGCCTCAGCCTCCTGAGTAGCTGGGACTACAGGCGCCTGCCACCATGCCTGGCTAATTTTTTTTGTATGTTTAGTAGAGACAGGGTTTCACCATGTTGGCCAGGCTGGTCTGGAACTCCTGACCTCAAGTGATCTGTCTACCTCGGCCTCCCAAAGTGCTGGGATTACAAGCCCGGCTGTTTTGTTTTGTTTTGAGAAAGGGTCTTGCTCACCGGGCATGGTGGCTCATGCCTGTAATCCCAACACTTTGGGAGGCCGAGGTAGGCAGATCACCTGAGGATGGGAGATGGAGACCATCCTGGCTAACATGGTGAAACCCTGTCTCTACTAAAAATACAAAAAATTAGTTGTGCATGGTGGCACATGCCTGTAATCCCAGCTACTTGGGAAGCTGAAACAGGAGAGTTGCTTTAACCCGGGAGGTGGAGGTTGCCGTGGGCCGAGATCGAGCCATTGTACTCCAGCCTGGGCAACAACAGCGAAACTCCATCTCAAAAAATAAAAAGAAAGAGAGAGAGAGAGAGAGAGAGAGAGAGAGAGAGAGAGAGAGAGAGAGAGATTGAAAGGGTCTTGCTCTGCTGCCCAGGCTGGAATGCAGTGGTACAATCACAGCTCCTTGCAGCCTTGACCCAGGCTCAATCGGTCCTTCAACCTCAGCCTTCCAAATACTTGGGACCACACACTTGTGCAATCATGCACAGCTAATTTTTTTTTTTTTCCATAGAGATGGGGACTCATTCTGTTGCCCATGCTGGGTTTCTGATTTTTGAAGGTTTGTAGTAGTTTCATGTGTTAGAAATTATTAAGCTTGCAAAGATTAGTGAGTATAAGCAATTCGGTTTGTTTGGAACTTTGTGAGGCTTAGAGTGACAGGGTGTGACCAGCCTGGGAAGGTGGGCAGCTTTTAGAGTATGGACTTTGCCTTAAAGGCACTGGCAAATGCCTTTGAAGGGGAAATGATGTTTAGAGAAATATCTGGGAAGATTAAGAAGTTATCTGCTGATGTGGGTCCTCTTCGTTCCCCATAGCCTGCAGCTGCAGGTAGCCGCAGAGCAACAACCTCATGACCTCCTACTTCCAGTGATAACCTGAGTGCTGCCAGATGTAGTGCTGCCAGATGGTGGAACATTTGTCCCTACTTCATTTGCTCTCCTAAAGCTGTCTTCAAATTCCGCAAACCTCTTCCCCATCCTTACTGCTAACTTTTTTTTTTTTTTTTTGAGACGGAGTTTTGATCTTATTGCCCAGACTGGAGTGCAATGGTGCAATCTCAGTTTACTACAACCTCCGCCTCCCGAGTTCAAGTGATTCTCATGCCTCAGCCTCCTGAGTAGCTGGGATTACAGGCGTGTACCACTATGCCCGGCTAATTTTGTATTTTTAGTAGAGACAGGGTTTCTCTTTGTTGGTCAGGCTGGTCTTGAACTCCTGACCTCTGGTGATCCGCCCGCCTCGGCCTCCCAAAGTGCTGGGATTACAGGCATGAGCCACTGTGCCTGGCCCTTACTGCTAACTTTTAACTGTTTCCTACTTCACTGAGGAAGCAGTCAACCTGGAGCTTCCCCAGATATATGTGCTTGCTTAGCGTGTGCACCAACAAGATATCCCTGGTTGTGAATTAGAACCTTCTAATTGGGCAAAGGATCACACTCTTCTGTTGACTTGTTGCCCCAGCAAATTTTCCCTTTCTTCCTCTTGATTGTCTCCAGATCATACAAACATGGTGTTATTTTTATCACTTAAAAAAACACCCAGGATTTTCTCCTTCCATTTTTGCAAAACTTTTTTTTTTTTTGGAAGACAGGGACTCTCAGGATATATTGCTACCATATCTCACTGCAGCCTCAAACTCCTGGGCTCAAGTGATCCCTCCCCATTAGCCTCCCAAATGGCTGAGACTATAGGCACTCACGTCCAACTACTTTTTTCAATGTAAACTCCTTGAAAGTGTTTCCTGTATTCAATTATCTCCTGATTTTCCTCCTTGTAAACTTTTTACTGCAGTATAAAGTACTGTGCTCACTGATAATCTGCAGCTTGCTCAGTCTATGAGAAATCTTATCCCTTTCCTTTGCAGCATTTGACTCATGATTGCACCTGTTCTTTGATGCATTTGCTTCACTTGGCTTCCAGGACCATTTTGCTTTTTCTCTTACCTCCTTGGGCTGCTTCCATTTCTATGTTGGTGCCTCTTCCACCTCAGCCTTTAAAATTTTTTTTAAATTAATTATTATTATTATTGTTATTATTTTGAGACGGAGTCTTGCTCTGTCACCCAAGCTGGAGTGCAGTGGCACGATCTTGTCTTACTGCGACCTCTGCCTCCCAGGTTCAAGCAATTCTCCTGCCTCAGCCTCCTGAGTAGCTGGGATTACAGGCATGCGCCACCACACCCGGCTAATTTCTGTATTTTTAGTAGAGACGGAGTTTCACCATGTTGGCCAGGCTGGCCTGGAGCTCCTGACCTCAAATGATCAGCCTACCTTGGCCTCCCAAAGTGTTAAGATTGCAGGCGTGAGTCACCACGCCCAGCCTTAAAATTTATTTTTATGTAGAGATGGTGTTTCACCACGTTGGCCAGGCTGGCCTGGAACTCCTGACCTTAAGTTATCAGCCTGCCCCAGTCTCCCAAAGTGTTGGGATTACCGGCATGAGTCAACATGCTTGGCCCCATTTTAACCTTTTAATGCTGGAAGGCCCCAGGACCTAGTCCTTAGCATCCAGCATTCCTTTGAATCTCATCCTTTGAATTCCTACCTCATTCAGGCTCCTGGCTTTAAAATACCATTTCTAAGCCAATAACTCATAATTGCATCTTTAGCTCAGATCTCCCTCCTGAACTCCAGCAGTCTCCACATGGGTCTAAGACATGTCAAACTCAACATACTTAAAACCCTGAATATTTCCTCTAAAACCTGTGGTCATGCAGGGTTTTTTTTTTTTTTTTTTTTTTTTTTTTTTGAGACAGAGTCTTCCTGTGTTGCCCAGGCTAGAGTGCAGTGTCATGATCTTGGCTCACTCCAACCTCTGCCTCCTGGGTTCAATAAATTCTTCTGCTTCAGCCTCCTGAGTAGCTCGAATTACAGGCACCCGCCACCATGCCTGGCTAATTTTTTGTATTTTTAGTAGAGACAGGGTTTTGCCATGTTGGCCAGGTTGGTCTTGAATTCCTGACCTCAGGTGATTTACCCGCTTTAGCATCCCAAGGTGTTAGGATTACAGGTGCGAGCCACTGAGCCCAGCCTTTGCAGCTTTCCTTGTCTCAATTGGTTAGCACCTCCAGCTCTTCCAGGGGCTCAGGACGAAACCCTTGGAGTCATCTTAGGCCCTTTCTCCTCATATCCTACAGGAAATCCTGTTTGCTTCATCTTCTCCACCTCCTTGGCTCAAGCCATTCTCCTGCCTCAGCCTCCTCCTGAGTAGCTGGGACTACAAGTTGCATGCCAGCATGCCTGGCTAATTTTTCTTTTTCTTTTTCTTTTTTTTGTAGAAATGAGGTCTCGCTACGTTGCCCTGGCTGGTCTGAGCTCCTGGGCTCAAGCAATCCTCCCACCTTGGCCTCCCAAAGTCCCGGGATTACAGCTGTGAGCCATCACATCTGGCTACTCTAGCTTGAGTGAGGAAAGTTCATTGACCACTTCCACTGCTAACCCATCTCTTCTGGAATCTTGCCATAGTCTCCTGATAGGTCTCCCTGCTTCTCAATCTAGCAGCCACAGTGGTCCTTCTCAAAGGAAGTTAGATCCTATCACCCTATGTCCCTGCAGTGGTGCTTCTTTTCATGTGGGGTGAAAGCCTATGTCCTCAGAAGATGGTTCCTAAGCCCCATGTGTCTGTCCTATGCCCTCACTCCTCTGTGATCCCTGTCCCTCGCTCGGTTGCAGTCACGTTGGCCTCTCTTGCTCTGTGAACACACCAGGCACCCTCCTGCTTTAGGACCTTTGCCCTTCCTGCCTGTCTCCATGGAAAGCTTTTCCTGTCTTGGCTAACTCCCTTGTTCTTTGTCTTAGTTCAAATAATCAACTTGTTGGTGAAAGTAGTAGACACTATTCAAACCTGACCACCTTAAAATTGCAACTCAGCGCCTCCTCAACCCTCCACTCCCAACCACCTTCACCCTGCTCTTGCGTATCCTTTTGCCTTTTTTGCATTAGCATTCATCAACTTGTAATATGTTGATAAATCACATTTTAGTGATGTTTTAAAAATCTGTATATTTATTTTTCAGTTAAATGTAAGTTACATGAGGCTGGGCGTGGTGGCTCACGGCTATAATCCCAGCACTTTGGGAGGCCAAGGCAGGTGGATCACTTGAGGTCAGGAGTTCGTGACCAGCCTGACCAATATGGTGAAACCCCGTCTCTACTAATATTACAAAAATTAGCTGGTGTGGTGGTGCATGCCTGTAATCCCAGCTTTTTGGGAGGCTGAGGCAGGAGAATCGCTTGAACCCGGGAGGCGCTTGAACCCGGGAGGCAGAGGTTGCAGTGAGCTCAGATCGTGCCATTGCCCTCCAGCCTGGGCAACGAGAGCGAAACTCCATCTTAAAAAAAAAAAAGGTAAGTTACATGAGGCCAGGGGTCTTTGGTTCATTGGTACATTCCAGAAAAATAGGATCATATCTAACATATTGCAGATCATCAACAAATAATTGTTAAACGAGTACACTTTTGGTATTTTTATATATTTTCTTTTCTTTTTTTTTTGAGACAGAATGTCGCTCTGTCACCCAGGCTGGAGTGCAGTGGTGTGATCTCAGCTCACTGCAGCCTCCATCTCTCAAGTTCAAGCGATTTTCTTGCCTCAGCCTCCCTAGTATCTGAGACTACAGGCATGAGCCACCATGCCTGGCTAATTTTTGTAGTTTTAATAGAGACAGGGGTTTGCCATGTTGGCCAGGCTGGTCTTGAACTCCTGACCTCAAGTGATCTTCCTGCCTTGGCCTCCCAAAGTGCTGGGATTGCAGGTGTAAGCCACCATGCCTGGCCTTTTATATGTTTTCTATGGTAAACATAGGTACCTTGTAATTTTTATATCTTTGTAAAAGATATATAAAAAAGAAGCATCATATTACTTGTTATGAAATCAGAGAAGTAAGTGAAGGAAAATAACTAGCTTAGGGCAGTGGGCAGGGCAGGAAGAGAAGTGAAAGGTAGGAAGACAGTTTTGGAGGGAATTGCAGAAGTCTGGATTATAGAGGCCTAATATAAAGTGATGGGGATGAGGGAGAACCTTACAGGTACAATGACGTGGAGTTGGTGAGTCCCTAGTTGTGGAGGGGGCCTAAGAAGATCTTGCTGTGGTGAAAGCATGGGGAATATGAGCAGCTGAAGTGTCTTGCAGGAGGCTGGAGCTGGAGGTAAGGTGTGCTCTGAGATAGCAGGGAAGTAATGGTGGTTGCAGGAAAGAACAGTGAATTATTTTCTTTTCTGAGTTCTTTCTTTCTTTTTTTGAGACAGGGAGTCAGTCTGTTGTCCAGGCTGGAGTGCAGTGGCACGATCTCGGCTCACTGCAACCTCTGCCTCCCAGGTTCAAGCAATTTTCCTGCCTCAGCCTCCCAAGTAGCTGGGATTATAGGCACCTGCCACCACACCCAGCCCATGTTCTGAATCATTTCAATTCACTGCTATTAATCTTGGTTTACACAGATGCGGCTCTCTAGTGAGCAGCTGGAAATTCAGCTTTGGTGCCAAAGTATTGTCACCTCCAGCTTTACCCCACAACTGGGATGCATCCTTCAGGGGGTCATGAAGTTTGCCCTAAAGAGTAGTGATTCATGGAGGTTGTATAGCTCATAAAACAAAAACCCACTGTGCTATATTATTTGGGAGTCTTTAGAACACAGGCGTCTCTCATGGGAGATGGTCATGTGTCAGAAAATTCAATCCTATGGAATTGTACAGTCATGTAACATCTCAGAGTCTTGGCTCTCTCTGGCTCCTCATTTCCTCTACTTGAAACACCCTCCACCCATTCTTCTCACACGTAACTTTTTTTTTTTTTTTTTTTTTTTGAGACGGAGTCTCGCTCTGTCGCCCGGGCTGGAGTGCAGTGGCCGGATCTCAGCTCACTGCAAGCTCCGCCTCCCGGGTTTACGCCATTCTCCTGCCTCAGCCTCCCAAGTAGCTGGGACTACAGGCGCCCGCCACCTCGCCCGGCTAGTTTTTTGTATTTTTTAGTAGAGACGGGGTTTCACCGTGTTAGCCAGGATGGTCTCGATCTCCTGACCTCGTGATCCGCCCGTCTCGGCCTCCCAAAGTGCTGGGATTACAGGCTTGAGCCACCGCGCCCGGCCTCACACGTAACTTTTTAAGAAATTCTTCTCACCCCCTACACCCCATCGTCAAAATGAATGGTCTTTCTCTATGGGTTTGTGTTTCCATTTGTTTATCTATTCAATTAATAACTTTGCTTTTTTTTTAGAAGTCTGACTCTGTGACCCAGGCCAGAGTGCAGTGGCATGATCTCGGCTCACGGCAACCTCCGCCTCTTGGGTTCAGGCGATTCTCCTCTCTCAGCCTCCTGAGTAGCTGGGATTACAGGCACCTGCAACCATGCCTGGCTAATTTTTGCATTTTTAGTAGAGATGGGGTTTCTCCATGTTGGCCAGGCTGGTTTGGAACTCCTAACCTCAAGTGATCCTCCTGCCTCGGCCTCCTTTGGGAGGATTACAGGTGTGAGCAACCATGCTCGGTCTCAAGTAATACTTAAATTGCCTTAAAGGAGTTTATGGTCTGGAGTTGGGTGCCATGCAACACAGTCGCTATGTGTGACCATTTAAATTTTATTTTTTTTATTTTTAATAAATTTATTTTTTTGAAAGCTCTGTCATCTAAGGTTTCAGCGCAGCGGTGCCATCTCAACTGCCCGAAGACTGTCTCCTGGGCTCAAGCAATCTGAAATATTAATTCAAATGAAATTAAATAAAAAATTCTAAGCCAGGTATGGCGGCTCACACCTGTAATCCCAGCACTTTTGGAAGTTGAAGTGAGGGATCACTTGAGGCCAGGAGTTTGAGCCCAGCCTGGCCAACATGGTAAAACGCTGCCTCTGCTAAAAATACAAAAATTAGCCAGGCATGGTGGCATACGTCTGTAGTCCCAGCTACTCAGGAGACTGCGGCAAAAGAATCATTTAAACCCAGGAGATGGAGGTTGCACTGAGCCGAGATTGTGACACTGCACTCCAGCCTGGGTGACACAGTCAGACTCTGTCTTGGAAAAAAAAAAAAAAAAATTAAAAATGCCTTCATTGCCCTAGCCACATTTCAAGTGCTTAACAGTTATATGTGGCTAGTGGCTGCTGTAGTGCACGACGCACAGAATAACTCCGTTACCAATATTCTACTGGAGACAGACTCGATCCTATGGAATTCAAATTCAAATCCTATGGAATTGTACAGTTATGTAACATCTCAGAGCCTTGGCTCCATGTCCCTGTCTTGGCTCTCTTTGGTTCATCAGTTCCAGAATAACTCCGTTACCAGAATAACTCCATTACCAAAATTCTACTGGGCAGCACTCTACAGGAGGGACTATAGTCAGACACCACATATACTGCACATACAGGTAAAATGGATTAAGGGAAATAAGGTAATAATAGTGAGAGAGACTGTTGGGCTACTTTAGATTGAAGGACCAGTGAAATGTCCAGGGAGGTAACATTCAAGCCAGGATAAAAATGAAAAGGAAAAAAGTGAAAATGGGACAGAGGAGCTAGATGAAGAACACAGCCATCTAGGATTGAGGCAAGTTGGAAAGAAAGCTCTAGTGGCTGGGGCTGAGTCAGTAGGGGAGAGAGTGGTAGAAGAAATCTATGGGGTAGGTCAGGGCCAGATCACCAGGGCTTCAGTAATTTGAGTAAAGACTTAGGAATTATTATTATTATTTTTTCTGAGAGAGGTATGAGAGGGTTATAAGTGGGGGAATGACGTAATCTGATTATATATTTACCTTTACCTCACTCATCCTGATTTCATTAGTTGCTTACTTGCCCATGTCACTGCCCGATTGCACAATTCTGGATTTTTCATGTCCTTCGTATATTGAGTCATGTCCCATCAACTCAATATGTTAGTAATGACTGGTTGAATTGAATTAGCTTAACTTTTTGTTAAATCTTTTTTTTCCTTAAGAAACAGGGTCTTGCTCTGTCACCCAGGCTGGTGTGCAGTGGCACAATCATAGCCTCCAACTGCTGGGCTCAAGAAATCCTCCTGCCTCAGCCTCCTGAGTAGCTGGGACTACAGTCATGTACACCAGGCCTAACTATTATTTTTTGTTTTTTGTTATTTTGCAGAGAGGGAGTCTTGCTATGTTGCCCAGGTTGGTCTCAAACTCCTTACCTCAGGTGATCCACTCACCTTGGCCTCCCAAAGTGTTGGGATTACAGGCGTGAGCCACTGTGCCTGGCAAGAAATGCATTTTTATTTTTATTTTTGAGATGGAGTTTTGCTCTTGTTGCCCAGGCTAGAGTGCAATGGCTTGATCTCACTGCAACCTCCACCTTCCAGGTTCAAGCAATTCTTCTGCCTCAGCCTCCTAAGTAGCTGGGATTACAGGCGCCCACCACCATGCCCAGCTAATTTTTGTATTTTTAGTAGAGACGGGGTTTCACCACGTTAGCCA
This sequence comes from Rhinopithecus roxellana, assembly GCF_007565055.1. NCBI lineage: Eukaryota > Metazoa > Chordata > Mammalia > Primates > Cercopithecidae > Rhinopithecus > Rhinopithecus roxellana. Next base: position 31,069,539 of record NC_044551.1, on the reverse strand, counting down.
GGCTGGTCTTGAACTCCTGACCTCAGGTGATTGGCCTACCTCGGCCTCCCAAAGTGCTGAGGTTACAGGGGCAAGCCACCACGCCTGGTCAAGAAATGAATTTTTAAACGCTGCCATACAAAACGCTTGTAGGCCAAATAGTGTCTGGGTCACCAGTTAGTTGCATCAGACATCATGTCAGAGTATAGAGGCTGCTGGCTGCTGGAGTCAGGGGTTCCCACTCCTGGGAGCCTGCGACCCATGGCCACATTAAGCCAAGACCACTTCCTCATGAATCCTGTCATGAGATGCAAGATACAGAGCACCACTGCCTCCTTGGAAGTTACCGAAATCTTAGACCAGAAGAGGAGTTAATGAAGTACTAGGCAAGCTTACTTACGTTTGCATGGTTTAATGATTAAGAGCAGAAGTCAACAGCCTGATTTAACGCATGTGGGTGCTTGACATAGAGCCTGCTATATAGTATTCTCCAAAAACCTTAGCTAGTGCTGTTAGTGCCTATGTAGGTTTAGTTTTCGAAGTTCTTCCGTGGCCCTTTTTGCTTATTATATCAATCCCTGGTGGGAAACAGAGGAAGCATTTTTAGTGCTATTTTACAACTGAGGAAATAGAGGTTTGAAGAGAACTCAGGAAGGCTCAGGGTTACCCAGCATTGTGAGTGACAGAGCTTGGATCTGAACGTAAGTCTGCTCCAGACTTCTGTTTTCTGAAGCATTCTCTTGAAATCCCATGGTAAGGAGCTGCAGTCTCAATCACGCTGTCCAGGGGCTTGAAAGGTTAGGCACAGTGATTCATATTCACTGTCAATTCCTCTTGCTAACGGCAAACTTGGCAATGTCACTGTTAAGGCTGGGGATGAATCGTTGTAGCCACTGAGCAGGAAAAGCCCCACGTCCACCAGAGGCCCAGTTTACTCTAAAAAGCAAGTGCAGCTCTGCCACTGGAAGGCTGGTCTTTGCTCTTGTGCTGCCATTGAGCCACGCTGGCTCTCTGCTGCCAGTTTCCTTTTTGTTTGTTCCCTGATCCCCTGTATCAGGACCAGGAGTCAGTTTGGAGGCTATGTGTGGGGAAGAAGCTGGGAAGTCAGGGGCTGTTTCTGCGGACAGCTTTCCCGGTCCTTTGGAAGGCACAGAGCTCTTAGCCGCAGGGAACTAACAGAGCTCGGAAGCCATTGTATGTGGTCTCTCATTTCCAGCAGAGCAGGCTCATATGAGTCATCCAAAGATAAGTTGCAATCTGAGAATTCAGACTTGATCAGATACCGTCTGGTGGGGGGTACCAACCAGCCTGTCTGCTCATTTTCCTTCAGGCTGATCCCATAATGCATCCTCAAGTGGTCATCTTAAGCCTCATCCTACATCTGGCAGGTAAGTGAGTAGGTACCCCGGGCGGGAAGAAGGGAATAGAGGGGGATTAGAAGCCCAGAGAATGGGGTAGGGGAAGGGGAGGGGATGGTGGTGGTGGATGAAAGTAGATGTTCTTTGTGCACTGTTGTATGGCTATGAATTAACCAGTGAGCAGGACCAGAATAGAGTTTTAGGCCAAAGAAATTGCTTAACTGCTATGAATTACGATATTCATGGCTAAATGAACAAGGCAAGATGCAGCACAGTGTGTCACATGCTGCCATTTGTGTTTAAACAAAAAGGGACTGGTTAGATGTATATGCATAGACACATGTATATAGGACATAGTGACAGTGGGCACTGCGGGATGGGGGCGGAGGGTGGGGGGTGGAGGGAGGGTTAATCCTTATTGTATTCTTTTGTGCCTTTCGATTTTTTCAGCCACATTCAATTCTTTCTTTCTTTCTTTCTTTCTTTCTTTCTTTCTTTCTTTCCCTTCCTCCTTCCTTCCTTCCTTCCTTCCTTCTTTCTTTCTTTCCCTTTCTTTCTTTCTTTCTTTCTTTCTTTCTTTCTTTCTTTCTTTCTTTCTTTCTTCTTTCTTTCTTTCTTTCTTTCTTTCTTCTCTTTCTTTCTCTTTCTTTCTTTCTTTTCTTTCTTTCTTTCCTTTCTTTCTTTCTTTCTTTCTTTCTTTCTTTCTTTCTTCTTTCTTTTTCTTCCCTCCCTCCCTCCCTCCCTCCTCCCTCCCTCCCTCCCTCCCTTCCTTCCTTCCTTCCTTCCTTCCTTCCTTCCTTCCTTCCTTCCTTCCTTCCTTCCTTTTCTTTCTCTCTCTCTGTCTTCATGAGGTCTCACTCTGGAGTGCAGTTGGGGAATCTTTTTTTTTTTGAGACAGAGTCTCGCGGTGTTGCCCAGGCTAGAGTGCAGTGGCACGATCTTGGCTCACTGCAACCTCTGCCCCCTAGGTTCAAGCAATTCTCTCTCAGTCTCCTGAGTAGCTGGGATTGCAGGTATCTGCCACCACTCCCAGCTAATTTTTTTGTATTTTTAGTAGAGACAAGCTTTCACCATCTTGACCAAGCTGATCTTGAACTCCTGACCTTGTGATCCATCTGTCTCGGCCTCCCAAAGTGCTGGGATTACAGGTGTGAGTCACCGCACCTGGCCTAGTTGGGCAATCTTGATTCACTGCAGCCTCAACCTCCTGGGCTCAAGTGATCCTCCCACCTCAGTCTCCCAAAGTGCTGGGATTATAGGCGTGAGCCACCACACCTGGCCTAAGTATTTTATTTTGAAATAAACACTTTAATTCAAAACATTCTATGAAATAAGGAAAGATTGAGATAGATATATCTTAAATTTTAAACACAAATTTCTGGAGTGATCTGTGCCTTTGGGATTATGGGGGAAAGAAAACCTCTCATTATATACTTCTATAACCAAATTGTAATAGCATGCATTATATGTGTAATAAAAAAAAATGATACTAGTATTAGGCAGAAGTAAATAAGAATTTATTGGCGGCCAGGCATGATGGCTTACACCTGTAATCCCAGCACTTTGGGAGGCTGAGGTGGGAGGATCATGAGGTCAGGAGATTGAGACCATTCTGGCTAACATGGTGAAACCCCACCTCTACTAAAAATACAAAAAATTAGCCGGGCGTGGTGGCGGGCACCTGTCGTCCTTGCTTCTCAGGAGGCTGAGGCAGGAGAATGGCGTGAACCCAGGAGGTGGAGCTTGCAGTGAGCTGAGATCGCACCACTGCACTCCAGCCTGGGTGACAGAGTGAGAGTCCATCTCAAAAAATAAATAAATAAATAAATAAATAAATAAATAAATAAATAAATAAATAACTCGGCACTTTGGGAGGCCGAGGTGGGAGGATCACAGGTTCAGGAGTTCAAGATCAGCTTGGCCAAGATGGCGAAACCTTGTCTCTACTAAAAATACAAAAAATAATGTCTTTTTTGTTTTTTGAGACGGAGTCTCCCTCTGTTGTCCAGGCTGGAGGGCAATGTGCAATGGCATGTTCTCACTCACTGCAACCTCTGCCTCTCAGATTCAAGCGATCCTCCTGCCTCAGCCTCCCGAGTAGCTGGGATTACAGGCACGCACCACCACATCCAGCTAATATTTTTTTTTTAGTAGAGACAGGGCTTCGCTATGTTGGCCAGGCTGGTCTGGAGCCCCGGACTTGAAGTGGTCTGCCCGCCTTGGCCTCCCAAACTGCTGGGATTATAGGCGTAAGCCGCTGTGCCTGGACTAAGTTTTGTATTTTTAGTAGAGACAGGGTTTCACCATGTTGGCCAGGCTGGCCTCGAACTCCTGACCTCCAGTGATCCGCCTGCCTCAGCCTTCCAAAGTGCTGGGATTACAGGCATGAGCCACCATGCCTGGCTGAAAATTAAAAATTTGAAATGTAAATGCAAATTAAAAAAAAAAAACTATTTATTTTCTCTTTCCTTTTCTTTTTGAACATAAGGCTCTGTCGTTCAGACTGGAGTTCAGTGGGACATTCTTGGCTCACTGCAGCCTCGATCACTCCGGGGCCCAAATGATCTCCCTACTTCAGCCTCCCAAATAGCTGGGATAAACTCCTGGGCTCAAGAGATCTTCCCACCTTGGCCTCTCAAAGTGCTGGGATTGCAGGTGTGAGACACCGTGCCCATCAAAAGGCTGTTTTCAACTGATGCAGCAATTGGATCTAGTAGAGCAGACTGGGGGACTGGAGTGGGAGGGGACTTTTCACTGTATGCCCTTTGGTGCTGTTTCATTTTGAAAAGCCACATGCATTTCTTACCTATTGAAAAATCAATGGTAAGCAGATATTTAACAAACACAGGGTGAAATACACACTCACATTACTTGAATGTTATTTGGTTCAAACCTTTTGGAAAGGATTTTGGCCATATTTATGAAAAAATGGAAAATGTTCCTGTGCTTTATACTGATAATCTCAGAATTATATCCTATTAGGAAAACTAAATGCCAAAAGTTTTGTGTAGAAAGGTTATGTGAAGTTATTTACACTGGTAAAAATGAGAAACAGCTTGAATATCACACAGTACAATACAATGTTTTACTTGTAAATATATCCCCTGAACAATACTGTTGGAGAATATGCTAAGCCAGGTGCAGTGGTTTATGCTTGTAATCCCAGCAACTCCAGAGGATCACTTGAGGCCAGGAGTTCAAGCAACATAGCAAGACCTTGTTTAAAAAAAAAAAAAAAAATTAAAAGAATGGTAACATAAAAAAATGCTTGTAATCTCAAATTTAAAAAATTCCAGCTGTATCAGCTAACTTGGAAAAAGGGGGAAAAAATTCCAGCTATAATGTCAATTTACAAGGCTAGGCTTGGCGGCTCACGCCTGTGATCCCAGCACTTTGGGAGGCTCAGGTGGGCGGATCACTTGAGGTCAGGAGTTCAAGACCAGGCTGGCCAACATAGTGAAACCCTGTCTCTACTAAAAATACAAAAATTAGCCGGGCGTGGTGGCACATGCCTGTAATTCCAGTTACTCGGGAGGCTGAGGCAGGAGAATTTCTTCAACTCGGGAGGCGGGTGTAGCAGTGAGCCAAGATCTTTGCACCACTGTACTACAACCTGGGTGACAGAGCAAGACTCTGTCTCTAAAAAATAAACAATTAAAAAATGAATAAAATACATTTTTACAGAAAGTAAAACAAGTAAAAAAATTCAGAGAAAAATTTTTCTGGGGTGGGAGGACAGTGTCTGCTCTGTCGCCCAGGCTGGAGTGTAGTGGTGCGAGCTCAGCTTGCTGCAACCTCCGCCTCCTGGGTTCAAGCACTTCCCCCTGCCTCAGCCTCCTGAGTAGCTGGGATTCTACCACCACACCCCGCTAATTTCTGTATTTTTTTTTTTTTTGGTAGAGATCAAGTTTTGCCATGTTGGTTAGGCTGGTCTTGAACTCCTGACCTCGGTTGCTCCGCCCGCCTTGGCCTCCCAAAGTTCTTGGATTACAGGCGTGAGCCACCGTGCCCAGCCAAGAGGAAATGTTAAGGCTCATTCTCAGTTTGTCTTTTCTTCATTGCAGATTCTGTAGCTGGTTCTGTAAATGTTGTTGGAGTGGCAGGTCCACCTATCACACTGCCCTGCCGCTACAACGGAGCTGTCACATCCATGTGCTGGAGTAGAGGCACATGTTCTGTTTTCTCATGCCCAGATAGCATTGTTTGGACCAATGGAACCCACGTCACCTATCAGAAGGAGACACGCTATAAGCTATTGAGGAACCTTTCACGCAGGGATGTCTCTTTGACTATAGAAAATACAGCTGTGTCTGACAGTGGCACATATTGTTGCCGTGTTCAGCACAGGGGGTGGTTCAATGACATGAAAATCACCATATCATTGAAGATTGTGCCACGTAAGTTTTTTGACATTTCTTGCTAGTTAATTGAATTTTCTGTTTGGTAGTGATTTTCTTTTTTCTTAATAGAGAAAGAGGAGGTTCCTGTAAGTCCTGTTTTTAAATAAACTCTTGTTCTTGGGAAATAGAATAATTTTTGTGTAGATGGAGTTGCAAGGCCAAGCATAATTCAAGGTCAGGCTAGAGTCAGTAAACTAGCTCCTAATACAGTACAATTGTTCCTTGATATCCATGGGAAACTGGTTCCAGGACCCCCTTGATACCAAAATCTGCAGATGCTCAAGTCCCTTATGTAAAATGGTGCAGTATTTGCATGTAAACTATGCACATAGTCCCATATGCTTTAAATCACCTCTAGATTACTTATAACCCCTAATACAATGTAAATACTATGCAATTGGTTGTTATACTGCATTATTTAGGGAATAATGACCAACAAAAAAGTCCATATTTGTTCAGTACAGCAGACAACATATCCTTCTTTTTCCCCTGTACATTTTCCATCCAAAGTCTTGGTTCTATCTACGGATGTAGAACCCACAAATATGGAGGGCCGAATGTACTTCAAACAGAGTAATTGGTCCAAGAAATAGCATTTACTGTTCCATAGTAAAATACAGTGAATATTTTTATCAAGCTGAATTTATTCACCTTAAAGAACTGTCCTTTTTAATTAATTAATTTATTTTTTGAGACAGAGTCTCACTGTCACCCAGGCTGAAGTGCAGTGGCACAATTATGGCTCACTGCAACCCTCTGCCTCCCAGGTTCAAGCAATTCTCCTGCCTCAGCCTCCCGAGTAGCTGGGATTACAGGCAGGTGCCACCACACCCATCTAATTTTTGTATTTTGTATTAGTAGAGATGGGGTTTCACCATGTTGGCCAGGCTGGTCCGAACTCCTGACCTCAAATGATCCACCTGCCTCAGCCTCCCAAAGTGCTGGGATTACAGGCATAAGCCACCATGCTGGGCCTTTTATGTTTTTTCTTTTTGAGACGGAGTCTCACTCTGTTGCCCAGGTAGCAGGCTGGAGTGCAGTGGTGTGATTGCTACTCACTGCAACCCCCGCGTGCTGGGTTCAAGTGATTCTCCTGCCTCAACCTCCCGAGTAGCTGGAACTAAAGGGGTGCCTCACCATGCCCGGCTAATTTTTAAAATTTTTTTTGTAGAGGTATGGTTTCACTATGTTGCCCAGGTTGGTCTCAAACTTACGGGCTCAAGCGATCCACTTGTCTTGGCCTCCCAAAGGGCTGGGCCTACAGGCGTAAGCCACAGCACCCAGCCTTACTGCTGATTTTTCGTTTTGTTTTTTTGAGACAGAGTCTTGCTTTGTCGCCTAAGCTGGGGTGCAGTGGCTTCATCTCAGCTCACTGCAACCTCCAGCTCCTGGGTTCAAGCAATTCTCCTGCCTCGGCCTCCTGAGTAGCTGGACTACAGGCGCATGCCACCACGCCTGGCTAATTTTTGTATTTTTAGTAAAGATGGGGTTTCACCATGTTGGCCAGGCTGGTCTCAAACTTCTGACCTCAGGCGATCTACCCGCCTTGGCCCCCCAAAGTGCTGGGATTACAGGCGTGAGCCACCACGCCTGGCCATTGCTTTTTCTTAGTGAATCTTCTTCCACTAAGGTCTTACAATGATAATAGAACCCAATACCTATGACCTTAATAAGCTGTGTCTATTTTCGTTTTAAGTAAGAGGAACTTTAATTTGCAGTCTCTTAGCTTTTGGACTTAGATTGTTTCCCTCATAAGGGTGAGCAAGACGAGGTCAATTCTTTTTTTTTTTTGAAACAGGGTCTTGCTGTTTCTCAGCCTGGAGTGCAGTGGCCTAGTCTCTACTCACTGCAACCTCCACCTCTGGGGTTCAATCAATTCTTGTGCTTCAGTCTTTCAAGTAGCTGAGATTACAGGCATGTGTCACCACACTTGGCTATTTTTTGTAGAGGTGGGGTTTCGTCCTGTTGCCCAGGCTGGTCTTGAACTCTGAACTCCTGAGCTGAAGTAGTCCACCCACCTTAGCCCCACAAAGTGCTGGCGTTACAGGCATGAGCCGCCACGCCCAGCCTCTACAAAAAAAGTTTTGTTTTTTTTTTTAAATTAGCCAGGTGTGGTGATGCCTGTATGTAGTCCCAGCTACTTGGGAATCTGACACAGGAGGATTGCTTGAGCCTGGGAGTTCGAGGCAGCAGTGAGCTGATCATGCCACTACAGTCCAGCCTGGATGACAGAGTGAGACCCTGACCCCAGAAAAGTGCTTCAGTGCAAATATGAGGCATCTGCTCTTATTTCTGAATATGCATGCACCTTTCAATATATCTGCTCTTCTTTTGGAAGAAGGGGCATGTCTCCAAAGCTCTCTCCTGTCACAGTTTCTAGCTGGGCAATGACCAAGATTGAGAGTTCAGGAAGTTAATTCCACCTTGGGACAGTCTGTCATTGGTGTGCTAGGGTACAGTTCCAGCCTGAGGCTCTTGTTTCTTGTTTGACTCATGCTCACTCTCATGTTGATTTCTGACTCCAGCCAGGGTCACGACTACTCCAATTATCACAACTGTTCGAACAAGCACCACTGTTCCAATGACAACGACCCTTCCAACAACAACTCTTCCAATGACAACAACCCTTCCAACGACAACGACCCTTCCAACGACAAAAACCCTTCCAATGACAACGACCCTTCCAACGACAACAACCCTTCCAACGACAACTCTTCCAACGACAACAACTCTTCCAACGACAACGACCCTTCCAACGACAATGACCCTTCCAACGACAACGACCCTTCCAACGACAACGACCCTTCCAACGACAACAACTCTTCCAACGACAACAACTCTGCCAACAACAACAATGGTCTCTACCTTTATTCCTCCAACGCCATTGCCCACGCAGAACCATGAACCAGGTAAAACAGATGTGTTTGGGAGCCCAAAGACCTTGCAATGAGGAGCTGCGAAACATCCAGGGCATTGTATCAAGGTAGAAGGACAGTCTAGAGTGAGAAGTCTTACCTGGGTTTCAATCAGGGTCTCCTCAGGATTTGTGATCCTCCCCAACTCCCAAGTTATATGCATCTTTTGCACCAATAAGCATTTTTGGAGTGAGGGGACCCATTGCTTTTTGTCAGATTCTCAAAGAAATTGATTATTAACCGAAAATAGCTGGACCATTTATTGTAGGACATCTAACAGGGATAGTGTGGATCTGATTCAGCTACGTATGACTTTATGATGAAAACACAGGAAATGCCAGAGAACCAAGGTTAGATAAATGAGATTCTGTCCTCATGAAGAGCTCTGAAGAGAGATCATTTAGTCCATTCTGAAAGCAGACCTTGATTTCAAATAAGTTAACATTTACTATTTTCTATCTATGAGGCACCATGTTTCATGCATTTAATTCTTAGGATAATTATATTGACTGTAGGTGTGGTTTATAATTGTGAGAACTGAGACAGAGTCTAAAAGCTCACTGTTGAAAGTTACACAGATAGAAGCCAGGTGCGGTGGCTCATGACTGTAATTTTAGTCCAGGAGTTCAAAACCAGCCTGGGCAACATAGTGAGACCCTGTCTCTGCATGGTGGTGCATGCCTCTAGTCCCAGCTACTTGGGAGGCTGAGGTGGAGGAATCGCTTGGGGCCAGGAGGTCAAGGCTGCAGTGAGCCATGATGGCACCACTGCACTCTCTAGCCTGGGTAACAGAGTGAAAAAGAAAGAAAAGAGAAAGAAAAAATAAGTTTACACAGATACAAAGTTGTTGAGTCAGGTTTTGATCTCTGTTAGCTTGAATTGGGGCCAGTACTTTTAACTACTGGATCATGCCTCCTATTATGAGCACTGAGTTTTATGTTTGGATGAATTTGCCCTGATCTAACATTTTTACTGAAAAACAAAACAAAACAAAACAAAACAAACCCTTAAAAACCATGCTGTTTTTTCAGGGCAGTCAATGACTTACACATTTTTACTTCAAAGGTCCTTTAATTTATTTATGTATAGTGGAAATTGCGAAAGGTGCGATTTATACTTAGGAAAAAGTAACATTGGATTTAAGGGCTTTAGGGATTTAGAATGTACATGTTTATTTTTTTTCAGTTCAGGCCATATAGTTGATACTTCAAATTCCCTGTAAATAAGACATTAGATTTAATATAAATGGAGGATAACTTGACTTATAGGTGGGGAAATAGCTTGTCATTCTGAGGACAAGTATAGGTTCAAATCTTCCATTTCCGGGATTTAAAAGATAACTTTTAGTGGAGATTCTCAAAGGCCTCAAAAACCCATTGACCCCTTAGGGTGGCTCTGGATTCTGAGGACTAACAAATGTCACAACCTCTTAGCTGGAAAAATCTGATGGAACATATTGATTTCCCTTGACTCTCATTGAATTGTGTGTGTATTTAACCAGGAGGGATCTGAAGGATTGGGCTAGTAGGTCAGTTTGGAAGAGAGGGTGTTAGTTAGGTCATAGCTTGGATTTTAGAGCCATGAAAGTTTGTAAGAGAAACAGCTTTGTTCCAGGGAGTCGCACACACTAGAGAGTCTGTTAGACTTTCTCAATGTTGATTTCACTTTTTAATACTTAGCTTGTGTCTGCTAAGGTGGATGGATTAGTGGACTTGTTTTGGAGAACATCCCCAAGTCATTGACTTCATTTAAAGCCGAGATTTGGGAGAAAGTTGCCTTTCTCCTAAGAGTTGGTTTTTATGGCTATAACCTGGAGGATGGTATCAATTGAGGTTATTCTTATCTGGATAGTTTTCTAAAGAGTTTGCGTGAGTTGAACATTACAGTCCAAGAATGAGAGAACCCTGGAGCAAATGGAATGCAGGGACATTTATCTTTGCATCCAATCCTCCCTGCTTAGTGTCCCTAGTACCTGCTCGCTGCCTAAAACATCCATGGAACAATTGTATGTATGGTTGTAGGAGCAGCGGAGAAAAGAAAGATGCCGTAAAGACCCAAACTTAGGAAAGAAGTTAAGCTCAAGAGGTCTTTTGCACAGAACTCAATTGGGTACAGACTGCCCACATGACTCTCCTGTGTTATTCTGGTTTTCGTTCCGAAAGAGAGCCACATCCTCTTACAGGTTTGAGCACTAGAGGAAAACAGGAAAAACAGTCGAGAACAGGAGAAAGAGTGATGTTGAAAAGAAGTGAAGTTATGGAGACTGTGGTGGGGAAGGAGAAACAGACCAGTGAGAAGCAATAAGGAAAGCCCAGGTTTTGGAATTCATCCAGTCACCGTCACTAATTGACTCTAAATTTCTATGGTGCTCTAAGAGAAGGGAATCATGTAAATGCTTTGTAAAGAGGCAAGTGATCAACTTTGCAAATAAGGTGAGATATCTGATAGGAAATAAAGGAGAGATTTCAGGAAAGGAAAGGGGAATGTAGCCCTATGCTGGAGAATTCCTAATGGAAGCTTTCCAGTGAGAAGTGGAAGATGAGTCAGAAAACACAGGAAATCACCCCTAAAGGAATGACTAGAATGCAGATGCGGAAGGAGCTGGGGTCAGGGTCTGCCAGGAACCTTACCTTTAGGGTTGCAAATCATTACCAAGGCTGACATTGGGCAATATTGTCAGCTTTAAGAGACCTCAAGGAATTAATATTGTATCTGTTCTGTTAGTTACTGGCTGTGTGGATAATTGAACTTGAGTAAGGCCAGGAAATCCAGAATGGGGCTGTTGTGAAGGGGTTAGAGCATGTTAGTGCAAATTCCCAAGCCCCCCCGCTCCAGCCCCGTTTTCTGAAAGTGAAATACTTGTATGAATAAAATAAAAGCTTAATTGGGTGTTCTGCATAAAATGTCCTGTTGTTGACTTTGTGTATTTAGAGGGAACCTGAGGGTAAAGAAAGTGTGAGATAATCTTATATATTGATAAGACTAGCTAGAACACTATCTAGATCGCATTTCCTTGTGTTAACGAAATAACTAGACAGCAGGGCAATGCCTGAAGGCCATCTTGGAATACATTTCTAAGAGGAGCCGAAAGGTTCAGAAGTAGGTGGGTAGGAGCCCTGCATGCCTACTGTGGAAGGCCAGGAGAAGGGCCCGTGGAAAGTTGATGGTAATTCCTGATACTAGTTTTGTTCTTTATTTTTCTTGGAGTGCACATTTTCTTCCACAAATGGAACAATTCTTCCATTCTTTTCATTCCAGTAGCCACTTCACCATCTTCACCTCAGCCAGCAGAAACCCACCCTATGACACTGCTGGGAACAACAAGGACACAAACCACCAGCTCACCATTGAACTCTTACACAACAGGTAACTGCGTTCTCTTTCCTGAACAGCTGGGATCATTCAAACCTTGTTGAGAGCACGTGCTCTGGAATATGACTGATCTGACTTGAGTGCCAACACCAGCCACACAAATGGGTCATTTGACTTGTACAAATATCTACCCTTTCTGAATGTTTTGTCATTTGTGTGTGCGTTTTTTTTTTTTTTTTTTTTTTCCTGAGATGGAGTCTCGCATTGTTGCCCAGGCTGAAGTGCAATGGCGAGATCTCGGCTCACTGCAAGCTCCACCTCCTAGGTTCACGCCATTCCTGCCTCAGGCTCCCGAGTAGCTATAATTTTTTTGTATTTTTAGTAGAGACGGGGTTTCACCATGTTAGTCAGGATGGTCTCGATATCCTGACCTCCTGATCCACCCACCTCCACCTCCCAAAGTGCTGGGACTACAAGCGTGAGCCACCGCACCCCGCCTTTTTCTTTTTTTTTTTTTTTGAGACTGAGTCTCTCTCTGTCGCCCGGACTGGAGTGCAGTGGTGCCATCTCGGTTCACTGCAACCTCCGCCTCCTGAGTTCAACCCATTCTCCTGCCTCAGCCTCCGGAGTAGCTGGGATTACAGGTATGCACCACCATGCCCAACTAATTTTGTATTTTCAGGAGAGAGGGGGTTTCACCATGTTGACCAGGCTGGTCTCAAACTCCCCAGCTCAAGAAACCCGCCTGCTTTGTCGTCCTAAAGTGCTGGTATTATAGGCATGAGCCACCATGCCCAGCTGTTTTGTCATTTGTAAAAAGGATGTAATACCATGATCTTGCAGAATGCTTGTGAGAATCAAATGGGATGAAAGATTTGGGACATAGTTACAGGGGGTAAGTGATAAATCTAATAGCAGCTATTATTATTATTCCTTAGAACATCAAGAATCCAAATTCCTGACTGGCACAGGTAGCTTATGTGATTTGGAAACATCCACAGGCATATTACTTTGCTTTTAGAAATCAGATCAACCAGTCTTGAATCCGAACATATTATTTTGACTTGATTCCTTGGGTCAGGGCCTTAAAATAATTAGATGCAGCCCTCTGGTGTTTAGCTCAAACACCAGACCCTATGCTTCTGACAAGTCCCAGGCCTTAAAAAGTACCAAGAGGCTTCCACTGACTCATCAGATGTGTATTTACATGAGCATTCTCAGATGGTGCTATGATTTGAAAGTTTGTGTCCTTGCTATTAAGGGAAAACTCCCAAACTGGGTTTTCTCTCTGTTCTCACACCACCTCAACGACAATCATCAACTCAGATGAAGACTTCCGTGACTGAATGTGTGGAGTTTTTTCCCCAAACACCAAGCAGTGGACACCGGCTGTGTGTTCAATTCAATTCTCACACTATCTAACTGGAGAGAGGGTCAGATCCTACAGGTTAGGGGCTCAGTCCCCAAGACTGCCCCTCCCACCCCCACCACACACACCAGTTACAAGTTCGGGCCTCTGGAACTTCTGACCTTGTTTCAAGTTGGGGTTCCCACAACCCTCTCTTTGGGTTCTATTAATTTCCTGGAGTGGCTTCCAGAACTCAGGGAAACACTTATGTTTACCAGATTATTGTAAAGGATATTGCAAAGGATACAGATGATGAGATGCACAGGACGAGGTATATGGGAAAGGGTTCCATGCCCTTCCTTGGGAACTCTACCTTCTAGTAACCTCCAAGTGTTTAGCTATCTGGAAGCTCTCCAAACCTAGTCTTCTTTTATCTTTTATTTTTTTGAGACGGAGTCTTGCTCTGTCATCACCCAGGCTGGAGTGCAGTGGTACGATCTCGGCTCACTGCAACCTCTGCTTCCAAGTTCAAGTGATTCTCCTGCTTCAGCTTTCCAAGTAGCTGGTATTACAGGCATGCACCATCACGCCTGGCTAATTTTGTATTTTTAGTAGAGATGGGGTTTCATCATGTTGTCCATGTTGGTCTTGAACTCCTGACCTCAGGTGATCCGCCCACCTCAGCCTCCCAAAGTGCTGAGATTACAGGTGTGAACCACCACACCCAGCCCTTTTGGGTTTTTATGGAAACTTCAAGACATCAACATTCCATCCCCCAGGGACACAGGGAAGGACTCTCTCTGGGAAGTGTCTTATGATCCACAATCAGAAAAGCAGGGGAAATTAAAGTTGTGCCTTGTCAGGTGAAAGGAGAGCAGGAGAAAGTCAAAGATTGTTTCCTAAGGTCAAACATACTTATTATAACAAAAGACTATAATTAGGGATATGGGATTTATGAGCCAGGAACCGTGCACGGACATCTATCTATCTATATATAATCTCATAACACCACACCCCTAAATTCATGTTGATAGCTAATTCCCAACGCAAGTCTTAAGAACTGGGGCCTTCGGAACATGATTAGGTCATGAGAGCCCCGCCTTCATGAATGGAATCAATGCTTTTTTTTTTTTTTTTTGAGACAGAGTCTCGCTGTGCCCCTAGGCTGGAGTGCAGTGGCCGGATCTCAGCTCACTGCAAGCTCCGCCTCCCGGGTTTACGCCATTCTCCTGCCTCAGCCTCCCCAGTAGCTGGGACTACAGGCGCCCGCCACCTCGCCCGGCTAGTTTTTTGTATTTTTTACTAGAGACGGGGTTTCACCGGGTTAGCCAGGATGGTGTCGATCTCCTGACCTCGTGATTCACCCGTCTCGGCCTCCCAAAGTGCTGGGATTACAGGCTTGAGCCACTGCGCCCGGCTTATAAAAGGCCGAAGGTACATTTTCTTGATGGTAGAGAAACAATAAATTAATTAATTAAACAAAAGGAGGCCCAAGGGAGCTTGTTTGCTCCTTCCCCCATATGAGAACAAATAGAAGACACTATCTACAGGGAAGAGGACCCTCACTAGATTGAGTAATCAGCCTGTGCCTTGATCTTGGACTACCCAGCCTCCAGAACTGTAAGCAATAAATTTCCGTTTAAATTACCCAATCTAAGCTCTCTTATCATAGCAGCCTGAACAGACTCAGACAGATGGGTTGAGGACACCCACACCAACATCAAAGAGGTATGCCCCTCTGAGATCCTGCTGCTCTGCTCCAAACAATCCTTACTATTCTTCCAAGTCTGAACAGGCCTCTTAGAGTCTCTGCTCCTTGGAAGTGTAGAATTGACCTGTCTTTCCCTGTAATGGAGAAAGGTGATGCTGAAACTTGTCATCTTTCCCAGCTAACTCTCCTTGTTCCCCTTAGTAGTAAGTTCTGGGAGTGCCCTGTGGTGGGTTCCTCTGTGATGCTGAGCTGGCTCTGTGTCCTTGTGTGGCATCCAAGCAAGGTCATGCCTTGCAGGCCTACTTGTGTGTATGACTCATTGTACTCAGCAGTTGCCAATCTGTAGGCAGCTGCTCCCCAGCCTGCATGGCCTACCTTTTTTGCCAATCATTCCTGGTAGCTGGTTAATTTAAAATGAACCTGCAGTGTGATTCACATAGGGACTCATTCAATTGGGATTAGATAAGGGTGACATTTCGTTTTGAAAGTGTAATCCTTAGCACAAACTGTTTCCAGGCACAAAAACAAAATGAAAATAGATAAAAACACAAGGTAACAGCAGTAGGAGCAACTGCACCCCACTCTTTGAGAGTGTAAGGAGGAAGAAAGTAGGAGTGGGGAATCATTCTCTGAAATACCATGTCAGTGAAACCTAGTCAAGGTAGAGTTTTCCAGGGTGGAACAGACAGTGGAGCAGCTGTATCCCCAGGATTTGTGTGGCTGCTGCCATTTTGGCCGTGTATCCAAGGCTCACGGGCCAAGTTCTTACTGTGCCTGAGTTGGCCTTCAGTTGCCTAAAGCCTCATGGAAGCAAGGAATATTAGGTCTGGAAAGGATTGGAGCTGTCATATGGCCCACTACCCACCTTTGACAGATGGATGTGCCAGGAAATGGATATATTATCTTGTTTAATTCTTTCAAGGCAGGCCATATTTAATGCTATTGCCAGATTGAGGAGGCCCTATAAATCTGCTTTGGAGACACACAACTCCCATTTCAGCTATGAGTTACTAGTTTAGTGCCCACAGGAAAATTGTTGAACATTCCTGTTTGGATGATTAGAGAGTATATGATATTTGGAAGCTGCATTGCATAATATCTATCCCTCCCCTCTTCCCATTCCTCTTCCCATTGTATAATAATAATAGCTTAGTGCCAGCCACTTTACATGCATCATCTAATTTAATTGTAACACTTGATGGGCTGTGTACTATTAATAGGCTGTAGTTCATGCGTACTGTAGCTAGAAATATATATATATATAGTAGTTTTCTCCTTATCTGCAGTTTCGCTTTTCTGTAGCAGTCAACTATGTTCCTAAAATACTAAGATATTTTGAGACAGAGAGACTACATTCCCATCGATTTTATTACAGTTTATTTCTATAATTATTCTATTCTATTATTTATTTGTTGTTAATCTCTTTCTGTGCCTAATTTATAAATTGAACTTTATCATAGGTATGTATATATAGGAAAAACATGGTATCTGTAGGGTTTGGTACTATTCTTGGTTTCATGCATTTACTTGAGGGTCTTGGAACATATGCCCTGTGGGTAAGGGGGCACTACTGTATACGCACATACACACACATACACACACACCCCTTTATATACCTATACATACATACATACATACATACATACATACCTGTGTGTATGAAAAGGACTTTGAGTATCAAAGTTACATTGCTAACAGACATTGTCAGCATTGAACTCAAATTTTATCTGACTCCAGTCCATGCTGTTTTTCTGCATCACCCCATCCTCTTCCTGAAACTGTTACTTAAGATCATAATACCGGTCACAAACAGAACTGAGATTCTATATATTGCATAAACCTACATCTGTCTCTCTCTCCCTTCCCTTCCCTTCCCTTCCCTTCCCTTCCCTTCCCTTTCCTTTCTTTTCCTTTCCTTTCTTTTCTTTTCCTTTCCTTTCCTTTCCTTTCCTTTCCTTTCCTTTCCTTTCCTTTCCTTTCCTTTCCTTTCCTTTCCTTTCCTTTCCTTTCCTTTCCTTTCCTTTCCTTTCCTTTCCTTCCTTCTTTCTTTCTTTCCTTCTTTCTTTCTCAGTCTCGCTCTGTTGCCCAGGCTGGAGTGCAGTGGCATAATCTTGGCTCACTGCAATCCCCACCCCCTGAGTTCAAGCAATTCTTGTGTCTCAGCCTCCCAAGTAGCTGGAATTACAGACGTGCACCATCACGCTGGCTACTTTTTTATATTTTTAGTAGAGACGGGGTTTCGCCATGTTGGCCAGGCTGGTCTTGAACTCCTGACCTCAAGTGATCTGCCTGCCTCAGCCTCCCTAAGTGTGGGGATTACAGACCTCAGCCACTGAGCCTGGCCTTGCCTTTGGCTTCCTAGGAAGCCTCAGAAGCAGTAAAATGTAAACACAGTAATGTAAATTTTGGGGACATATTAGTCCAAGTTTATTCATGTATAACTATAGCATTGTCACCAGTTACAGAATTTCATAGACCTAAGTATTTCCATTTGATGGAAGAGCAATGTGTGTGTAGGTTATCAGCAGAGGCTCTTGTCACTTAATTAGAAATCATCATTTAACCATTTCCTGTGTGTTTCTTCATCCATAAAAATGTGATTAAGGAACTAACTGGCTGGTAGAATGTAAAGTGTTCACTACATGGTATATGCTCAGTAAGAAGACAGTTCTGAATTTGACCTATAGTTGTCTAGGAAGGCCAACAGAATATACTCTTTTTCTGGGACAGGGTCTCACTCTGTTGCCCAGCCTGGAGTGCAGTGGTGCCATCTTGGCTCACTGAAACCTCTGCCTCCGAGGTTCAGGGATTCTCCTACCTCAGCCATCTGAGTAGCTGGGTCTACAGGCATGTGCCACCATGCCTGGCTAATTTTTTGTATTTTTTGGTAGAGAAGGGGTTTCACCATGTTGGCCAGGCTGCTCTTGATCTCCTGACCTCAAGTGATCCGCCTGCCTTGGACTCCCAAAGGACTTAGGTTTATAGGCATGAGCCACCTGTGCCTGGCTGAGAATATACTGTCTATTACAAAGCAGATATTTTAAAACATGTTGAAATTTTTAAATTTCAACTCTAAGAGAAATGTATCTTATATATTACATAAAATCTTAATCCTCATATGGCATAATATGCATTGATCTGGTGGCTGATATATTTTCGAAAGCACTTCTAGATCAAAGCATAAGCACATTGGCAACAACACAGGAGTTATATGCCACCTGTTTTTGATATTATGGCATATTTTACTCATTCTGAACATAAAACCAATATGATGTCCATTCTGATGAGGGTGGTTCTGGTTTTGGATGTACATGCCTCTGACCATTCATTTACAGCTATTTAGATAGCTTAACAGTATTGATTGCCTTTAAATGGCATTCTTAACCTGGTTCCATGAATGGGCTTCTGTGATTCCCCTAAAATAGTAGACACAATTCGTGTACACTTGCATTATTTTTTTAATAAAGAAAAAAAAAGAGTCAATTTTCAAAGAGCCTGTGACAGAAAAGTTAAGAAATACAACTTTCCAGGAGAAATTAATACAACATTAATAACTTGGTATGACTCTTGCAATGCCTGTAGCATTTGATCATATTATCATTCAACTTTTCATCACCAGAAGGCAATGTGAATATATTTAGTGTCTGCAGTGAAAATTCAATATTTTTTGTAATTCTAATTAAATTTCCTTCTTGTTGAGTAGATGGGAGTGACACTGTGACAGAGTCTTCAGATGGCCTTTGGAATAACAATCAAACTGTAAGCATATTCGCCCCTATTTGATTAGCCAGATTCAGTTGTATATCTCCCTTGAAGGAAGTTACATTTAAAGACTATTTCTGTAAGACTAACCCACAGATTTTTTTTTTCTTATTAAAAAAAAGACGAAGAAAATAATTTGACTCTTAAATAGGATGCTTTAATTTGAAAAGTTCATTTAGGTGACCCAGTTTGTTAGGGATGCCCAAAGAGCCATATGTTACTGAATAGCGTACTTAGATACATAGTACATACACTTTCTGCTGGGCAAAAATAGGGGAAGAAAGAATTTTTTGAGACAGAGCATCACTGTCTCCTAGGCTGGAGTGCAGTGGCGTGGTCTCGGCTCGCTGCAACCTCCGCCTCCTGGGTTCAAGCAATTCTCCTGCCTCGGCCTCCCGAGTAGCTGGGACTATAGGCACACGCCACCACGCCCGGCTAATTTTTGTATTTTTAGTAGAGATGGGGTTTCACCATGTTGGCTAGGCTGCTCTCAAACTCCTGACCTCAGGCAATCTACCTATCTCAGCCTCCCAAAGTGCTGGAATTACAGGCATGAGCCACCATGCCGGGCCCAAATGAGCTAATTTAAAGAGAACAAGTTAAGATAACACACCAAGGAGGAATTCAGTTATCAATAGGAAAACAGCATGCTTTGATGGGGTGGAGTAGAGGCCACCCCAAACAAAAGTAAAATGTAAGTGAAACTAACATAATATGTTTATTCCCTAATATATTTCCTCTACCTAATGACTATTTTATGTAGAAATTTTAAAACTTCTATTTTTTTCTATACAAAAACTTACCATGGGATGGACTTTTTCTTTATTAATGTCGTTTTATGTTTTCGGGTAGGGCTGTCTTTGTTCCTGTGGGATTTGATGTTGGATGTAGGTTATGCTTCTTTCTTTCTGTATTTATGTTGTCGTGTCTTAGTGTCTTTGTTTTGCTTTTTTCTTTTTCTTTTGTTTTTTTTTTTTTATTTCCTTTTCTTCTTCCTTCCTTCTTCCTTCCTCTTCCTTCCTTCCTTCCTTCTTCCTTCCTTCCTCCCTCCCTCCCTCCTCCCTTCCTCTCCTTCCTTCCTTCCTTCCTTCCTTCCTTCCTTCCTTCCTTCCTTCCTTCCTTCTTTCTTTCTCTTTCTTTCTTTCTTTCTTTTTTGAGACAGAGTCTTGCTCTGTCACCCAGGCTGGAATGCACTGGTGCCATCCCAGCTCACTGCAACCTCCTCCTCTTGGGTTCAAGTGATTCTCCTGCCTCAGCCTTCCAAGTAGCTGGGATTACAGGTGCCCACCATCATATCTGGCTAATTTTTGTGTTTTTAGTAGAGATGAGGTTTCGCCATGTTGACCAGGCTGGTCTTGAACTTCTGATCTCAAGTGATCCTTCCGCCTCGGCCTCCCACAAGTGCTGGGATTACAGGCGTGAGCCACCATGCCCGGCCCAGGATGACTTTTTAAGATAACAAAGTTCTAAATAATAACTTTGATTCTGTAAAATGTTCCCATACTTTTTTTCTCAGTGAACTTGAGAAAAATTTAAGGGATCTAGTCTTATGATGCTCATCAAAGTCTTCTGCGTCCATGTAAGTTAGATAGATTTATTAATGAGATCTTTTCTTCTGGCTCCTGTAAGAAACAACCTGCCTTTTAATTGGTGCAAGTAACTTTTTGAAGCAACAAACAAAAAAAGTCTGAGGTTATGAGAATAATCCTTCTGAGGTTTTTTTTTTTTGAGACAGGGTTTCACTTTCGTCACCCAAGCTGGAGTGCAGTTTCTCAGTCTCAGCTTACCACAACCTCCACCTCCCATGTTTAAGTGATTCTTGTGCCTCAGCCTCCCAAGTAGCTTGGATTACAGGCACACACCACCACACCCAACTAATTTTTGTATTTTTAGTAGAGATGGGGTTTCACCATATTGGCCAGGCTGGTCTCAAACTCCTGACCTCAAGTGATCTGCCTGCCTCGGTCTCCCAAAGTGCTGGAATTACAGGCATGAGACACTGCACCTGGCCCGAGAATAATCTTTCTGATAGCCAGCATGGTCATTGTATAAAAAATTCAAAATGATCAAAGCGGGGCTATTTAGTGTAGAGCCAAATGACCTTATGCTATATGCCTTAGTGACACTGTGAATGCCACTACATAGGAGTAACATTTAAAAATTTAGCAACTTGTATGGCATGCACTGACTGATACGACATATTGGCTAAATATCAGAACTGCCACAATGTACATGTTTAATGTGTTGACATATGGCTAGACTTGTGCTGGATTTAAAAAACCCCTCAGAATAGTGGGGTTATTCTTGGTCTCAGTTACCTACAGACTAGGTCTGTTTAGAAGCAAGGGAAAACAATTTAGAGGCAGGTTCAAGGTTGGCAGTAGCAGAAACTTGGGCTTTCTGTGCCTTGACTGAAGATGTCAAGGTGTCTTCTCCCAGGTATCTTGAAAACATGCAGAATACATTTTGACCCAGTAGGTCATCTTCCTGGGCTCTATCTTAAGGAAAAAATTGAACTAATATATAAAAATATATGAGGAGAATGTTCATTGTTAATACTTATAATCATGAAAATATTATAAACAACCTAAATGTTTAATAGTAAGAGATTACTTAAACACGTCCATGTATTGGCATAAAGAATGTAGTCACTGGCAGGGCATGGTGACTCATGCCTGTAATTCCAGCACTTTGGGAGGCGGAGGCAGGTGGATCACCTGAGGTCAGGAGTTCGAGACCAGCCTGACCAACATGGTGAAACCTCATCTCTACTAAAAATAGAAAAATTAGCTGGGTGTGGTGGCAGGCGCCTGTAATCCCAGCTACTTGGGAGGCTGAGGCAGGAGAATCACTTCAACTCGGGAGGTGGAGATTGCAGTGAGCCAAGATCGCACCACTGCACTCCAGCCTGGGCGACAGAGCATAAGAATGTAGTCATTGCAGTGCATTTACTGACATAGGTTATAGCATGTTATAATATGTTGGTTATAACACATTATTAAATGAAAGAAGCAACTTTTAAAATAGGATACAATTATGATATACTATAGTTCATATAGAATATAGTAATTATTTCTGTTAAGAAAACATTCTAGAAAGATAAAATTCTAGAAAAGTTTATAAAGCAAAATGGCAAAAGTGCTCATTTCTGGATGTTAAAGTTGTGGTTTATTTATTTATTCGAGACAGAGTCTCACTCCATTGCCCAGGCTGGAGTGCAGTGGCACGATCACAGCTCACTGCAGACTCATCCTCCCAGGCTCAAGTGATCCTTCCACCCCAAGCCTCCCAAGTACCTGGAACCACAAGCACGCATCACCACGCCTGGCTAATTTTATTTTTTTCTGGAGACAGGGTCTTACTAAACTGGTCTCAAACTCCTGGGCTCAGGCTTTCTTCCTGCCTTAGCCTCCCAAAGTGCTGGGATTATGGGTGTGAGCCACTGTCCCTGACCTGGTTATGGTTTTTTTAGTTTTCCTTTTTTATGCTTAGCTGTACATTCTAAAATGAGCATGCAGTATTTGTGCATTGTAATTAAAAACTGAAAGCAAAGCCTGCCTCCTGAAACCCCATTCTCCATCTACCCACATCACATTTCCCTCCCACCCCATGGGTAAAGTAATAACAACGTAGTTTTGCACTCCCAGACACTGGCTATGCCACTTCTAAGCAAGCATGGCTCAAATGCTGTTACTCCACTATATTCATAGTGTTTACCAGGAAGTACCTAAAAGTACCCTTGCAAAGAACCGTATTGAATCTACTGTTGCTAGACATAGAAATAGGTCCAGAGAGGCTAAATAGCTTGTCCATGGTCACATAGTGACTAAGTAGAGGACCTGGGATTCCTTTTTTTGTTGTTATTGAGACGGAGTCTCGCTCTGTCACCCAGGCTGGAGTACAGTGGCCATCTTGGCTCACTGCAAGCTCTGCTTCCCAGGTTCACGCCATTCTCCTGCCTTAGCTGCCCAAGTAGCTGGGACTACAGGCGCCTGCCACCATGCCCAGCTAATTTTTTATATTTTTAGTAGAGACGGGGTTTCACCATGTTAGCTAGGATGGTCTCAATCTCCTGACCTCGTGATCCGCCCGCCTTGGCCTCCCAAAGTGCTGGGATTACAGGCGTGAGCCAAGTCCAGGCCAAGACCTGGGATTCTAACTCCAGAGATTAAGCTTTTATAAATGAGAAGACTTGGCCTTCACTCAGATTCTTCCCTTTCCTTCTATTAAAATACCTACCTGGTGGACTCTCTTTAGGATTAGAACTAAGCCACGAAAGCGGGACTAGCATGACGCCTGGCACATTTCAGGCCTATTCCAGGAGGTAATGATCTCTTGTGATAGGCACCAGAAGACTTAGACAATTCTACATTTCTGCATGATTGTATAGCATTGAATTGTTAATCATAGCCATGTCTGTGTGCACCTACTCTCAAATCTATTTATATAGAAAGAGACAGAATCTTCAATTACAGGTAAAAAGACAAGTAAGGACTGTAATCAAGGGCAAAATTCAATAACTGAGCACATTAAGATAACATCACATCAAGTCAATTTATGTAAACAAATTCGTTTCTTTTTCTTTTTTCTTTTCTTTTTTTCTTTTTTTTTTTTTTTTTTTTTGAGATGGAGTCTCACTCTGTTGCCCAGGCTGGAGTGCAGTGGCAAAATCTTGGCTCACTGCAACCTCTGCCTCCTGGGTTCAAGCAATTTTTCCTGCCTCGGCCTCCCAAGTAGCTGGGATTACAGGCATGCACCACCACGCCCAGCTAATTTTTGTATTTTTAGTAGAGATGGGGTTTCACTATGTTGCCCAGGCTAGTCTCGAACACCTGACCTCAGGTTATCCACCTGTCTGGGCTCCCAAAGAGCTGGGATTACAGACATGAGCCACCACGCCTGACATTTTTTCTTTTTTAATATCACAAGAGGATGTATTTATGGAAATAACCTATTGACTTTTAAAACAGTAAATTAAAAAATTTACATACAAACTCATTTTAAGTATACAGTTTTAGTTTTGACAAATGTGTGCACCTATGTAAATACGACCTCAAGCAAGCTAGAAAACACCCCCATCATTGTAAAATGTTTTGAATTTCAAATTGTCCTAGATTTTCACCATAGGGTTATAAACTCAGATCATTTGGTCGTACCCTTATATTCCAGAAGTCCCCAAGCACCAATACAGGTAAATATGGCTGGGTAAGCGATTCTGGGAAATGTTTTCTCTTCATAACTTTCTTACAAGATGCTTTTTTGATCTGTTGTTGTTTCCTTAGCAATTGTCCCCAGAACATAATCCACAGATGGTCACCACCACTGAAGGAATCTATGCTGGCATCTGTATTTCTGTCTTGGTGCTTCTTGCTGTTTTGGGTGTCGTCATTGCCAAAAGTAAGTCATTTCAAGATTGTTCCTGAGGGACTGGAACAAGGGATGTACAGCCAATTTGCCTGGGTTCACTAGTTTCATAAGCCACGTGATTTTGATTTCACATGACTTCCCTTTGTCCCCAAATCCTCATTTGTAAAAGGCACATGGTAATACCATCTACCTCAAGGGGGAAGGGAAACAAAGTTTAAATGCATTAGGACCTACAAAGCACTAAGAATGGGAGGTCATATGCCCGTAATCCTAGCTACTTGGGAGGCTGAGTGAGGCAGGAGGATTGCTTGAGCCCAGGAGTTCAAGACTAGCCTGGGCAACATGGTGGGACCCCATCTCTTTAAAAAAAATTAAAAAAAAAATAACAGCCAGGACCAGTGGCTCATATCTGTAAACCAGCACTTTGGGAGGCTGAGGCAGGAGGATTGCTTGAGCCCAGAAGTTCAAAACCAGCCTGGACAACATAGTGAGACGTTGTCTCTAAAATGAAAGGAAAAGGACAAGAAGAAAAAGCACTGAGAACGGTTCCTGGCACATGACAAGGGCACAGCAATCTTAAACTGTAATCGTAGTTAGAAAGATCCTTTTGCCATAAATCTTTATAAATCTCATGGAACTTACATTCTAGTGGAGTTTTCACTTAAAACCACTATTTTTTAAACTTGTTATTTTTCAATTATTATTCCCCTATGGAAAAAATTTAATTCTATAAGAATTTTTTTGAGACAGAGTTTCTCTCTTGTCTCACAGGCTATAGTGCAATGGCACAGTCTTGGCTCACTGCAACCTCCACCTCCTGCCTCTGCCTCCCAAGTAGTTGGGATTACAGGCACCTGCCACCATGCCTGGCTAATTTTTTTGTGTTTTTTAGTAGAGACGGGGTTTCACTGTATTAGTCACGATGGTCTTGATCTCCTGACCTCATGATCCGCCCACATCGGCCTCCCAAAGTGCTGTGATTACAGGCATGAGTCACGGCGCCCAGCCGAATTTTTGTATTTTTAATAGAGATGGGGTTTTGCCATGTTGGCTACGCTGGTCTCAAACTCCTGACCTCAGGTGATCCGCATGCCTCGGCCTCCCAAAGTGCTAGGATTATAGGCATGAGTCACAATGCCAGGCCAAGAAAAATTAAATACAGATGTTCCTCAGTACCATTGGGGGATTGGTTCCAGAGCTCCTCGATTCCAAAATCTGCAGATGCTCAAGTCCCTTATAAAATGGTGTAGTATTTGCACATAGCCTACTCACTTCCTCCAGTATACTTTAAATCTTCCCTAGATTACTTAGAACACCTAATATACAAGGTAAATGTCAGGTAAATAGTTGTTATATTGTACTGTTTTTATCTGTATTATTATTGTTGTGTATTATTTTTATTTTTTTTGTTTTTTTTTATTTTTTTATTTTTTATTTTTTATTATACTTTAAGTTCTAGGGTACATGTGCATAACGTGCAGGTTTGTTACATATGTATATTTGTGCCATGTTGGTGTGCTGCACCCATCAACTCGTCAGCACCCATCAATTCATCATTTATATCATGTATAACTCCCCAATGCAATCCCTCCCCCCTCCCCCCTCCCCATGATAGGCCCCAGTGTGTGATGTTCCCCTTCCCGAGTCCAAGTGATCTCATTGTTCAGTTCCCACCTATGAGTGAGAACATGCGGTGTTTGGTTTTCTCTTCTTGTGATAGTTTGCTGATGGTTTCCAGCTGCATCCATGTCCCTACAAAGGACGCAAACTCATCCTTTTTTATGGCTGCATAGTATTCCATGGTGTATATGTGCCACATTTTCTTAATCCAGTCTGTCACAGATGGACATTTGGGTTGATTCCAAGTCTTTGCTATTGTGAATAGTGCTGCAATAAACATACGTGTGCATGTGTCTTTGTAGTAGAATAATTTATAATCCTTTGGGTACATACCCAGTAGTGGGATGGCTGGGTCATATGGTACATCTAGTTAAGATTCTTGAGGAATTGCCATACTGTTTTCCATAATGGTTGAACTAGTTTACAATCCCACCAACAGTGTAAAAGTGTTCCTATTTCTCCACATCCTCTCCAACAACTGTTGTTTCCTGATTTTTTAATGATTGCCATTCTAACTGGTGTGAGATGGTATCTCATTGTGGTTTTGATTTGCATTTCTCTGATGGCGAGTGATGATGAGCATTTTTTCATGTGTCTGTTGGCTGTATGAATGTCTTCTTTTGAGAAATGTCTGTTCATATCCTTTCCCCACTTTTTGATGGGGTTGTTTGTTTTTTTCTTGTATATTTGTTTGAGTTCTTTGTAGATTCTGGATATTAGCCCTTTGTCAGATGAGTAGATTGCAAAAACTTTCTCCCATTCTGTAAGTTGCCTGTTCACTCTGATGGTAGTTTCTTTTGCTGTGCAGAAGCTCTTTAGTTTAATTAGATCCCATTTGTCAATTTTGGCTTTTGCTGCCATTGCTTTTGGTGTTTTAGACATGAAGTCCTTGCCCATGCCTATGTCCTGAATGGTACTACCTAGATTTTCTTCTAGGGTTTTTATGGTATTAGGTCTAACATTTAAGTCTCTAATCCATCTTGAATTAATCTTCGTATAAGGAGTAAGGAAAGGATCCAGTTTCAGCTTTCTACTTATGGCTAGCCAATTTTCCCAGCATCATTTATTAAATAGGGAATCCTTTCCCCATTTCTTGTTTCTCTCAGGTTTGTCAAAGATCAGATGGCTGTAGATGTGTGGTATTATTTCTGAGGACTCTGTTCTGTTCCATTGGTCTATATCTCTGTTTTGGTACCAGTACCATGCTGTTTTGGTTACTGTAGCCTTGTAGTATAGTTTGAAGTCAGGTAGCGTGACGCCTCCACCTTTGTCCTTTTGACTTAGGATGTCTTGGCAATGCGGGCTCTTTTTTGGTTCCATATGAACTTTAAAGCAGTTTTTTCCAATTCTGTGAAGAAACTCATTGGTAGCTTGATGGGGATGGCATTGAATCTATAAATTACCTTGGGCAGTATGGCCATTTTCATGATATTGATTCTTCCTATCCATGAGCATGGTATGTTCTTCCATTTGTTTGTGTCCTCTTTGATTTCACTGAGCAGTGGTTTGTAGTTCTCCTTGAAGAGGTCCTTTACATCCCTTGTAAGTTGGATTCCTAGGTATTTTATCCTCTTTGAAGCAATTGTGAATGGAAGTTCATTCCTGACTTGGCTCTCTGCTTGTCTGTTACTGGTGTATAAGAATGCTTGTGATTTTTGCACATTAATTTTGTATCCTGAGACTTTGCTGAAGTTGCTTATCAGCTTAAGGAGATTTTGGGCTGAGACGATGGGGTTTTCTAAATATACAATCATGTCATCTGCAAACAGGGACAATTTGACTTCTTCTTTTCCTAACTGAATACCCTTGATTTCTTTCTCTTGCCTGATTGCCCTAGCCAGAACTTCCAACACTATGTTGAATAGGAGTGGTGAGAGAGGGCATCCCTGTCTTGTACCAGTTTTCAAAGGGAATTTTTCCAGTTTTTGCCCATTCAGTATGATATTGGCTGTGGGTTTGTCATAAATAGCTCTTATTATTTTGAGGTACGTTCCATCAATACCGAATTTATTGAGCATTTTTAGCATGAAGGGCTGTTGAATTTTGTCAAAAGCCTTTTCTGCATCTATTGAGATAATCATGTGGTTCTTGACTTTGGTTCTGTTTATATGCTGGATTACGTTTATTGATTTGCAAATGTTGAACCAGCCTTGCATCCCAGGGATGAAGCCCACTTGATCATGGTGGATAAGCTTTTTGATGTGCTGCTGAATCCGGTTTGCCAGTATTTTATTGAGGATTTTTGCATCGATGTTCATCAGGGATATTGGTCTAAAATTCTCTTTTTTTGTTGTGTCTCTGCCAGGCTTTGGTATCAGGATGATGTTGGCCTCATGAAATGAGTTAGGGAGGATTCCCTCTTTTTCTATTGATTGGAATAGTTTCAGAAGGAATGGTACCAGCTCCTCCTTGTACCTCTGGTAGAATTCAGCTGTGAATCCATCTGGTCCTGGACTTTTTTTGGTGGGTAGGCTATTAATTGTTGCCTCAATTTCAGAGCCTGCTATTGGTCTATTCAGGGATTCAACTTCTTCCTGGTTTAGTCTTGGGAGAGTGTAAGTGTCCAGGAAATTATCCATTTCTTCTAGATTTTCTAGTTGATTTGCGTAGAGGTGTTTATAGTACTCTCTGATGGTAGTTTGTATTTCTGTGGGGTCGGTGGTGATATCCCCTTTATCATTTTTTTATTGCATCTATTTGATTCCTCTCTCTTTTCTTCTTTATTAGTCTTGCTAGCGGTCTGTCAATTTTGTTGATCTTTTCAAAAAACCAACTCCTGGATTCATTGATTTTTTGGAGGGTTTTTTGTGTCTCTATCTCCTTCAGTTCTGCTCTGATCTTAGTTATTTCTTGCCTTCTGCTAGCTTTTGAATGTGTTTGCTCTTGCCTCTCTAGTTCTTTTAATTGTGATGTTAGAGTGTCAATTTTAAATCTTTCCTGCTTTCTCTTGTGGGCATTTAGTGCTATAAATTTCCCTCTACACACTGCTTTAAATGTGTCCCAGAGATTCTGGTATGTTGTATCTTTGTTCTCATTGGTTTCAAAGAACATCTTTATTTCTGCCTTCATTTCATTATGTACCCAGTAGTCATTCAGGAGCAGGTTGTTCAGTTTCCATGTAGTTGAGCGGTTTTGATTGAGTTTCTTAGTCCTGAGTTCTAGTTTGATTGCACTGTGGTCTGAGAGACAGTTTGTTATAATTTCTGTTCTTTTACATTTGCTGAGGAGTGCTTTACTTCCAATTATGTGGTCAATTTTGGAATAAGTGTGATGTGGTGCTGAGAAGAATGTATATTCTGTTGATTTGGGGTGGAGAGTTCTATAGATGTCTATTAGGTCCGCTTGGTGCAGAGATGAGTTCAATTCCTGGATATCCTTGTTAACTTTCTGTCTCGTTGATCTGTCTAATGTTGACAGTGGAGTGTTGAAGTCTCCCATTATTATTGTATGGGAGTCTAAGTCTCTTTGTAAGTCTCTAAGGACTTGCTTTATGAATCTGGGTGCTCCTGTATTGGGTGCATGTATATTTAGGATAGTTAGCTCTTCCTGTTGAATTGATCCCTTTACCATTATGTAATGGCCTTCTTTGTCTCTTTTGATCTTTGATGGTTTAAAGTCTGTTTTATCAGAGACTAGGATTGCAACCCCTGCTTTTTTTTGTTCTCCATTTGCTTGGTAGATCTTCCTCCATCCCTTTATTTTGAGCCTATGTATGTCTCTGCATGTGAGATGGGTCTCCTGAATACAGCAGACTGATGGGTCTTGGCTCTTTATCCAGTTTGCCAGTCTGTGTCTTTTAATTGGAGCATTTAGTCCATTTACATTTAAGGTTAATATTGTTATGTGTGAATTTGATCCTGCCATTATGATATTAACTGGTTATTTTGCTCGTTAGTTGATGCAGTTTCTTCCTAGCCTCGATGGTCTTTACATTTTGGCATGTTTTTGCAATGGCTGGTACCGGTTGTTTCTTTCCATGTTTAGGGCTTCCTTCAGGGTCTCTTGTAAGGCAGGCCTGGTGGTGACAAAATCTCTAAGCATTTGCTTATCTGTAAAGGATTTTATTTCTCCTTCACTGATGAAACTTAGTTTGGCTGGATATGAAATTCTGGGTTTAAAATTCTTTTCTTTAAGAACGTTGAATATTGGCCCCCACTCTCTTCTGGCTTGTAGAGTTTCTGCCGAGAGATCTGCTGTTAGTCTGATGGGCTTCCCTTTGTGGGTAAGCCGACCTTTCTCTCTGGCTGCCCTTAAGATTTTTTCCTTCATTTCAACTTTGGTGAATCTGGCAATTATGTGTCTTGGAGTTGCTCTTCTGGAGGAGTATCTTTGTGGCGTTCTCTGTATTTCCTGAATTCAAATGTTGGCCTGCCCTACTAGGTTGGGGAAGTTCTCCTGGATGATATCCTGAAGCGTGTTTTCCAACTTGGTTCCATTTTCCCCCTCACTTTCAGGCACCCCAATCAGACGTAGATTTGGTCTTTTTACATAATCCCATACTTCTTGTAGGCTTTGTTCATTTCTTTTTCTTCTTTTTTCTTTTGGTTTCTCTTCTTGCTTCATTTCATTCATTTGATCCTCAATCGCTGATACTCTTTCTTCCAGTTGATCGAGTCGGTTACTGAAGCTTGTGCATTTGTCATGTATTTCTCGTGTCATGGTTTTCATCTCTGTCATTTCGTTTATGACCTTCTCTGCATTAATTAGTCTAGCTGTCAATTCTTCCACTCTTTTTTCAAGATTTTTAGTTTCTTTGCGCTGGGTACGTAATTCCTCCTTTAGCTCTGAGAAGTTTGATGGACTAAAGCCTTCTTCTTTCATCTCGTCAAAGTCATTCTCTGACCAGCTTCGATCCGTTGCTGGCGATGGGCTGCGCCCCTTTGCAGGGGGAGATGCGCTCTTATTTTTTGAATTTCCAGCTTTTCTGCCCTGCTTTTTCCCCATCTTTGTGGTTTTATCTGTCTCTGGTCTTTGATGATGGTGACGTACTGATGGGATTTTGGTATAGGTGTCCTTCCTGTTTGATAGTTTTCCTTCTGACAGTCAGGACCCTCAGCTATACGTCTGTTGGTGATTGCTTGAGGTCCACTCCAGACCCTGTTTGCCTGGTTATCAGCAGCAGAGGTTGCAGAAGATAGAATATTGCTGAACAGCGAGTGTACCTGTCTGATTCTTACTTTGGAAGCTTCCTCTCAGGGGTGTACTCCACCCTGTGAGGTGTGGGGTGTCAGACTGTCCCTAGTGGGGGATGTCTCCCAGTGAGGCTACTTAGGTGTCAGTGACCCACTTGAGCAGGCAGTCTGTCCGTTCTCAGATCTCAGCCTCCATGTTGGGAGATCCACTGCTCTCTTCAAAGCTGTCAGACAGAGTCGTTCGCGTCTGCTCAGGCCTCTGTTGCTTCCCCTGTTGTTTTTTTAGCTGAGCCCTGCCCCCAGAGGTGGCGTCTATAGAGACAGGCAGGTTTCCTTGAGCTGCTGTGAGCTCCACCCAGTTCCAGCTTCCCAGCGGCTTTGTTTAACTACTTAAGCCTCAGCAATGGCGGGCGCCCCTCCCCCAGCCTCGCTGCTGCCTCGCGGTTAAATCGCCGCAGACTGCTGTGTTAACAATGAGGGAGGCTCCGTGGGCATGGGACCCTCCCGGCCAGGTGAGGGATATATTCTTCTGGTGTGCCCATTTGCTTAGAGCGCAGTATTGGGGTGGGAGTTACCCGATTTTCCAGGTGTTGTGTGTCTCAGTTCCCCTGGCTAGGAAAAGGGATACCCTTCCCCCTTGCGCTTCCCAGGTGAGGCGATGCCTCGCCCTGCTTCAGCTCTCGCTGGTCAGGCTGCAGCAACTGACCAGCACCGATTGTCCGGCACTCCCTAGTGAGATGACCCCAGTACCTCAGTTGAAGATGCAGAAATCACCGGTCTTCTGTGTCGCTCCCGCTGGGAGTTGGAGACTGGAGCTCTTCCTATTCGGCCATCTTGCTCCGCCCCCCCCCCTTTTTTTTTAAATTTTCAATTTGTGAGTGGTTGAAACTGAGGATGCCAAACCTGTGGCTATCAAGGGCCAACTATATCAAGAAATAGGAGTTTATTGGGTAGTGTTGAGATCTGGAAGTCAACACACCATTGTGATATATAAGATTTAGTCTCTCCGCCCTACAAGATCTAATTTTTGTCCCTGTGGGGGTGATATTGTTAAAATTTTACAACACTCATTTAGCAGAAGAGGCACATGAGACATTGGGAGGGGAAACTGATAGCAAGACAAAGACTAGAAAAGTAAAACAAAAGTTTTCAAAAAGCAACCACTTCATGTCTTCATGTCTCCCTTCTGCTAATTGTGTGGGTGTGTTTGTCTCAGTATAACCTGCCTCCAGTAAAAGAACTCTAGTTAGCTGTTTTGCAAGATGTGGTATTTGAAGCCATAACTGATCTAGTTCATGGATCTGGGCAGAGGATAATCAGAAAATTAAGAGTATGTTTGACAAATTTGAGGAAGTTTTTACATAATTATTTTGGAGCTTGGGTAGTCAAAGTGATTATTTAGAAATGGGATAAAATACCTTTCAGGGAAGTTCAAACTTTCCCTCTGAAAGTACTTGAGTACTTGAGTACGTACTTGAGTACACTGAAAAAAATAGATTAGGAGATTAACAGGAGAAAAGGAATACATGTTTATTATGTGTACAGAAGCCACACAAAATATGAGATGGAAGAAAGGGCCAGATGACTGGAGCTTAAATACCCTTTTCTTTCCTTTTGTTTTGAGACAGTCTCTCACTCTGTCACACAGGCTGGAGTGCAGTGG
Source organism: Rhinopithecus roxellana (assembly GCF_007565055.1). Lineage (NCBI taxonomy): Eukaryota > Metazoa > Chordata > Mammalia > Primates > Cercopithecidae > Rhinopithecus > Rhinopithecus roxellana. The sequence goes on along the minus strand of NC_044551.1, from coordinate 31,036,972 downwards.
TGTGATCTCAGTTCTGTGGGGGAAAGAAAGAGAGATCAGGCTGTTACTGTGTCTATGTAGAAAGAAGAAGACATAAGAAACTCCATTTTGTTCTGTACTAATAAAAATTCTTCTCCCTTGAGATGCTGTTAATCTATAACCCTAACCCCAACCCTGCGCTCGCAGAAACATGTGCTGCGTTGACTCAAGTTTTAATGGATTTAGGGCTGTACAGGATGTGCTTTGTTAAACATGTGTTTGCAGGCAGTATGCTTGGTAAAAGTCATCGCCATTCCCCAGTCTCGAGTACCCAGGGACACAATGCAATGCAGAAGGCCACAGGGACCTCTGCCCAAGAAAGCCTGGTTATTGTCCAAGGTTTCTCCCCACTGAGACAGTCTGAGATATGGCCTCGTGGGAAGGGAAAGACCTGACTGTCCCCCAGCCCAACACCCATAAAGGGTCTGTGCTGAGGAGGATTAGTGAAAGAGGAAGGCCTCTTTGCATTTGAGATAAGAGGAAGGCATCTGTCTCCTGCTTGTCCCTGGGAATGGAATGTCTCGATGTAAAAACCGATCCATCGTACATTCTGTTTACTGAGATAGGAGAAAACCGCCTTATGGCTGGAGGTGAGACATGCTGGTGGCAATACTGCTCTTTACTGCACTGAGATGCTTGTGTAAAGTCAAACTGGCCTATGTGCACATCAAGGCACAGCACTTTTCCTTAAACTTATTTATGACACAGAGACCTTTGCTCACATGTTTTCCTGCTGACCCTCTCCCCACAATTACCCTATAGTCCTGCCACATCCCCCTCAATGAGGTAGTAGAGATAGTGATCAATAAATTCTGAGAGAACTCAGAGACCAGTGCCAGCGTGTGTCCTCCATATGCTGAGCGCCGGTCCCCTGGGCCCACTATTCTTTCTCCATACTTTGTGTGTTATTTCTTTTCTTACTCTCTCATCCCACCTGATGAAAAATACCCACAGGTGTGGAGGGGCTGGCTCCCTTCAAGCTCACTGCAGTCTCTGCCTCCCAGGTTCAAGCAATTCTCCTGCCTCAGCCTCCTGAGTAGCTGGGATTACTGGTGCATGCCACCACACCCGGATAATTTTTGTATTTTTAGTAGAGATAGGGTTTCACCATGTGGGTCAGGCTGGTCTTGAACTCCTGACATCGTGATTCACCTGTCTCCACCTCCCAAAGTGCTGGGATTACAGGCATGAGCCACTGCACCTGGCCTTAAATACCCTTTTCTTAGGGGAGAGAAAAGTGATGGATGTGGGCAATTTTAGAGGAAGAGTAAATGATTTTTAGGGGAGATGAATGGGCCCAAAGAACAGACTATAGGGCAGGACAAATTGCTTTGGACTCTGGATGTGTTGTCAGCTCTAGTCTTCTTCCTGTGATGCGCATCAGTTCCCCACCCCCATCCCCCCCAACCCTGCCACCATTGATGAGATATCTGGGGAAAGGATTCACAACACCAGAGTATCTTCTGGAGGATCTGGCCTTTAGCTAGATAGGGGAGCTTCAGAGAAAGCCCTTCCCTGCATATGCTCCTCCCCAGGTACTCCCACTTTGAAGCCCAAAGAAGCCTGTTTGAGGGTTTTGTATTCTGAATCCTAATGACCTCAAAATACGCGTTTCTCCTTAAGCAAAAATAACTCATTATTTCCTTCTTCAGGAGAGAGATGATTGGTAGTACAAACTCTTGCAAAGGTATCATTGGATAGAGGTGACTTTTTAAAGTATATGGACTTGTGACCCAGTTCACCTAAAACAAATCTTGGTTGATGCCTGTTGTTCAGCAGCCTGTCAGAAGGATCTTGGACTTACTCATTTTTTTAAAAATGAAAGATAATTTAAGAATTGCATTAAAGTTAGGGAAGATATGTGGATGAATACACCAAAGCATTAATGAAATTGAGATACTGGACAGCAAATGGCTTGTTTGGGTCCTACAGAATCAAAAGGGACATGGGAAGGAGATACCTCAAGGTACCAGGGAAAAATCCAAGTAATAACAGAAATAATACACTTGATTGAAAAAATATTATAAACTCTTGCTGAGATGTTTAATGTTCTCTTCAACTCCTCTCTCCCCACCCCTTTAATTTAGAGTATTTCTTCAAAAAGGAGATTGAACAACTAAGGTAAGCTTGAAAGTATTTCTATCAATATGTTTGAGGTTCCTACTCTGGTAAAATAAAAACAGATTTCTGTCTCTCTCCTAAACTCCCCATCATATACCTTGGATCCTGACGGTCTACTTTAATGAGCAATTCTATTATTTACCCTCCAGTGATATTTGCAGCTTTGTGTCTTTCCCTGGAGTTGTGACAAAGCTGGTACAGAGGGAGCATCTCAATCTTAAGCAAACCCCATAGGGCAAGATAACTAAATTGCAAGATTTGCTCGACGGGACTAAACATTGAATGAGTTGTTGCTTTAGTTTGCTCTTTTATTTCGTTTAATGCTTTGTCTTTTTTTTTTTTTTTTTTTTTTGAGACCAAGTTTCGGTCTTGTTGCCCAGGCTGGAGTGCAACGGCACCATCTCTGTTCACCACAACCTCTGCCTCCCGGGTTCAAGTGATTCTCCTGCCTCAGTCTCCCGAGTAGCTGGGATTACAGGCATGCACCACCACACCCGGCTAATTTTGTATTTTTAGTAGAGATGGGGTTTCTCCATGTTGGTCAGGCTGGTTTCAAACTCCTGACCTCTGGTGATCTGCCTGCCTCGGCCTCCCAAAGTGCTGGGATTACAGGCATGAGCCACCGCACCCAGCCATTTTTTCGTGTTTTTGATAGAGATGGGGTTTCACCATATTCAATGCTTTGTCTTACTGAGTGTTTATTGACTATCATATTCCAAAGAGATGAATAAAACAGACAAAAACCATGTAAGCAAATAAGCATGGTTCTTTTACGTCCTTACAGATAAACACCATGGGGACTATAGAACAGGATAAGGGTCTGTTTGAGCACCAGGAAAGCAGCTAGTTTGGAGGAAATAATTCCTGGCTGCAGGAGCAATGAGTGCAAAGGTACTGAGGTAGGGCAAGTGTCTCCAGTTTTCTACAGCTTCCATCATTCCCTGCTGCTCCCTACCCAGCCTGCTCCACTGATCTATATTAGCTGTCTAGCCTTGCAGGCACTTGAACTTGCTTTTAAAGACCTTTCAGTCTATCCTGCTGCCCAGTTACTTTTTTTTTTTTTTTTTTTGAGACACCCAGGCTGGAGTGCAATGGTGTGATCTGCAACCTCCACCTCTTGAGTTTAAGCAATTCTCCAGCCTTAGCCTGCTGAGTAGCTGGGATCACAGGCACCTGCCACCATGCCCGGCTAATTTTTGTATTTTTAGTAGAGACGGAGTTTTGCCATGTTAGTCAGGCTGGTCTCGAACTCCTCACCCTAGGTGACCTGCTTACCTTGGCCTCCCAAAGTGCTGGGATTACAGGCGTGAGCCACTGCGCCCGGCACCAGTTACAATTTAAATACCCTTTACTGCATCTATTCCCCTAGGCCATCTGCCCCATTGCCTGTAATGCTAAGAGACAACTACCTAGTTCTAAAGCCATCCAGCCTACTTCATTTGGTACAGGTTGAGTTTTAAGCAAGGACTTTCTTTAATTCAGAATCCCATCCCTCTTACTTAGGCTTCCATCTATTAAGCCTAGATCTCCTTCACTGGATGCTTGTACACAGACTTTCCTGAGTCTGAGTTAATTACCTAAGCCAATCCACAGAACCTGTCTGAACAGTGCCCAGCATATTGTAAGTGCTTAATATACGTCGACTTTTGTTATTGCAATCAAGCCCTTTACAGCAATAAACTGTGAGAGAGGCACTATTCTCATTTTACAGATTGGAAAACAGCTTCAGAAATATTGAGTGACATCTAAGGTCACATCACAGCATATAAAGGACTCAATCTCAGGAATCCGTGCTCATAAATATTTCTGGAATGACAGAGAAATGTATAAAGTATAAAAACAAACAAAAAAACGCACACTAACAAATTATGAACATTTCCTCATAACATTATCTTCTCGGCAGTTCTATCACACTGAGTTATTTGAGCTCATTGCCACTTAAACTAAGTGTCGTCACACATGGATGACTGACCTGTTTAGGGACCATAGTGGAGCTTTGTTTTTCACAGTTCTTTAAATGTGTGAACATGTGTTTCATCTGCAGCTGAATGAAGACAAGCTCCATATTTTGGGGGCAGGCTTTGTTAACAAATAGTCACTATATACAAATATACTATATAAAAATAAACAGTTACATGAAAACGCTACACATAAGTTAAAATTAAGTCCACCTTCTTCCCTCACTTGTATTTCCACTCTTTCTACCGATTTCTTTTTTTGAGACAAAGTCTCATTCTGTTGCCCAGGCTGGAGTGCAGTGGTGTGATCTCGGCTCACTGCAACCTCCACCTCCCAGGTTTAAGTGATTCTCCTGTCTCAGTCTCCCGAGTAGCCAGGATTATAGGCACAAGCCACCACATCTGGCTAATTAAAAAAAATTTTCGTAGAGATGGGGCCTCGCTATGTTGCTCACACTGTCCTCAAGCTCCTGGCCTCAAGGGATCCTCCTGCCATGGCCTCCCAAAGTGCTGGGATTAGAGGCATGAGCTACTGCACCCAGCACAGGAAGATTTTTAACACTATGATCCAGTGTACACTTGTGAAACAGTACTATTTAACTATATTCAATGTTTCTCTATTCTGTTTTTATCTTGAATATAGGATGTAGATCGCTAAGTAGATTTAACAACCCTCTCTAAAGGATCACAAGCCACAATTGGAAAAACACCAGTCACCCAATTCTTAGCCACATTTGAAAATGTGCATCTTGATTCAGCCACTTAGTTTGATGTCACAGCCCTGTATTTTTAGATTTTCCATTTTTGTATTCTATTATGTGAGTTTCAAAGAGACCAGTCTGAGTTTTTGAATACTTCTTAGGTTGTCTATCTAGCTGCTTATTAAACAGACTTTTCTTCAACTTAATAATAAGAGCCCCACTTTTTACAACTCTAGAAAAGCACTATTTATTTTATTCTTTGTGTGAACCGGGCTCCTATAGTCTCGAATACCTGATATTGCCTGATCATAAATGAAAGTGCAGCTCATATGTGAGAAGTGGTCTCCTTTTTTTTTCTTACTCATGTTATTCTTCAACAACTCTTTCTACAGTGTTTCATTTAGCAGCCATCAAATTAAAACTTTGCAAAATGCAGTTAAAAAGGAAGTCCAAGCAGAAGACAATATCTACATTGAGAATAATCTTTATGCCATGAACCAAGACCCAGTGGTGCTCTTTGAGAGTTTACGCCCATGACTGCAGAAGACTGAACATATCGGACGTCTTTTAGACTCCAAGACAATTTTTCTGTTTCAGTTTCATCTGGCATTCCAACATGTCAGTGACACTGGGTAGAGTAACTCTCTTGCTCCAAACTGTGTATAGTCAACCTCATCATTAATGTAGTCCTAATTTTTTGTGCTAAAACAGGCTCAATCAATCCTTCTGATCATTGTAGAGTTCTCTGTCAAACACGAACACTTTAGAATTGTATGTTCTCTTTAGACCCCATAAATCCTGTATCCATCAGAGAGAATAGTCACTGGAAACATAGCAAATGAACTTCTATCTTGGCCATCAGAGCTGTGCAGAAGAGGGAAATCTGTCTTAAAAATCAACAAATCCAATATGAGACTTCATTTGGAAGCATTGCATGATAATCTGTTTCTATATTATACTTCTAAATGTTGCATTTCCTGTGTTTTCCAAAGGTTTCAAATCATGGGTTTTAATTTCCTCCATGGGGAAATAAAGTGAGTTTAATTCACCCTAACAGGTATGGCTGTTTTTTCATGACTCTGGAAATGTGATGCATTAAGTACTGGATCTCTGAATTGGGGTAGCTATTTTACCAGTTAAAAGAGGTGACAATAGTATGGAACACGTAGACACCAGGGAAAGAAGATCATTTGCCAGGTGATTCAACACATTTTATGCAATTTTTTTTTTTTTTTTTTTTTTTTTTTTTTTTTTTTTTTTTTTTTTTTTTTGAGATGAAGCTTTGCTCTTGTTGCCCAGGCTGGAGTGCAATGGCGAAATCTTGGCTCACTGTAACGTCCATCTCCTGGGTTCAAGCGATTCTCTTGCCTCAGCCTCATGAGTAGCTGGGATTATAGGTGTCCGCCACTATGCTCAGCTAATTTTTTGTATTTTTTTTAGTAGAGACAGGGTTTCACCATGTTGGCCAGAATGATCTCGAACTCCTAACCTCAGGCGATCCAGCCGCCTTGGCCTTCCAAAGTGCTGGGATTACAGGCATGAGCCACCATGCCCAGCCCATTTATGCAATTTTTATTACATGTGTGTCACGGTGCTAAGCATTTAAACAACCACCGGGCTTTCTGAACAAATTTTTAGAACCAAGAAGGTAAGAAATAAAGCAAAAAAAAAAAAAAAAAAAAAAAAAAAAAAAAAGGCTGGAGTGGGGAAAAGGCTGCCTTTTTTGCCTTACAAGTTACATTGCAGATACAAGTGTTTGAAACTCACTAGTTTTGACCCAAATTTTAAATTGTCTCCAAACCACTTTTATGTTTAAAATTGTTTTGGAGGCTAGTGCCGTGGCTCATTCCTGTAATCCCAGCACTTTAGGAAGCCAAGGTGGGCAGATAGCTTGAGCCCAGAAGTTTGAGACCAGCCAGGGCAACATGGCAAGACCCCCTCTCTATTAAGAAAAAAAAAAAAAAAAAAAAAAAAGATAAAATTGTTTTGGAAAGGCAAAGTGTCTTTCTCATATCTAATCAATTCCTGTATTTTTTTTTTTTACAATTCAGTTAAGCTTATTGTAAGGATATCTTTAGTCAATATAAAAAACAATATAAAAAAACAATTATACTAAACCAGTATAATTGTTTAGAAGTATATATTTGCCGGCCAGGCACGGTAGCTCACACCTGTAATCCCAACACTTTGGAAGGCTGAGGCGAGTGGATCACCAGAGGATGGGAGATCGAGACCAGCCTGACCAACATGGAGAAACCCCATCTCTACTAGAAATACAAAATTAGCTGGGCATGGTGGCGCATGCCTGTAATCACAGCTACTTGGGAGGCTGAGGCAGGAGAATCACTTGAACCTGGGAGGTGGAGGTTGTGGTGAACTGAGATAGTGCCATTGCATCCAGCCTGGGCAACAGGAGCAAAACTCCATCTTAAAACAAAACAAAACAAAAGTATAGATTTGCAAGGGCTAGATTTGTCAGAAAAGAAACATTTCTACATGAATAGTTAAGGCTGGGTATTAATTTCAATTTCAGTTTGAGTAAACTCTGAAATAATTCGTGGTTGAGGTTCAGAGCTACCCATACCATAGTTGTCTGGGACAACAGAATGCTTGCTTTCAGAGGAAACTTTTTGTTTGTTTTTTTGAGATGGAGTTTTGTTCTTGTCACCCAGGCTGAAATGCAATGGCGCAATCTTAGCTCACTGCAACCTCTGCCTCCCAGGTTCAAGTGATTCTCCTGCCTCAGCCTCCTGAGTAGCTGGGATTACAGATGCCCACCACCACGCCCAGCTTATTTTTTTATTTTTAGTAGAGACGGGGTTTCACCATATTGGCCAGGCTGGCCTCCAACTCCTGACCTCAGGTGAGCCACCCACCTTGGGCTCCCAAAAGTGTTGGGATTACAGGCATGAGCCACCGTGCCCAGCCAGAGGCAACATTTTTAACACTGTTATCGTTCTAGGAAATTATAGGTCTTTTGAAGGAAAATTCTGTGGGCAAATAAGATAGTGATACACAGTATTTCAGTTTTCCCAAATGTGGCTGGCCTGATTGGTCAAAAATTTTATTTTTTTTTAAACTGTAGTGTCTTTTCTTTTCCCCTCAAATTTAAGGCAACATGTACAAAACTGGAGATTCGAAATTAAAGCCAAGATTTGTAGCTTCTCTGGAAAGACCTGGCAAGATTGGACTGGATTGCTATGTGACCAGGGCCCCACTAGATGGCCCTCTAATCCCCAAGTCCTTACTGCATGCTCACCTTTGTTACCTGGCTGGCAGGTGTGGGGCTTTTAACTTTATGGCACCTGCTGTAGTCTCTGGATCCTCCCTGGGGATTTATGATGCATGATAAAGACTCCGGGAATCTGGTTAGCTTTGCTTAACACAACATTTCCAAAACTTGTTGGAATGCATGAGCACAGTGACTAGTAGCATTCTGTGAAGTACAATGTATGGGGGCTTAGGAGTTTAGGGTAGTATACAGAATTAGGAATAGGATTTAAGTCTAATCCTAACTCTTAGCAGTTACACTGGATGACATTAGAGCAAAAGGTTCTTTATGTCTACATTTTCTTCGTCTGTTAGATGTAATAATTTCCATATCAACTATGATGTACAGTGGTAATTCCAATGAAATGTTACATGTGAGAAGTCTTTGAAATGTAAAATACACTACAGATACTGAAGCAGTTTGGAGAATTAAAAAACACTACGAAAACACAGCTTGGTAAATAATTTTTTTTTTTCTTTTGAGACAGAATCTGGCTCTGTCATCCAGGCTAGAGTGTAGTGGCACAATCTTGGCTCACTGCAACCTCCGCCTCCCGGGCTCAAGCAATTTTCCTGCCTCAGCCTCCTGAGTAGCTGGGATAGCCACCATGTCCACTTAATTTTTGTATTTTTAGTAGAGACAGAGTTCCACCATATTGGCCAGGGTGGTCTTGAACTCCTGACCTCAAGTGATCTGCCTGCCTCAGACTCCCAAAGTATTGGAATCGCAGGTGTGAGTCACTGTGCCCGACCAGGGCTTAGTAAATAATTTCAGTGGTGTTACACCTATAAGTCTCTTGCTGTATGGTATCTTTTAAAATAACATTATTTTTTTGGAACGGTTGATACTGGGTAATTTGGCTATCATCATATACTGTAGAAAAAAATTGTCAAGTGAGAGGGAGAATGGGTAAGAAGGAAGAAAGGGGAGGAATTTAGTGAATGAATCATTTTCCTTTAAATATATTAATCTTGTAGATTACATTGAGTTTATTATTATTATTATTTAAGGTATTGTTGAGATTCCAATACCTACAATCAGTCTTGGGACATTAGAACACTGGTATGATTAAGACTGTATGTTTAGAGCCGGGCGCGGTGGTTCAAGCCTGTAATCCCAGCACTTTGGGAGGCCGAGACAGGCGGATCACGAGGTTAGGAGATCAAGACCATCCTGGCTAACCTGGTGAAACCCCGTCTCTACTAAAAAATACAAAAAAACTAGCCGGGCGAGGTGGCGGGCGCCTGTAGTCCCAGCTACTCGGGAGGCCGAGGCAGGAGAATGGCGTGAACCCGGGAGGCGGAGCTTGCAGTGAGCTGAGATCCGGCCACTGCACTCCAGCCTGGGCCACAGAGCGAGACTCAGTCTCAAAAAAAAAAAAAAAAAAAAAAAAAGACTGTATGTTTAAATTGAGAAATTTTGCACAACTTTAACAAGCAGCAGAACTAATCCTTCACTGATGGCTTTAAAGATGAAATAATTCTGTGAATACGTGAAACTGTGAGGGACTCTTGGTGGTTGTCTAGGTTTATTTGTATGCGTGCTCATTAATAAAAGTTGTTTTTGTTTGTTTGTCTCTTGAAAACAGAACAGCTTTGTTTTAACAAAACAACAATGGAACAAATTTGAAAACCGACTCGACATTTTCTCTGGCTCATCCTTTAGTCTGGGTCAGGCATCTGCAACTTGCCGTGAGCTCTAGTCAAAGTGGATCAATTTGTGGCAAGTCACATAGGTGTCAGGTGCTCTTCACGAAACAACCCTGAACTCCAGGTTCTAAGAAGCTTAGGGAAGAAATACAAAACCCATCACTTCTGATACTGTTTATTACTAAGAGAAAGAATCTTGTGATAAAGACTGACTTCTTAACTATGGCATTTGGGGACAGAAATCTCTGTTGTAGGGGGCTGTCCTGTGCATTCTAAGGTATTTAGCGTCATCCCTGGCCTCCACCCACTAGATGCCAGTCACATACTCCAGTGGTGACAACCGACAACGTCCCCTTGGGCACAGTTGAGAACTACTGAGGTAGAGGTGTTTGTTGGGGGATAGGAAGTGGTGTAGCTTTAGCTGGTTGGTCAGCGACTGCTTCTAGGAAAGAGGTGACATTTAAGCTGAAACCAAGAGAAATGTGTAGGTGGCAGCCACTTGAAAATCTAGTGGAAGGAAAACAAATGCAAAGGCTGTGCGGCAGCAGGAAGCTTGTGTATTAAAAGAGAGGACGTTGTGTTCCAATGATTAAAAAACTAGCGAGTGAGGAGAGATGAAGAGAAGCGAGGCTGAAGAGATGCGCAAGGTGTCTGGATAAAAAGGAATCTATAGGCCAGGCACGGTGGCTCACACCTGTAATCTCAGCACTTTAGGGGGCCAAGGCTGGAGGATCACTTGAGCCCAGGAGTTCGAGGCCCGCCTGGGCAACAAAGTGAGCCTCTATCTCTATTAAAAATTTAAAAAAGAAAGGAAAAAGGCTCTACAAACATGTCTGCTTGGAAAAGAGTCCCACTCTTAGAAAATCACTTTTGCATATTAAAGGCTCAACCTGCTACCCATCACCAAATTACATGCTAACATTCATTAACATGCTTCAGTGACACTATTCTAAGTCAGGTATAGCTCGAGTCAGGTTTGTTGGGGTGACAGAAGGATATAGGCGGGGAAAAAGAGGGAGAGAAGGGAACCTCTTGGCAGCAAGGGGCTTTCCACAGGGCTGTGAGACATCCCCAGGCCTAGCAAGAGGGGTTGTGAAAAAAGAGGGAAATGGCACCAACGTTTGGCTTTAACTGATTTGGGCCCAAACTTGCCCCTTTAGGAGGCAGTAGTGGGGTGGTACTGGAGCTGATTTTATTCAGTCCACAAATAGATTTTAAAAATAGTTTTTTGATTTGTATTTTTAAAGATGCATCAAACCTATGATTTAATGGATATTGATTAGGATGAGTAAAATGTTAAAGTTAATTAATCTAAAATAATTTGAGTGAATAATAGCAACAAAGCAATGTGAACAGGGCAAAGGTTATGTAGATGCCTGAAGTCAGAGAGTCAATAGGTGAAATCAGCTGGGAGCTTGTTAAAATATACATTTCTCGGCCCTATTTCTAGACATTCTGGTTTAGCAATACAGATGGGACCTGATAATTTTTGTTTGTTTAAGTGACAGAAGACAAGCTACTATAAAATATTTTACATTTCAATAAAAGCATTCAGACTTCATGAGAGAACGTGTGGAAATAAGAGCATACAATCATCCTTTACTTCTACTTATTTCAGATGTAAATCTCAGGAAATGAACACAAATTCTTTCTTGCAGGGGACTTTGGGTATTGCACTGCTACTTTTTTTTATTTAGTTACTTTTTGAGACGGAGTTTTGCTCTTGTTGCCGAGGCTGGAGCGCAATGGCTCAATCTCGGCTCACTGCAACATTCGCCTCCTGGGTTCAAGCCATTCTCCTGCCTCAGTCTCCCAAGTAGTTGGGATTACAGGCGCCTGCCACCACGCCTGGTGAATTTTTGTATTTTTAGTAGAGATGGGGTTTCACCATGTTGGCCAGGCTGGTCTTGAACTCCTGACCTCAGGTGATCCGCCCACCTCTACCTTCCAAAGTGCTGGGATTACAGGCGTGAGCCACTATGCCCAACTTTGCACTGTCACTTCTGAGGCTAAATAAAATTACTTGGAGTCTCCAAAATATAGGAAGACCCAAAAAGTGTCGGGAAGCTTATTTACACTCTGGTTTTCATGGTTTAGTTTGTGGTTGTTTCTTACAGGTTCATAGCTCTCTGGAAGGAAAGGAATGACAATTAGTCATTTGATCTCCCTCTGATTAAGGGTTTCTTTTGTCGTTGATTTCCTTTTGCTTTTTTTTTTTTTTTTTTCCTTTGAGACAGGGTCTTGCTCTGTCACCCAGGCTGGAGTACAGTGGCGTGATCACGGCTCATTGCAGCCTTGAAGTCCTGGGCTTAAGTATCCTCCCACCTCAAGCTCCCGAGTAGCTGGGACCACAGGTGTGCACCACCTTGCCCAGCTAATTTTTGTGATTTTTGTAGAGATGTAGTTTCACCATGTTACCCAGGCTGGTCTCAAACTCCTGGGCTCGCTCAAACAGTCTGCCCATCTCGGCCTCCCAAAGTGCTGGGATTGCAGGCATGAGCCACTGCACCTGGCCCTTTTGCCATTAATTGTAAACAGTTTTGGAGGGTCTCAGAAGTCATATCCTCTTAAAGCCACCATGCCCGGCTAATTTTTTTTTTTTTTTTAAAGTCGAGATTAGGTCTTGCTGTGTTGCCAGGCTGAAGTGCAGTGGTGTGTTCACGGCTAACCCCAACAGCAGCCTCAAACTCTTGAGCTCAAGCGATCCTCCTACCTCAGTCTCCTGGGCAGCTGGGATTACAGGCATGTGCCACCATGCCTGGCTCATTTTTGTATTTTTGTAGAGACAGAGTCTCCCTGTGTTGCCCAGGCTCTCTCAAAACTTTATTTCTTCTTTGACTATTGATCGCATTAGATTGTCTAAGGATACATACACAAAGGCTGTTGCTCTACCCACTGCAAAAGCAATGATAGCCAACCAGAAAACATGAGGGTGCCCTTGGTAGCCTAGACACAGAATGTGAGCACAGCGTACATGGGGCTGAGGGAGAAACAGTCTATAACTCAGAACTCCTGGGAATCTAATTGTAGTGTTCCCTTGGGGATTCTTATGGATACTAAGTACCTTTCCAACTCTTACTTGGAGTCTTGGGTGGCTACTTGTGCTTTACCCCAGTCGCTCCTGAGTCCTTCCTCTGCAGGGCCACCAGCATAATCTCAAAGCCAAGATCTGTCTGTGTTACATCTTAGCTGGAAATCCTGCAACTACTCCCAATTTGGTAAAATTCTCAACTCCACAGCAAGCCCTCCACTGCTTATCCCCAACTCACTTTGCCTGCTTCATGGCGTCCCTTCCTGCTATGTTTCAAAGGCTATAAATGCCTCAGATATCCACTCTCTACTCCGTAGGTCATCCCACCTGCCAGGAATGCTTGTCTTCTGGTTCTCCAAGGGGCATGTCATTCCTCAAAGTCCTGCTCCAACGTCACTGCTTCAGCCCTTCTGGTCCTAATCCTCCTGGACAGAATTAATCCCCTCTTCTGAATACTTCTGGGCAGCCCTTTTTAATTATTCAATAAACATGGAAAAATAGAGTACCTCTCATATTCTAGGCATGGTGCTAGTACCTAGCTGAGATTATTCTGCATGAGGCCAGGGTTTCGTCTAGCCTGTGGGGCACCTTAGGGTAAATTACAAAGAGGCCTTCCTCTTCTTTCTGGCTGACACAGCCCTGAGTCAGGACAGAGCTTGTAAAAAGGAGTGTGACTTAGGATTTTTGTGCTGTGCAAACTAAAACCATAAATGGTGATCCTATAACTTTGTCCCTTGTATTAGAGATATTTACGTTGACGGTGCTTTTTGTACTCAACATTTCGAGGGAAGTGTCTGTATTTTCTCAGCACCTAGCTTATACTTAGTAGGTGTTCGATATATATATATATCTATTAAAATTAGTTAATAAATGGATAGGGCCAGGTGCAGCAGCTCACCCATGTAATCCCAGCACCTTGGGAGGCTAAGGGGGGCAGATCACTTGAGGTCAGGAGTTCAAGACCAGCATGACCAAATGGTGAAACCCCATCTCTACTGGAAATACAAAAATTTGCCAGGTGTGGTGGCTCATGCCTGTAATCCTAGCTGGTTTCAGGAGGCTAAGGCAGGAGAATCGCTTGAACCCAGGAGGCTGAGGTTGCAGTAAGCCGAGATTGTGCACTGTACTCCATCCTGAGTGACAGAGTGAGACTCTGTCTCAAACAAACGAACAAACAAATAAATAAAAATAAAAAGTAAATTGACAAAAGAATGTTTCTTAGAACCTTCCTGTGTACTCTAGGGATGGGATAGAGCAGGGAAGAGTGTCTTTAAAACTCTTTTACAAGTCTATTTATATTACTGGCTGGAGCCAGTGTGAATCTCAATGACTCTCTGAGATCAGTAATTTGCAACCTTAGCTGTGTATTAGAATCATCTAGGAAGGTTGAGAAACTACCCATGCCTAGATCAATTAAATCAGAATTTCAGGAGGTGGGTTGCAGGTATTATAATTTTTTCAGTCTCCCCAGATTTTTCATGTTTTTGAGACAGATTCTTGCTGTGTTGTCCAGGCTGGAGCGCAGCGGTGTGATCAAGGCTCACTGCAGCTTCAAACTCCTCGGCTCAAGCAATCCTCGTCTCTGCCTCCGAGCAGCTAGGACTACAGGCACACAACCATGCCCAACTATTTTTTTTATTTGTAGAGACTGGGTCTCGTTATGTTGCCCAGGCTGTTCTTGAACTCCTGGGCTCAAGAGATCCTCCCATCTCAGCCTTTCAAAGTGCTGGGATTCCAGGTATGAGCCCCGTGACCAGCCTTCCCCGGGAGATTTGAGTACGTAGCTGAGATTGAGAACCATCGACCTTGAGAGACTTGGGAAGGGGAGATGACATCCTGTTTCCATGTTGTGTGTGTCAAGTGCTCTGGAAGGACATAAAAGACACAGAATTAAACAGGAAAATGTCCACAATAGGCTAGAGCAGGTGAAAAACCAAGTAGGAAAAATGGTAAGAGGTTGGTGACCACAGGTGTGTCCTATGTCTAGCACACATTACAAGAGCATGATGTTGGTGGCACCCCTGGGAACAAGACGGCTGAATGCTGCCATGCTTTTGGAAAGCTTCCCAGGAAGCTGGCTTACAGCTGTTCAGCTGACTTTGTCCCTGGGCCTCCTAGGAACTAAATGTTTCCCCTACAAACTGGTAAAAATAAATAAGAAAGTCCCCTTTGGACTGCGAGGAAATGCTCTAGGGTAACCTCTATTTTGTGCTGTGGACAGCTGAGATGGGGCTTGCTCTGCCTGTAAGTCCCTGCACCTGCTTGAGCCTAAAAATATTTTAAAATATTTTAGGAATGAGGTCTTGCAATAGTGCCTGGCTAGAGTGCAGTGGCTATTCACAGGCGTGATTTTAGTGCACTACAGCCTTGAAATCCTGGCCTGAAGCGATCCTCTTGCCTCAGCCTCCAGAGTAGCTGGGACTCCAGGTGAGCATCACCATGGCCAGCTCTAAAAAATACTTTGATGATGACTGATGCACACATTACTTAATAGACTTTAATTTTTAGAAAAGTTTTAGGCTAACAGCAAAGTTGAACAGAAAGTAGAGTTCCCACACAGTCACCTTCCTCACACAATACACACACACATGATTTCGCCACCATTGTTGACATTCCCCACCAGTGTGTCATATTTGTTACAAATGATGAATCAACATTGACACATCATTATCAATTGAAGTTCATAGTTTACATTAGGGTTCATGCTTTGTATTGTACATTCTATGGGTTTTGATAAATGTATAATGACATGTACCTGCCATTATAGTATCATGCAAAATGCTTTTGCTGCCCTAAAAATCTTATAGATCCACCTAGTCATCCTTCCCTCTCCCCAAATCCCTGGAAGTCACTGATCTGATATTTTGACTGTCTCCATAGTTCTATCTTTTTCAGAATGTCAGATAGTTGGGGTCATACAGTATGTAGCCTTTTCAGATTGATTTCTTCCAATTAGCAATATGCATTTACGTTTCCTCCATTCTTTTTGTAGCTACACAAGCTCATTTCTTCTTATTGCTAAATAATGTTCCATTGTCTGGATGTATCACAATGTATTTTTGTTTATTCATTTGCTTTAGTTGCTTCCAAGTTTTAGAAATTATGAATAAAACTGCCATAAACATTCATGTGCACACAGGCTTTTGTATAGACATAAGTTTTCAGTTGATTTAGGTAAATATCAAGGAACACAATTATTGCATTGTCTGATAAGAGAATGTTTAGTTTTGTAAAAAACTGCCAAACTGTTTTTCAAGGTGGCTGAGCCATTTTGTATTCACACCAGCAATGATTGAGAGTTCCCATTGCCCCACATCCTTTCCAGCATTTAGTGCTGGGTGTTAGCCATTCTAATTGGAATGTAGTGGTATGGCATTGTTGCTTGAATTTGCATTCCTTAATTATATGTTAAACATA
Source organism: Rhinopithecus roxellana (assembly GCF_007565055.1). Classification (NCBI taxonomy): domain Eukaryota; kingdom Metazoa; phylum Chordata; class Mammalia; order Primates; family Cercopithecidae; genus Rhinopithecus; species Rhinopithecus roxellana. Next base: position 31,020,806 of record NC_044551.1, on the reverse strand, counting down.
TTTCCGATGCTTATTTGCCAGCTGTATATCTTGAAAAAATATTTATTAAGAGTTTTTGGCCATTTTTAAATCAGTTGGCTCATTATCTTACTGTTGAGTTTTAAAAGTTCTTTGTATGTTTTATCAGATATGTCCTTTGCAAATATTTTCTCCCAGTACATAGCTTGTCTTTTTACTGACGGTGTCTTTTGCAGAGCAGAAGTTTTTAATTTTATTAAATTCCAGCTTGTCACTTTTTTCTTTCATACATCATGTATCTAAAAAGTCATTGCCAACCCCAAGGTTATCTAGATATTCTTCTGTTATCTTGTACGAATTTTGTAGTTTGGCATTTTACATTTAGGGCTATGATCCATTTTGATTTAATTTTTGTGAAAGGAATGAAGTTTGTGTCTAGGTTCGCTTTTTTAATGTGTGGACATCCAATTGCTTCAGCACCATCTGATAAGACTCCATTTGCTTGGTTCTATTGCTTTTACTTCTTTGTCAAAGGTGAGATGACTATATATGTATAAGTCTGTTTCTGGGTTCTCTATTCTGTTGCACTCCTCTCTTTGTCTATTTTTTCACTAATAATACAGTTTGATTCCTGTAGCTCAAAGTTATTGTAGTTTAATTATGGTAAGACTTAAAGTTGGGTAGTGTCAGTCCTCTGACTTTGTTCTAACATTTCAATATTGTATTGGCTTCTCTGAGTCTTTTGCTTCTCCATATATACTATAGAATCGATTTGTCAATTTTCACAAAAACAACTTTCTAGGATTTTGATTGGAATCTATACATCAAGTTGCACAGAACTGACAGCAATATTGACTCTTCCTATCCGTGAACATGGTACACCTTTTCATTTAGTTAGTTCTTCAATTTCTTTAATCAGTTTTTTAAAGTTTTCTTCATATAGCTCTAGCATATATTTTGTTAGATGTACCTATTTTATTCTTTTGGTGCTAATGTATTGTTTTTAATTTTAAAATCCAGTTTTTACTTTCTGGCATATAGGAAAGCAATAGACTTTGGATATTAACCTAGTATCCTGAACCTTGATGTAATTGCTTATTGATTCCAGGAGGGTTTTTTTTGTCAATTCTTTGAGATTTTCTATAGACAATCATGTCACATGTGAACAAAGAGCTTTATTGCTTCCTTTGTAATCTGTATGCCTTTTACTTGCTTTTCTTGTCTTACTGCATTAGCTAGGACTTTCAGTATGATGTTGGAAAGGAGTAGTGAGAGGGAATATCCTTGCTTTCTTCCTAATGTTAGTAAAAAAGCATCTAGTTTTTCACCATTATGTATGGTATTAGCTGCAGGTTGTTTGTAGATTTAAAAACTCAAAATACAAAAATTAACTGGGTGTGGTGGTGCATGCCTGTAATCCCAGCTACTAGGGAGGCTAAGGCAGGAGAATTGCTTAAATCCAGAAGGCGGAGGTTGCAGTGAGCCGAGATTGTGCCACTGCACTCCAGCCTGGGCAACAGAGTGAGACTCTGTCTCAAAAAAAAAAAAAAAAAAAAAAAAAAAAGAAAGTAATTAAGTTAGTTACATGAGGCTGGGAGTCTTTGGTTCACTGGCACATTCCAAATGAATAGGATCACCCAGGCTGGAGTGCAGTGGTATGATCTTGGCACAATGCAACCCCTGCTTCCTGGGTTCAAGTGACTCTCTTGCATTAGCTTCTTGAGTGGCTGGTATTACAGGTACATGCCACCACACCCAGATTTTTATTTTGTATTTTAGTAGAGGGGGGATTTTACCATGTTGGCCAGGCTGGTCTTGAACTTCTGCCCTCAAGCTATCCATCCACCTCAGCCTCCCAAAGTGCCACTGCGCCCAGCCAGATTCACACTTTTTTGCTTTGCTTAGTTTTCCATAGATTCAAACTGTTTTTTTTTTTTTTTTTTGAGGCAGGGTCTTGCTCTGTTGCCCAGGCTGGAGTGCAGTGGCATGGTCATGGCTCAGTCCAGCATCCACCTCCCAGGCTCAAGCAATCTTCTCACTTCAGCCTTCCCGGTAGCTGGGACTACAGGTGTGCACCACCACACCAGGCTAATTATTGCATTTTTTTGTAGAGACAGGGTTTCATCCCGATGCCCAGGCTGATCTTGAATTCCTAAGCTCAAGTGATCTGTTCCCCTCGGCCTCCCAAAGTGCTGGGACTGCAGGCATGAGCCACCACACTCAGCTTCAAACTTTCTTTTTTTTTCTTTGAGATGGAGTTTCACTCTTGTCACCCACATTGGAGTGCGATGGTGTGATCTTGGCTCACTGCAACCTCTGCCTCCCAGGTTCAAGCTATTCTCCTGTCTCAGCCTCTGAGTAGCTGGAACTATAGGCTCCTGCCACCACACCTGGCTAATTTTTTATATTTTTATTAGAGACGGAGTTTCAACATGTTGGCCAGGCTGGTCTCTAACTCCTGACCTCAGATGATCTACCTGCCTTGATGTCCCAAAGTGCTAGGATTGCAGGCGTGAACCACCACTCCCAGCTGCAAACATTTTAAGAAAAAACAATTACGTTAATTTTTCTTGCATTTTTTTTTGAGATGGAGTCTTGCTCTGTCACTCAGGTTGGAGTGCAATGGCGCAATCTCGGCTCACTGCAAACTCTGCCTCCCAGGTTCAAGTGATTTTCTTGCCTCAGCCTCCCCAGACTAGCTGGGATTACAGGCACCCATCATCACACCCTGCTAATTCTTGTATTTTTAGTAGAGGCGGGATTTCACTGTGTTGGCCAGGTTGGTCTTGAACTCCTGACCTCAGGTGATCCGCCTGACTTGGCCTCCCAAAGTGCTGGGATTATAAGCATGAGCCACCGTGCCTGGCCTACATTAATTTTTCTAATCTCCCCCACTCATTGATCTTTCATTCAAAATTTAACAAGTCTTTATTATGCACTTGCCATGCAAAGCATTTATAAGAAGTTATGTAGAAGAAAACATAAGTGTAAATTTTCAATACCTTGGATAGGATGTGACTCTTACTTATGACACCAAAATCATGAGCAACCAAAGAAAAAAACAGATAAATTTGACTTTATCAAAATATAAACCTTTTTAAAAATTTAAAATTATTTTTATTATTTGATTTATTTATTGTTTTATTATTATTTTATTATTTATTATCTTATTATTATTTTAGAGACAGGGTCTTCCTATGTTGTACAGGCTGGACTTGAACTCCTGGGCTCAAGAGATCCTCCTGCCTTGACCTCCCAAAGTGCTAGGATTACAGTCATGAGCCACCATGCCCAGCCTATTTTTAAATTATTTTTTAATCAGCTAAATTTAAGATTCATCAAGATGTAAACCTTTTGTGCATCAAAGGATGTCATCACGAAAGTGAAAAGACAACACAAAGAATGGAACAAAATAGTTACATATCACATATCTGATAGGAGTTTATTTTATTTTATTATATTTTATTTTCTATTCTTCAAATTCTAGGGTACATGTGCACGACGTGCAGGTTTGTTACATAGGTATACATGTGCCATGTTGGTTTGCTGCACCCATTAACTCGTCATCTACATTAGGTATTTCTCCTAATGCTATCCCTCCCCCAAGCCCCCACCCCCCGACAGGCCCCAGTGTATGATGTTCCCCACTTTGTGTCCATGTGTTCTCATTGTTCAACTCCCACCTATGAGTGAGAACATCTGGTGTTTGGTTTTCTGTCCTTGTGATAGTTTGCTGAGAATGATAGCTTCTAGCTTCATCCATGTCCCTGCAAAGGACATGAACTCATCCTTTTTTATGGTTGCATAGTATTTCATGGTGTATATGTGCCACATTTTCTTAATCCAGTCTATCATTGATGGACATTTGGGTTGATTCCAAGTCTTTGCTATTGTGAATAGTGCCTCAGGAAACATATGTGTGCATGTGTCTTTGTAATAGCAATATTTATAATCCTTTGGGTATATACCTAGTAATGGGATGGCTGGGTCAAATGGTAATTATAGTTCTAGATCCTTGAAGAATTGCCACAGTGTCTTCCACAATTGTTGAACTAATTTACACTCCCATCAACAGTGTAAAAGTATTCCCATTTCTCCACATCCTCGCCAGCATCTGTTGTTTCCTGACTTTTTAATGGTCGCCATTCTAACTGGCATGAGATGGGATCTCATTGTGGTTTTGATTTGCATTTCTCTGATGACCAGCGCCGATGAGCATTTTTTCATATGTCTGCTGGCTGCATAAATGTCTTCTTTTGAGAAGTATCTGTTCATATCCTTCACCCACTTTTTGATGGAGTTGTTTTTTTCTTGTAAATTTGTTTAAGTTCTTTGTAGATTCTGGATATTAGCCCTTTGTCAGATGGGTAGACTGCAAAGATTTTCTCCCATTTGGTAGGTTGCCTGTTCACTCTGATGATAGTTTCTTTTGCTGAGCAGAAGCTCTTTAGTTTAATTAGATCCCATTTGTCTATTTTGGCTTTTGTTGCCATTGCTTTTGACGTTTCCGTCATGAAGTCTTTGCCCATGCCTATGTCCTGAATGGTACTGCTTAGGTTTTCTTCTAGGGTTTCTATGTTGTTAGGTCTTATATTTAAGTTTTTTTTTTTTTTTTTTTTTTTTAATGGAGTCTTGCTCTGTCACCAGGCTGAAGTGCAGTGGCATGAGCTCGGCTAACTGCAACCTCCGCCTCCTGGGTTAAAGCGATTATCCTGCTTCAGCCTCCTGGGTAGCTGGGACAACAGGTGTGCACCACTACACCCAACTAATTTTTGTATTTTTATTAGAGATGGGATTTCACCATGTTGGTTGGCCAGAATGGTCTCGATCTCTTGACCTAGTGATCTGCCTGCCTCAGCTTCCCAAAGTGCTGAGATTACAGGCATGATCCACTGCATCTGGCCCCATTTAAGTCTTTAATCCATCTTGAATTAATTTTTTTTGTATGGTGTAAGGAAGGGATCCAGTTTCAGCTTTCTACTTATGGCTAGCCAGTTTTCCCGGCACCATTTATTAAATAGGGAATCCTTTCCCCATTGCTTGTTTTTGTCAGATTTGTCAAAGATCAGATGGTTGCAGATGTGTGGTGTTATTTCTGAGATCTCTGTTCTGTTCCATTGGTCTATATATCTGTTTTGGTACCAGTACCATGCTGTTTTGGTTACTGTAGCCTTGTAGTATACTTTGAAGTCAGGTAGCATGATGCCTCCAGCTTTGTTCTTTTTGCTTACTATTATCTTGGCAATGCAGGCTCATTTTTGGTTCCATATGAACTTTAAAGTAGTTTTTCCAATTCTGTGAAGAAAGTCATTGGTAGCTTGATGGGGATCGCATTGAATCTATAAATTACCTTGGGCGGTATGGCCATTTTCACGATATTGATTCTTCCTATCCATGAGCATGGAATGTTCTTCCATTTGTTTGTGTCCTCTTTTATTTCGTTGAGCAGTGGTTTGTAGTTCAACTTGAAGAGGTCCTTCACATCCCTTGTAAGCTGGATTCCTGGGTATTTTATTCCCTTTGTAGCAATTGTGAAGGGGAGTTCACTCATGATTTGGCTCTCTGTTTGTCTATTATTGGTGTATAGGAATACCTGTGGTTTTTGTGCATTGATTTTGTATCCTGAGACTTTGATGAAGTTGCTTACCAGAATATGGAGATTTTGGGCAGAGGTGATGGGTTTTTTTTTTTTTTTTTTTTTTTTTTTTTTTTTTTTTTGAGACGGAGTCTCGCTCTGTCACCCAGGCTGGAGTGCAGTGGCTGGATCTCAGCTCACTGCAAGCTCCGCCTCCCGGGTTTATGCCATTCTCCTGCCTCAGCCTCCCGAGTAGCTGGGACTACAGGCGCCCGCCACCTCGCCCGGCTAGTTTTTTTTTTTTGTATTTTAGTTTTTTTTTTTTGTATTTTTTAGTAGAGACGGGGTTTCACCATGTTAGCCAGGATGGTCTCAATCTCCTGACCTCGTGATCCGCCTGTCTCGGCCTCCCAAAGTGCTGGGATTACAGGCTTGAGCCACCGTGCCCGGCCATATGATGGGGTTTTTAAAATATACAATCATGTCATCTGCAAACAGAGACAATTTGACTTCCTTTTTTCCTATTTGAATACCCTTTATTTCTTTCTCTTGCCTGATTGCCCTAGCCAGAACTTGCAATACTATGTTGAATAGAAGTGGTGAGAGAGGGCATCTGGTAAGAGTTTATTATCCCAAATATATAAAGAACTCTTGCCAGGCACAGTGGCTCATGCTTGTAATCCTAGCACTTTGGGAGGCTGAGGTGGGAGGATTGCTTGAGCCTAGGGATTTGAGGCCAGCCTGGACAACATAGGGAGATCTTGTCTCCACAAAAAACCAATTTTTTAAAATTAATTAATTAATAATATAAATGACTCTTTTAACAACAAAAGGCAAATAATTAGTTTAAAAATGGACAAAAACTTGAATAGGCATATCTCCAAAAAGATAAACAAATGACCAGGCCGGGCCCAGTGGCTCATGCCTGTAATCCCAGCACTCTGGGAGGCCGAGGCGAGCAGATCGCTTGAGGCCAGGAGTTTGAGACCAGACTGGGCAACATGGTGAAACCTCGTCTCTACTAAAAATACAAAAATTAGCCAGATGTGGTGGTGGGTGCCTGTAATCCCAGCTACTCAGGAGGCTGAGGCAGGAGAATCGCTTGAACCCGGGAGGCAGAGGTTATAGTGAGCCGAGCTCATGCCACTGCTCTCCAGCCTGGGTGAGCAAGACTCTGCCTCAAAAACAAATCAAAACAAAACCATAAACTAATGACCAATAATTACATGAAAAACTGCTTAATATTATTAGTTTTAGGAAACTACAAACTAAAGCCACAATGAGATACTACTTTACACCTGCTAAGGTAGCTGTAATTAAGGAAAATCAAAACCAACCAAACAAAAACCAGAAGATAACATTCTTGTACATTTCAGCTGTGAATGTACAATGATGCGGCTACTTTGGAAAGCAGCCTAGTCTGGTCATTCCTCAAAAAGTTCAATATAGAGTCACCATGTGATCCAGAAATTCCACTTTTAGGTATATATCAAAGAGAATTAAAAACATATGTTCATACAAAAATTTGAACATAAATGTTTATAGCAGCATTACTTATAGGAGGAAAAAACAGAAATAAATGTCCCAAACTGATAAATGGATAAATAAAACTTGGTATATCCGTCTAATGAATATTTCTCCGCCATAAAATGAAATGAAATACTTATTCATGCCACAACGTAGGTGAACCTCAAAAACATTGTGCTAAGTGAACAAAGCCAGACACAGAAGACAATGTAGTATATTTTATGTTCTATTAAGTATCCGGAATAGGAAAATACAGAAACAGAATGAAGATTACTGGCTTCAGGGGGCTGAAAAGAGGAAAGAATAGAGAGTGGCTGTTAATGAAATATGGAGGGATATGCAGTTTCATTTTGGGATGATAAAAATGTTCTTATATTAGATAGTGGTGATGATTGTACAACTTTATGGATATACTAAGAACTAGTTTAAATTGGTACATTTTATGTTTTTTACATTACACCTCAACAAAATTAAGAGTAGGAAAAGAACTTGCATTGATTGATAGATGAGTATGTGTGACTTAGGCACTATAAGAGAAAGGATATAAAAAAATTTTCTCCTCTTCCAATGAAGCCCTCCAACAAAAGTTCAGTATAAGTACAGTGGCTTTTTGTCATTCCTTGTTATATTTGATCTCTTTGTAGCATTTGACCCCAGTGACCAAACCATCTTTCTTTCAACTCTGTCTTCCCTTTTGCTCTCATGAAGTGGCACCATTTATCCTGGTTTTCTTTCTACCCCTCTAATATGTTGGATTTAAAATTTTTTTTATTTAAATTTTCTTGTAGAGACAGGGTCTTCCTATTTTGCCCAGGCTGGTCTCAAACTCCTGGGCTCAAGTGATCCTCCTGTCTTCCTGCCTTGGCCTCCCAAAGTGCTGGGATTACAGGCTTGAGCCAGTATGCCTGGCCTTTGTTTGGATTTTTGTCCCCTCCAAACCTCATGTTAAAATGTGATCCCTAATGTTAGAGGTGGGGCCTGGTAGGAAATATTTGGGTCATGGGGTAGATCCCTCGTGAATGGCTTTGGTGCCCTCCCCACAGTAATGAGTGAGTTCTCACTCTTAGTTCATGTCAGAGCAGGTTTTTAAAAAGAGCCTGGCATCTCTCTTAATCCTTTTCTTGTCATGTGACATGCCTGTTTCTCTGTGCCTTCTGCCGCCGTGAGTAAAAGCTTCCTGAGGCCTCATCAGAAGATAAGCAGATGCTCATGCTATGCTTGTACAGCCTGCAGAACCATGAGCCAAAATAAACCTTTTTCTTTATAAACTTTGCAGTCTCAGGTATTGTTTTATATTAATACAAAATAGACTAGCACAGAAAATTGGTACCAAGGAGTGGAGTGTTGCTATAAAGACACTTGAAAATGTAGAAGCAGCTTTGAAACTGCATACTGGGCTGAGATTGGAAGAATTTGGAGGGTTCATAAGAAGACAGGAAGACCAGGGAATGTTTGGAACTTCTTAGATACTTGTTAGGTGGTTGTGACCAAACTGCTCATAGAGATATGGACAGTGAAGGCCATGCTGATGTAGTCTTAAGTGGAAATGAGGAACTTATGAGAAACTGGGCAAGGGTCACCCTTGTTACACATTAGCAAATAGTTTGGCTGCATTGTGTCTGTGCCCTAGGGATTTGTAGAAGGTTAAAATGAGGAGTGATGACAGGGTATCTGGTGGAAGAAATTTCTTAGCAGCAAGACATTCAAGAGGTGGTATGGCTGCTCCTAACAGCCTATGATCAGATGTGGGAGCAAACGAGTAACTCAGAGTGGGAATTTATAGTTGAAAGCAGAGTGTAAGAGTTCAGAAAATGTATAGCTTGGCCATGTGGTATAGAAGGAAAGAGCTTTTTTTTTTTTTGAGACAGAGTTTTGTTCTTGTTGCCCAGGCCAGAGTGCAGTGGCACAATCTCGGCTCACTGCAACCTCCGCCTTCTGGTTTCAAGCAATTCTCCTGCCTCAGCCTCCCAAGTAGGTGGGATTACAGGCACCCACCACCACGCTCAGCTAATTTTTTTGTGTTTTTATTAGAGATGGGGTTTCACCATGTTGGCCAGGCTGGTCTCGAACTGCTGACCTCGTGATCCACCCACCTTGGCCTCCCAAAGTGCTGGGATTACAAGCATGAGCTAGCACGCCTGGCCCTGGAAAGAGGTTTTTTAGGAGAGGAATTCAAACAGGCTACAAAGCGATTGCTTGCTAGAGAGACTAAAATGACTAAAAGAGAGTTCAAAGGGCTGCAAGTTCAGCTCTGGTTGCCACTTCAGAGCATGCAACCTGGAAGCCACAAGCCATAAGCTTTGATGACTCCCATGTGGTGTTAAACCTGTAGGTACACAGAATGCAAGAGTGAAGAAGGCTTGGCAGCTTCTACTTGGGTTTCAGAGGATGAATGGAAAAGCCTGGGTGCCCAGGCAGAAGCCTGCTGCAGGGTTGGAAACCTTCCCTGCAAAGAGCCTCTACTATCACAATGCTAAGGGGAAATGTCAGGTTGGAGCCCCCACACAGAGTCCCCAGCTGGGCACTGCCTAGCAGAGTTGTTGGAATGAGACTGCCATTGTCCAGATTCCAGCATGGTGGCACCACCAGCAGCCAGCAACCCTAGCATGGAAAAGCCACAGACATCAGACTCCAACTCCTGAGAGCAGCCACTTGAGCTATACCTAGCAAAGCTATAGGGGTGAAGCTGCCCAAACCTTGGAAGCCTACCTTTCCCACCAGTGTGTCCAGGATGTGAAACGTGGAGCCAAGGGAGATTACTTTGGATATCTAAGGTTTAATGTCTGTCCTGCTGGGTTTCAGACTTGCATGGGACCTGTTGCCCCTTTCTTTTGGCCAATTTCTCTCTTTTGGAATGGAAATATTTACCCAATGCCTGTTCCACCATTGTATTTTGGAAATCAATAACTTGTTTTTGATCTTACAGGCTTATAAGTGGAAGGAACTTGCCTTGAGTCTTAGATGAGGCTTTGGACTTTGGACTTGGGGCTTTTGAGTTAATGCGGCATTGAGTTAAGACTTTGAGGGACTATTGGAAAGGCATTATTATATTTTGCAGTGTGAGAAGGACATGACATTTAGGGGCCAGGGAAGAATGATATCATTTTGATTTTTGTCCCTTCCAAATCTCGTGTTGAAATGTGATCCCCAATGTTGGAAGTGGGTCCCTGTGGGAGGTATTTGGATCCTGGGGGCAGACCACTCATAAATGGCATGGTGCCCTCCCTGTGGTAATGAGGAAATTCTTGCTCTAATAGTAAATGCAAGAGCTGATTGTTTAAAAGAGCCTGGCAGCTCTTTTGCTCATTCTTTCTCCATGTGACATGCCTGCTCTCCTTGTGCCTTCTGCTGTGAGTAAAAGCTTCCTGAGGCCTTACCAAAAGCTGAACAGATGCTGGTACTATGTTTGTACAGCCTGCAGAATGGCAAACCAAAATAAACATTTTTCTTCATAAATTACCCAGCCTCAAGTATGCCTTTATAGCAACGCAAAACAAAGTAACACATCTTCTACATTTGTTCTTAGCAGCGGTGGCTGGATCCTCTTTTTCTATGTCGTTTCATGTTTATGTCCCTCAGGACTCATCCTACTGTGTACTTCTTTCTAGGCATCTTCTCACTACTCACTGGAGATTCCTAAATCTCTATTGCAGTCAGATGTCTCTCCTGAGCTACAGAACCAGTTGTAAACTGCTAGCTTCACATTTCCACCTGGGTATTTCACAGTCAGCTGCAGCCTTCTGTGTCCAGATGAGAACTTAACCTTTTTTAGCCCCTCCTTCTTCCACAAACAGCGTTGAGTCCGAAAACCAGATGTAGCCTGGATTTTTCCAACTTGCTTCATTCTTTCCCAAAGCTCTTCTTCCATCCACTACAAGCAGTAAGTACAGCCTATTGATTATATCCCATGACTGCCTTTAATCCATAACTAGCCTTCCATTCCCCACAGCTGTGCTTTCAGTTCTAATTTGGTTAACTTGTACTAGATTACTGCATTAGCCTCCCCTGTCTATTCTCCCTCTCCCTCTCACTTCACTTTCCTTCAGCTAATTCTCTATGCAACCCCTGCAGAGATGAGATTAAAGTATGTATGTGTTATATTTCTCTCCTACTGAGGACTCTGTCTTTTACCTCATGACCTAGAGAACTGGTGCATCTTAATGTGGCCCCTGGTACTACACCTTTTCTTGGGTCACTGTCCACTCTTGGTTCTTCCTGTTTCTTTGACTTTATCCTCCAGACAAGCCAAAAGGTTCATTATCCTATAAATACACAATGCTGTTTCTCATTTTGCTCTATTGCAATGCTAGTTCCATGGCTTAGCATAACTTCGTTTAACTCATAAACTCCCATTCACCTCTTAATACCCTGGTCAGGCTTCGTCTTTTCCGGACAGACCCCTCTATATCATCCTCTTTGCCATTCTGTACATTGCATGTTTTTTTTTTTTTATTTTTTATTTTTATAGAAACTGGGTCTTGCCATGTTGCTCAGGCTGGTCTTGAGGTCCCAGGCTCAGGTGATCCTCCTGCCTTGGCCTCCCACAGTGCTGGGATTACGGGTGTGAGCCACTGTGCCCAGCCCCATTGCATGTGTTTTTATTCTTGCATTTATTACACTGCAATTTCCTTAAAGGTCTTTTTCTCCTTTTGGCCTATGATCTCCTTGGGGGCAGTTGTGGTGTCTTATTCATCCCTGTATTTCTTGGGCCTGCTCTGATGCCTGAATGGCACATAGCTGGCACTCAGTAAATATGGTCAAATGTATTAATATTTGCCAGTCTCCTTTTAGTCTTTGGCAGCAAGCTCCTGTGGCAGATTAAAGACAGCCCTGAATTCTTTTGTACTTGTGGTGGGCAGACTTTCAGAGGGTCCTTAATGATTCACACTCCTGATATTCACATCCTTGTGAAATCCCCTACTCATGAGTGTGGACCAACCTAGTGATTTGCATCTAACCAACAGAATGAAGCAAATGAGATTGTAATTTTTGTTTTGCTACCAGTTTCTCTAATGGCTCTCTTCCTTTCTGGCTTTAATGAAGTAAGATATCATCATACGGAGAGACCCCCAGGGTGAGGAACTCAGGGAAGCTTTTGTGTGATGGCTAGCAAGAAGATGAGGCCCTCAGTCCAATAGCTCACAAGGAACTAAAATCTGCCAACAGCCATGCAAATGAGCAGTGTATCCTTTCCCAGTTGAGCCTCCAGATAAGACCCCAGCCCTGGCAGATACCGTGGTTGCTTGCTCATAAGAGACCCTAAAGCAGAGGACCCAGTCAAGCCCTGCCCAGATTCTTGACCCATAGAAACTATGAGTTAATAAATATATGTGATTTAAAGTCAGTATAGTTGCTTTTCTTTGTTCATTTGTTTTTACCAATAGTAAATAACTAATACAGTGTCCAGTCATTGACAGGTGAAGTATAATCCCTCTCACCTTGAATCTGGATTAGCCTCAGTGATCTTCAACCTATAGAATGTGGCAGAGGTGATGTTATGGGAACTTTTGAAGTTAGATCATAAGAAACCTTGCAACTTTCAGGCCAGGCGCAGTGACACATGCCTATAATTTCAGCACTTTGGGAGGCTGAGGCAGGCAGATCACCTGAGGTCAGGAGTTCAAGACCAGCCTGGCCAATATGGTGAAACCCTGTCTCTACTAAAAATACAAAAATTAGCCAGACATGGTGGCACACACCTGTAATCCCAGCTACTTGGGAGGCTAAGGTAGGAGAATTGCTTGAACCGGGGAGGTGGAGGTTGCAGTGAGCCGAGATCGTGCCACTGCACTCCAGCCTGGGCAACAAGAGTGAAACTCTGTCTAAAAAAAAAGGTTTGCAGCTTTCACTTGGACCACTTGGAACACTTGTTCTTAAGATGCTCCCTGTTTGATGCTCTTATTCAGAACCCAACTGTCATAATGAAAGCAGCCCAAAGCAGATGAAGAGTCTGGGTAGATACTGTAGTTGACAGCCCAGCTGAGTTTTCTGCCAAAAGCCAGCATCAACTGCAAGCCATGGGAGGAGCCATCTCGGATGTCCAACCCAGTCAAAACTTCAGATGATTGCAGTCCCAGCCATCATCTGATAGCAACTGCATAAGTGACCCCAAATGAGAATGCTCCAGAAACATGAGAAATAATAATATAATGTGATTTTAAGCCACTAAGCTTTGATGTGTTTTGCATGTAGCAATAGGTAACTGAAATGACCCCTTAGAGTGAAAAGAGCCCTTCTGCCATTTAAAAAATTTATTTTATAAAAAGTTTTTTGTAGAGACAGGATCTTGCATGTTGCTGGTCTTGCTGGTCTCAAACTCCTGGCCTCCCAAAGTGTTGGGATTACAGGTGTGAGCTACCATTCCCAGCCTCACTGATGCCATTTTTGATAATAGCCAACAAGAGGAGGGCTTGATGGACTATAGGGCCATTATTCTTCCATTTCTGACAAAGCAATACCCTTAAAATGTGAATTATATTATGTAATCTATCTAGACATGGTCCTTAGAATAAACCCCCAGTTCTTCCATTGGCCTGTGTCATATGGCTTTTTTCTGGTAGTTATTCAAATATGTCCCACACCACCTTTCCCTCACTCACTGTTTTCTGGTCATACCGGCTTTCTTTATCTGTCTAGGAAATTCCAAGTTACTTCTCAGCTTAGTGTCTTTGCACATTCTGTTTCCTCTAATTGCATGGCTATGCCTTTGGCTCACTTCATGGCATCTCTCTCTCTCTCTCTCTACCTATAAAGGAAGAAATGTATTATATGGTATTGGCTCATACAATTATGGAGGTTGAGAAGTCCCTTGGTATGCTGTCTACAAGCTGAAGACATAGAAAAACTGGTAGTGTAGTTCAAAGGCCTGAAAGACAGAGGGCTGATGTTGTAGATGACAGTCTGAGTCTAAAGGCCTGCAAACCAGATTCACTGAGGACAGAGAAGATTGATGTTCCAGTTCAGGTGGTCAGGCAGAGTTAATTTCCTCCACTTTTTGTTCTCTTCAGATCCTCACAGACTGGAGGGTGCCCACTCATATTGGGGAGGGCCATCTGCTTTACTCAGTCCACCAATTCAAATGCTAATCTTGTCCAGAAACATTCTCACAGACAGACCTAGAAATAATGTTTAGCTATGTAGGCATCCTGTGACCAAGTCAAGTTGATACATAAAATGAATCATCATAGTCAGTTTCTCAGAAAGACCTTTACTGATCAGTATTTCTGCCAACCTTTTTTTTTTTTATCTACAGCTTTGTTTCTTTTATTCATAGCATCTGTTACATCATTTAACTGATGACTTGTTTTCTCTTTCTCCACATCTAGAGGCTAAGCTCCATGAAGACAGTAGGTCATGATAGTTCTAAAGGGTGGAACGTCTCAGGTATGTGAGAGGGGAAGGAAAATAGCTCAAGGAAATACGTAGCCTTAGAGACCCAGGAAGGTAACCAGTAGTGCCTCACTGCAAAAATGTGAGCCTAAGCCAGAGAAGTCTCAGGCTTCTTAGGAACCCACAGGTCAGTCATTTCTGACTTTATACCATTGCCCATTTAATAATGTCAGCCTTAACTTGTAACTGGGTAGAGGGAAAAGTGGGACTCAAATTGCATTTCTTTTTTTTTCTATTCATGGAAGAGACTGTACAAAACCAGTGAAGTTTTAGCTTTCAAAAAATATATTTTATAAAACTTACAAAGGAAATACATGTTTATTGTACAAAATTTCAAAAGTACACAAAGTATTAAATAGGAGGTGACATAATTATATCAATGTATAAGTATGGTTCTGAGGAGATTACACAGCAACCTTACTAGTAAAATATTCCTATCATCCAGATTCCATAAATGAAGAAACTGAGGCATTCAGAAATGTACGTGTGTTTAAATAACTTGAAAGTGGTGGGAAAAGGCTGTGGATACATTCATTTTGATTCTAGAGCTGTGCTGTTCACTAAGTCAGCCACTAGCCATTTATGGCTATTTTAAAATTAAAATTAATTAAAATGGAATTAAATTAAAAATTCAGTTCTCAGTTGCATTAGCCACTTTTCAAGTGCTCAATAACCACAATTGGCTGGGAGCTACCCTGTTGAACAGCACAGTGTTGAACATTTCCATCATCACAAAATGTTGTTTTTTTTTTTTCTTTTTGTAAACAGGCATTCTTAATTTTTATTTTGCTTGATTATTCTTTCACACCATCTTCCACAATGATTAGCTAATTTACATTCCCACTAACAGTGTGAGAGTATTCCTATTTCTCTACAACATCACTAGCATCTGTTGTTTCTTGACTTTTTCATAATGGCCATTCCGACTGGTGTGAGATGGTATCTCATTGTGTCTTTGATTTGCATTTCTCTAATGGTCAGTGATGTTGAGCTTTCTTTTCATATGTTTGTTGCCTGCACGAATGTCTTCTTTTGAGACATGTCTGTTCATGTCCTTTGCCCACTTTTTAATGGTTTTTTTTTCTTGTAAATTTGTTTGAGTTCCTTGTAATATCTAATTCTGGATATTAGAACTTTGTCAGGTGGATAAATTGCAAAGATTTTTGGACAGGTGCAGTGGCTCAAGCCTGTAATCCCAGCACTTTTGGAGGCTGAGGTGGGTGGATCACCTGAGGTCAGGTGTTTGAGACTAGCCTGGCCAACATGGTGAAACCCTGTCTCTACAAAAATACTGGACACAATGGCAGGTGCCTGTTATCCCAGCTACTCAGGAGGCTGAGACAGGAGAATAGCTTGAACCTGAGAGGCAGAGGTTGCAGTGAGCTGAGGTTGTGCCATTGCTATCTAGCCTGGGTGACAGAGTGAGACTCTGTCTCAAAAATAAAGGCAAAGATTTTCTCCCACTCTGTAGGTTGCCTGTTCAGTTGATAGTTTCTTTTGCTGTACAGAAGCTCTTTAGTTTAATTAGATCCATTTGTTAGTTTTTGCTTTTGTTGCAATTGCTTTTGGCAATTTTATCATGAAATCTTTGCCTGTGTCTATGTCCTCAATAGTGTTGCCTAGATTTTCTTCCAGGGTTTTATAGTTTTGGGTTTTACACTTAAGTTTTTAATCCATCTTGAGTTAATTTTTGTATAAGGTGTGAGGAAGGGATCCAGTTTCAATTTTCTGCAAATGGATAGCTAGTTTCCCAGCACCATTTATTAGCTAGGGAATTCTTTCTCTAATGCTTGTTTTTGTCAGGTTTGTTGAAGATCAGATGGTTGTACATGTGTGATCTTATTTCTGAGTTCTCTATTCTGTTCCATTGGTCTATGTGTCTGTTTTTGTACCAGTATCATGCTGTTTTGGTTACTGTAGCTTTACAGTACAGTTTGAAATTCAGTTGGATGATGACTCCAGCTTTGTTCTTTTTGGTTAGTATTGTCTTGGCTATACAGACTCCTTTTTGGTTCCATATGAATTTTAAAATAGTTTTTTCTAATTCTGCATCACAAAATATTGTATTACATAGTGCTGCTATAGAGGCTACTTCTAATCACATCTGGAAAATGTGTGTTCCTCAATCTCCTTTCTTATTCCATAACAAAGAGATTACTGCAATTCATGGTTGCCCATATATCCCTTCCACAACGTTTCCTAGGCAAATACAAATATAAATACCCATATATATTTTGTTTTGTGTTGTGCTTTTAAAAATAAGATCAACCTTACTTCTGCAAAAATGGCCATAATTAAATAATAAATAAAAACAGATGTTGGCATGGAGGTGGTGAAAAGAGAACACTTCTACACTGCTGGTGGGAATGTAAACTAGTACAACCACTATGGAAAACAGTGTGGAGATTCCTTAAAGAACTAAAAGTAGAACTACCATTTGATCCAAAAGCCCCACTACTGGGTATCTACCCAGAGGAAAATAAGTCATTATATGAAAAAGACACTTGCACAGCATGTTTATAGCAGCACTATTCACAACTGCAAATATGTGGAACCAATCTTAAAATGCTCATCAACCAACAAGTTAGATAAAGAAAATGTGTTTTATTTATATACCATGGAATACTACTCTGCCATAAAAATTAACAAAATAATGTCATTCACAGCAACCATTATTCTAAGTCAAGTAATTCAGGAATGGAAAACCAAATACCATATGTTCTCACTTATAAGTGGGAGCTAAGCTATGAAGATGCAAAGGCATAAGAATGATATAATGAACTCTGGGGACTTGTGGGGAGGAGTGGGAGGAGGGTGAGGAATAAAAGACTACACATTAGGTACAGTGTACACTGTTCAGGTGATGAGTGCTCCAAAATCTCAGGAATCAGCACAAAAGAACCTTTCCATGTAACCAAACACCACCTGTTCCCCCAAAACTATTGAAATAAAATTTTAGAAGAAGATCAAATTATGTATATTGTTCTGTAACTTATTTTGTTACTTAACAATTGATTTTGGATCTACTTGTGCATTAGATTTTTAAGAAACTACCAAACAATTTTTCAGAATCGTGGCACTGCTCATATTCCCATTAGCAAGAATGGGTGATTTTGTGTTTCTGGACACGTGTCAGCATTTGATATTGTTACTATTTTTAAATTTAGCCAATCTGATGGATGTGTCATGTTACCTAATTGCAGTTTTAACTTGCAATTTTTTGTATTATTTTGTTTTATTTTTGTAGATACAGGTTCTCACTATATTGTCCAGGCTGAAGTGCAGTGATGCAATCTCGCCTCACTGCAACCTCCACCTCCTGGGCTCAAGCCATCCTCCTGTCTCAGCCTCCCAAGTAGCTGGGACTATAGGTGCATGTCACCGCACCTGGCTAATTTTTTTTTTTTTTTTTTTTTTTTTTTGTAGAGATGGGGTTTTGCCATGTTGCCCAGGCTAGTCTCGAACTCCTGGACTCAAGCAATCTTCTCACCTCTGCCTCTGAAGGTGTTGGAGTTACAGGTATGAGCCACCACTCCCAGCATTAACTTGCATTTTTCTAATGGCTAACAATGGTAAGTATCTTTCCACGTCCTCTTTTGCCACCTGTACATCCCCTTCAGTGAAATTTCCATTTATATCTTTTCTAACTAGATTTTTTTAACTGTTGAGTTTTGAGCTCTTTATGTTTTCTATACATGTTCTTTACGTATTTTATAGATTCAGTTCTTTGCTGGATATGTGGTTTGCAAATATTTTCTCCCAGTCTGTAGCTTATCTTTCTTCCATTTTTTTTTTTTTAGACGAAGGCTCACCATGTAACCCAGGCTGCAGTGCAGTGGCAGGATCTCAGCTCACTGCAACTTCCGCCTGCTGGGTTTAAGCGATTCTCATGCCTCCCTCCTGCATAGCTGGGATTACAGGCGTGTGCCACCACGGCTGGCTAATTTTTTGTATTTTTAGTAGAGATGGGGTTTCACCATGTTGGCCAGGCTGGCCTTGAACTCCTGACCTCAGGTGATCTGCCCTCCTTGGCTTCCCAAAGTACTGGGATTACAGGCATGAGCCGCCATACCCGGCCTATCTTTCTTTCTTTTAACAGAGTCTCTTGCAGAGAAAGAATTTTAACTTTGATGTACCTCAATTTTTCCTTTTACAGATCATGCTTTCGGTGTCTAGTCTGAACACTTCTTGCTGAGTTCTAGATCCAGAAAATTTTTCTAGTAAGTTTTTTCCTAAATGTTTCATAGTTTTATATTATATATAAACTTAAGTCCATGATACATTTGAGGTTTAATTTTTATATGAAGTCTGAGGTTAGGTTGAGGTTTATTTTTTGTTTGTGAATATATATTCAATCGCTCCATCATCAATGGTTGAAAAGGCTATTTTCATTCAATTATGCTAGCAACTTTGTACAAATTTATAGCAAATATCCTGACTTGGTCACTGCATGTAACAAAATATCACATGTACCCCATAAATACATACAAATACGTTGTATCAGTAAATACAATTTACTGGGTGTACTTGTGGGTTCAATAAATACATACAAATATGTTGTATCAGTAAATACAATTTATTGGGTGTACTTGGGTCTATTTCTGGGTTCTCTTTCCAGTTCCATTGATTGAAGACTCTATCACTCAGCCAATACTACCCAATCTTGATGACCATAGCTATATAAATATTGAAATTGGGTAGAAAGATTCCTCCTAAATTGTTCTGCTTTTTGATTTTTACAATTATTTCAGTTATTCTAGTTCCTTTGTTTTTCATACACATTTTAGAATAATTTTGTGTATATTAATAAAATCTTGCTGAGGTTTTGATAGGAATTGCATTAAACATATATATCAATTTGTGGATAATTGATATATTTACTATATTAAATCTTGTAATCCATGAACACAGTATGTGTCATTTATCATCTTCCCCTTCCTTCTCCTCCTCCTCCTCCTCCTCCTCCTCTTCCTCTTCCTCTTGTTCTTCTTCTTCTTCCTTTTTTTAGGGCCAGAGTCCTGCTATGTTGCCCAGGCTGGTCTTGAACTCCTGGCCTCATGCGATGCTCCCACTTTGGCCTCCCAAAGTGCTGGGATTGCATGCATGAGTCACCACGCTCAGCCTAGATCTTCTTTAAAGTTAGTTTCCTAAGTATTTTGTAGTTTTCAGCATACAAGTCCCATACATTTTTGTTAGACTTACACTTAAGTATTTCTGGGTTTTTTTGAACAATTTAAAATAGTGTTGTATTTCTAATTTCAGTGTCTATATATTCATTGCATGTATATAGAAATACAATTATTTTTTGCATATTTATCTTATATCTTGCATATTTACTGAACTCACTTATTCTAGGAGGGGTTTTTTTTTGAAGATTTCTTAAGGTTGTCTATGTAGACAATCATGTTATATAGAAGCAAGGACAGTTTTATTTTTTCCTTTCTGATTTGTATGTCTTTCATTTCCTTTTCTTGTCTTACTGACCTGAATAGAACTTGCAGCCCTCATCCTCATGAATAAGGATGGTGAGAGGAGAAAGACATCCTGGTCTCCTTACCAATTTTAAGGGGAAAATATTCAGTTTTCATTAGTATGATGCTAGCTGTAGGTTCTTATGTATGTGCTCTTTATGTTCTTGGGGGAAGTTCTCCTCTATTTTTATGTTTATGAGAATCTTACTCATAAATGAGTTCTAAATATTATCAAATATTTTCTGTGTTAATGATATGGTCCTTTGATTTTTCTTCCTCAGTCTGTTACTATAGTAGATTACACTGACTGATTTTTGAATGTTGAATCATATTTACATGCCGGGAATAAACACCACTGGGTCATGTTGTATAATTTGTTTTATACAATGCCAAATTCTATGTCCTAATATTTTGTTAAGGATTTTAGTATTTATATTCATGTGGGATATTGGTGATATTCTCTTCCACACCGTCTTTGTTTGGTTTTGGTATCAAGGTGATACGAGCTTCAAACCAAAACCAGACAAGGACACAACAAAAAAACCCTACATGCCAACATCTTTGATGAACATAGATGCAAAAATCCTCGATGAAATACTAGCAAACGGAAGCCAACAACACATCAAATAGATAATATGCCATGATCAAGTGAGATTTATCCCAGGGATGTAAAGATGGTTCAACATATGCAAATGAATAAATGTGCTACATCACATCAACAGAATGAAGGACAAAAACCATATGATCATTTCAATATACAAGGAAAAAACATTCGATAAAATTCAAATCCTTACATGATAAAAACTCTCAAACTATGAACATAGAAGAAATATTCCTCAACATAGTAAAGGCCATATAAGGCAAACCCATCATACTAACTAACATCATACTGAATGGGGAAAAGCTGAAAGCCTTTTCTCTAAAAACTGGAACTAGACAAGGCTTTTTTTTTTTTTTTTTTTTTTTTTTTTTTTTTTGTAGACAGTCTTGCTATGTTGCCCAGGTGAGGATGCCCACTTTTATCACTCTTGTTGAACATAGTATTAGAAGTCCTAGCTAGAGAAATCAAGCAAGAGAAAGAAATAAAAACCATCCAGATTAGAAAAGAAAAAGTCTTTTTTTTTTTTTTCAGATGATGTGATCGTATATATAGAGAAATCTAAAGCCTCAACCAAGAAATTCCTAGAACTGATCAACGAATCAGTAAAGTTGCAGGATACAAAATCAACATATAAAAATTAATGGCATTCCTTTTTTCTTTGTCTTTTTTGAGACAGGATCTCACTTTGTCACCCAGGCTCACTGCAACCCCCACCTGGACTCAAATGATCCTCCTGCCTCAGCCTCCTGAGTACCTGGGACTATTGGTGCACACCACCATGCCCGGCTAATTTTTTGTATTTTTTGTAGAGATGTGGTTTTGCAATGTTGCCCAGTTTGGTCTCGAATGTCTGGCCTCAAGTGATTCACCTGCCTCGGCCTCTCAAAGTGTTAGGATTACAGGCATGCACCTGGCCTGTTTTTTTTTTTTTTTTTTTTTCTTGAGACAAAATTTCTCTCTATTATCCATGCTGGAGTGCAGTGGTGTGAGAGAATGGCTTACTGTAGCCTTGACCTCCCAGGCTCAAGCAGTCTTCCTACCTCAGCCTTCCAAGTAGCAGGGACCACAGGTTCATGCCATCACACCTGGTTAATTTATATATTTATTGGTAGAGGCAGCCATTTGCCCTGTTGCCCAGGCTGGTCTTGAACTCCTGGAAGCCAAGGTGGGCAGATCACCTGAGGTCAGGAGTTCGAGACCAGCCTGGCCAACATGGTGAAACCCTATCTCTACTAAAAATACAAAAGTTAGCCAGGCATGATGGTGCATGCCTGTAATCCCATCTACTCGGGAGGCTGAGGCAGGAGAATCACTTGAACCTGGGAGGTGGAGGTTGCAGTGAGCTGAGATCATTCCACTGCACTCCAGCCTGGGTGGTAGAGTGAGATTCCGTCTCAAAAAAAAAAAAGAAAAAAAAATGTCCTTTCACTATTTGTATGCCCAGCCACCCACTGCCTAGCAATTTTCTTCTGTACATTTATATTCCCATGTACATATTTATATACACATAATTGTAATCATACATGGGATTATTCTATGCATAATATTTCCCAACTTTTTTCATGTACCAATATATCTTAGTTATTTTCATGTTAATAAATATAGGAATACCTCTTTCCTATTTGCATTTTCCACTATTAAGTATTAAAATTTATTTTTTATTTTATATAATAAAAATTTTCAAACATTTTAATGGAGCTAAGCAATGATCACCAAAGGTTCTTAACATCACAGAAGAGAAACAAGCAGATATAATGTGCCTCCGGACAGAAAGTCACATCCCCAACTCTGCCAAAAAAATCAAACTGTATCAAGTCTGTAGATTAGGATTAATTTATAGGAAATACAAAGGAAAGATAAACATGTTAAACAACACTGTGAGAACAGAATCGGCAACATCTAGATTTTAGAAACCACTAGGTCACAACTAACCTGTTTTTTCAAAAAAAATTTAAACAAAAAAAAGAAAAAGAGACGGTAGAGAATCTGTAGATCAAAAGACCCTTAAAAAGCATATTGTAGTATATAAATTTTACTTTGATCCTGATTCAGACAAGTCATAAAACTCAGAAATATTTTAAGACAAGGAAATTTAAGCACTTATGCTTACTTGATGATACTGAGAAATTATTGAATGATTGTAGGCATGATAATGGTATTTTGATTATGTTAAAAAAGAGTCCTCAGGCACACGTTCTCAGGACCTCCTGAGGGCTGTATCATGGAAATAAAAATAAAAAGAAAGAGTTCTTATTATTTGGACACACATTCTAAAATACTTACAGATGGCATGATATGAGGTATTGGATTTGTTTTATACAATCTAGGATAGAGAAATGGGAGGTGATATAGAGGAAGCAACATTGACCGTGAACTAATGTTTGTTGACCCTGGGTAATGGATAAAAGGGAGTTCATTTAATATTGTTTCTACTTTTACATGTTTGGAATTTGTTAAAATAAAAGAGTTCAGATATTTTTCTTTCAAACACAGATGAAATGGAAAGCACTGAAGTAAGCCTGCATTTACCCATCACCTCAATTTAGGCTTAGTGATAGTTATTAAATTTGATTCCCTTATTTTTTTTCCTGCAGTATTTTAAACAAATTCAGCTGGGTGTGGGGGCTCACACCTGTACTCCCAGCACTTTGGGAGGCCAAGGCGGGTGGATCACTTGAGGTCAGGAATTTGAGACCAGCCCGGCCAACAATGACGAAACCCTGTCTCTGCTAAAAGTATAAAAATTAGCCAGGCGTGGTGGCATACACCTGTACTCCTAGCTACTTTGGAGCCTGAGGCAGGAGAATCACTTGAACCCAGGAGGTGGAAGTTGCAGTGAGCCAGGATCGAGCCACTGTACTCCAGCCTGGGCGATGGAGCAAGACGCCATCTCTCAAAATAATAATAAACATAAGCTAAATAAACAAATAAATAATATTAAATTAAAATAAAACAAATTCTAGACATTTTTAGAGACCAGGATACCACTCAACATAGTGTATTATTTAAGTATTTATCTAGAATAGTGACTTTCCCCTTTTTATCATGTCATTGACTTGTTGAAAATACTAGATGAATTTTTCTGTAAAATGTCCCACATTGTGGACTTTTCATATAGTTTCATTTCCTATAACCTTCAAGTTGGAGCTGGATGGTTTATTAGATTCAGCTTTATTCACAAATTTCCATTTGTTATTACTATTTTTAATTTCTTTTAGTTTTTTTCTGCTTGCTAGGAAATATTAGATTAAGTTTTAATATTTTTGAAAAAATTACTTCAGGTGGTGTTATTACATATTGTTTCTAATAGTAAAAATTTGGGGAGGGGGAGAATCTATCCCATAAAGGGGACTTAATATAAAGTAAATTATAACATATCCATGTAGAATGCAAACAATCATTATGATATTAAAAATACTTACAAAAAGCAGGGCACAGTGGCTCATGCCCATAATTCCAGCACTTTGGGTGGCTGAGGTGGGAGGACTGCTTGAAGTCAGGAGTTTGAGACCAGCCTGGTCAACATAGTGAGACCTCATCTGCAAAAAAGAAAAAAAGAATACTTAGTAAGGCTGGATACGGTGGCCCATACCTGTAAGCCAGCACTTTGGGAGGCTGAGACAGGAGGATCGCTTGAGCCTAGGTGTTCAAGACCCAACCTGGGCAATATAGCGAGACTCCATCTCTACAAGAGTACAAAAGTTAGCCGGATGTGGTGGTGGGTGCCTGTAGTCCCAGCTACTTGGGAGGTTCAGAGGTGGGAGGATCACTTAAGCCTGAGAGGTTGAGGCTGCAGTGAGCTGAGATCATGCCACTGCACTCCATCCTGGGCAACAGAGTGAGACTCTGGTCTCAATTAAAAGAAAAAAAAAAAACTTAGTAAAGTTTAAATTAAAATTTAAGAATATGAAACATGTTCATGGTGCAGTGCATGAAAAAGAGCAGATTAGAAAGCATATGTATGCTATTTGTGATTATGACTGGCAGGATCTACATCACAAACTTGATTAGTGGTGGGATCACATGCAATTTGCCTTTTTTTCTTTGTAGGAAATAAATAGATGAATAATAACCATGCTTTATTTTGTAATAATACTAATATAAAACCAACGGAATTTATCTTTAAAAAGCCTCCCCCAGAAATTAAATGGTATAAAGGCAGTGTAAACCTTTGCGGTCTGTAGGTTTTTCAGCTCTTCCAGACTACCGTCTTTAATGAAGGAATTTGTGATGAAGCAGAGATGATGGGTTCAGGGCTCTATTACCAATGTTAGGAGCCCAGAAACCTGTGAAAGGGGGAAGACAAGACACATTAGACACAAAATGTAAATGTAGAATAGTTTTGTTTTATATTTTTATTTTATTTTTGAGACAGAGTTTCACTCTGTTGCCCAGGCTGGAGTGCAGTAACACGATCTTGGCTTACTAAAAACCTCCACCTCTTGGGTTCAAGCAATTGTCATGTCTCAGCCTCCCAAGTAGCTGGGATTACAGGCGTATACCACCAAGCCCGGCTAATTTTGTATTTTAGTAGAGATGGGGTTTCATCATGTTGGCCAGGCTGGTCTCGAACTCCTGACCTCAGATGATCCACCCACCTCGGCCTCCCAAAGTGCTAGGATTATAGGCGTGAGCTACAATGCCAGGCCTGTTTTTTATTTTTGTGTTTCATTTTAGTAACAATTAGGGTTGCTAGCTACTCCTTTCAGCCCAGAGATTCAGAGTCCTTAGCACACAAATGTCCCATCCGTGACTGAGACAAACTGAGCAGTCACCCTGAACACAGTCCCAATTGTGTCATGTGGTCACCCCTCCCCCCATGTCCATGGAAAGGGACACCAGAGGCCAACCAGGCCACAGCTATGAAAGGAGGACCTGATTCAGCTCCTTGCCATTTCTCCATCGGGTTCCTCCTCCCTGTGTGGCCACCACCTTTACCACTTCTTATTTCCAAAGGACTTCCTCCTCCTCCTCCATATCTACAATCCCCTCATTGACTCTTACTGTCTATTTGTTTGCAGGGAGCTTCTCTTTGAGGCAGTATAGGGTGATGACCAGGCATTCAGGCTCTGTCAGACTATAGAGTCTGGCTCTACCACTTATTATATTTTTAAACAACCTTGTGACTCTGCCACTTATTAGTATACATTATCATGCAAGTATTTAACAACTCTTAGGCTGGGTGTGGTGGCTCACACCTGTAATCCCAACACTTTTGGAGGCCAAGGCAGGAACATTGCTTAAGCCTAGGAGTTAGAGACCAGAGTGGGCAACATCGTGACATACCCCCATCTCTACCAAAACATTTTGCCAGGAGTGGTGGTGCATGTCTGTGGTTCCAGATACTCAGGAAGCTCGAGGGGAGGATCACTTAAGCCCAGGAGTTCGAGGCTGCAGTGAGCAATGATCATACCACTAAATTCCAGCCTGGGCAACAGAGCAAGACTCTCTCTAAAAATAAAAAATAAAAATAAAAGCAGAAAAATCCTCTTAGATTCAGTTTTTACAAAGTGTCACTGGAGGCAGAAAATGTGGACTTGAAGATTTTTCAAATATTTAACACCTGTTGGCTATTTTGCAAGGTTTTCACTGGCAAAGTTTTGTGCTGGAGATGAGGAAGCTTTTTCTCCCTCTATTTTCTAAGTATTTAGCAGAAAACAGTATTAAAATAACTTAGAGGATGTATATTGCCCCTTGAACTGTTATATAAAATTTAACACAGGTAAAATAAATCAGTGGAACAGATAACAATTATTTCTTTGTCTCCTTGCTTATACCCACTTCTCCTTTTATCAAAGGAAGATCATCATTAGCTGAATATATTCTAAAGTCGTTTCTTTGTACTTTTTATTATTATTATTATTATACTTTAAGTTCTGGGATACATGTGCAGAACGTGGAGGTTTGTTACATAGGTATACACGTGCCGTGGTGGTTTACTGCACCCATCAACCCATCATTTACATTAGGTATTTCTCCTAATTCTACCCCTCTCCTACTCCCCAACCCCCTGACAGGCCCCAGTGTGTGATGTTCCCCTCCCTGTGTCCATGTGTCCTCATTGTTCAGCTCCCACTTATGAGTGAGAACATGTGGTGTTTGGTTTTCTGTTCTTGTGTTAGTTTGCTGAGAATGATAGTTTCCAGCTTCATCCATGTCCCTGCAAAGGACATGAACTCATCCTTTTTAATGACTGCATAGCATTCCATGGTGTATATGTGCCACATTTTCTTGATCCATTCTATCATTGATGGGCATTTGGGTTGGTTCCAAGTCTTTGCTATTGTGAACAGTGCCACAATAAACATTATGTGTGAATGTGTCTTTGTAGTAGAATAATTTATAATCCTTTGGGTATGTACCCAGTAATGGGATTGCTGTGTCAAATGTTATTTCTGGTTCTAGATCCTTGAGGAATCGTCACACTGTCTTCCACAATGTTTGAACGAATTTACACACTCACCAACAGTGTAAAAGCAATCCTATTTCTCCACATTCTCTCCTGTATCTGTTGTTTCCTGACTTTTTAATGATAGCCATTCTAACTGGTGTGAGGTGTTATCTCGTTGTGGTTTTGATACCACATTTTTCTAATGACCAGTGATGATGAGCTTTTTTTCACATGTTTGTTGGCCACATAAATGTCTTCTTTTGAGAAGTGTCTGTTCATATCCTTCACCCACTTTTTGATGGGGTTGTTTGTTTTTTTCTTGTAAATTTGTTTAAATTCCCTATAGATTTTGGATATTAGCTCTTTGTCAGATGGATAGATTGCAAAAATTTTCTCCCATTCTATAGGTTGCCTGTTCACTCTGATGGTAGTTTCTTTGGCTGTTCAGGAGCTCTTTAATTTAATTAGATCCTATTTTTCAATTTTGGCTTTGTTGCCATTGCCTTTGGTGTTTTAGTCATGAAGTCTTTGCCTGTGCCTATGTCCTGAATGATATTGCCTAGGTTTTCTTCTAGGGTTTCTATGGTTTTAGGTCTTATGCTTACGTTTTTAATTCATCTTGAGTTAATTTTTGTATAAAATGTAAGGAAGGGGCTCAGTTTCAGTTTTCTGCATATGGCTAGCAAGTTTTCCCAACACCATTTATTAAGTAGGGAATCCTTTCCCCATTGCTTGTTGTCAGGTTTGTCAAAGATCAGATGGCTGTAGAAGTGTGGCATTATTTCTGAGGCCTCTGTTCTGTTCCATTGGTCTACATATCTGTTTTGGTACCAGTACCATGCTGTTTTGGTTACTGTAGCCTTGTAGTATAGATTGAAGTCAGGTAGCATGATGCCTCCAACTTTGTTCTTTTTGCTTAGGATCATCTTGGCTATGTGGGCTCTTTCTTGGTTCCATATGAAATTTAAAGTAGTTTTTTTCTAATTCTGTGAAGAAAGTCAATGGTAGCTTGATGGGGATAGCAATGAATCTATAAATTACTTTGGGCAATATGG
This sequence comes from Rhinopithecus roxellana, assembly GCF_007565055.1. Taxonomy (NCBI): domain Eukaryota; kingdom Metazoa; phylum Chordata; class Mammalia; order Primates; family Cercopithecidae; genus Rhinopithecus; species Rhinopithecus roxellana. The sequence continues at coordinate 30,992,839 of NC_044551.1, read as the reverse complement.
ACATTTTCACAATATTGATTCTTCCTATCCATGAGCATGGAATGTTGTTCCATTTGTTTGTGTCCTCTCTTATTTCCTTGAGCAGTGGTTTTTAGTTCTCCTTGAAGAGGTTGTTTGGCCGGGCATGGTGGCTCATGCCTGTAATCCCAGCACTTTGGGAGGCTGAGGTGGGCAGATCACGAGGTCAGGAGTTCGAGAACAGTCTGGGTAATATGGTGAAACCCCATCTCTACTAAAAATACAAAAATTAGCCAGGTGTGGTGTCAGGTGGCTGTAATCCCAGCTCCTCACACAGCTGAGGCAGAAGAAACACTTGAACCCAGGAGGCGGAGGTTGGAGTGAGCTGAGATTGCACCACTGCACTCCAGCCTGGGCAACAGAGTGAGACTCCATCCCAAAGAAAGAAAAAGAAAAGAAAAGAAGAGTTCCTTCACATCCCTTGTAAGTTGTATTCCTAGGCATTTTATTCTCTTTGTAGCAATTGTGAATGGAAGTTCACTCATGGTTTGGCTCTCTGCTTGTCTATTATTGGTGTACAGGAATGCTTATGATTTTGCACGTTGATTTTGTATCCTGAGACTTTGCTAAAATTGCTTATCAGCTTAAGGAGATTTTGGGCTGAGACGATGGGGTTTTCTAAATATACAATCATGTCATCTGCAAACAGAGACAATTTGACTTCCTCTCTTCCTATTTGAATACCCTTTGTTTCTTTCTCTTACCTGATTGCCCTGGCCAGAACGTCCAGTGCTATGTTGACTAGGAGTGATGAGAGAGGGCATCCTCGTCTTCTGTTAGTTTTCAAAGGGAATGCTTTCTGCTTTTGCCCATTCAGTATATTGGCTGTGGGTTTGTCATAAATAGCTCTTGTTATTTTGAGATATGTTCCATCAATACCCAGTTAATTGAGAGTTTTTTAGCATGAAGGGCTATTGAATTTTGTCAAAGGCCTTTTCTGCATCTATTGAGATAATCATGTGGTTTTTGTCATTGGTCTGTTTATATGATGGATTACGTTTATTGATTTGCATATGTTGAACCAGCCTTCCATGCCAGGGATGAAGCTGACTCGATCGTAGTGGATAAACTTTTTGATGTGCTGCTGGATTCGGTTTGCCAGTATGTTATTGAGGATTTTTGCATCACTTTTCATCAGGGATATTGGCCTGCACTTTTTTTGTTGTTGTGTCTCTGCCAGGTTTTGGTATCCGGATGCTCCTGGCCTCATAAAATGAGTTATGGAGGATCCCTCTTTTTCTATTGTTCGGAATAGTTTCAGAAGGAATGGTATCAGCTCCTCTTTGTACCTCTGGTAGAATTGGGATGTGAATCTATCTGGTCCTGGGCTTTTTTTGGTTAGTAGGCTATTAATTACTGGCTCAATTTCAGAACTTGTTATTGGCCTATTCAGGGATTTGACTTTTTCCTGGTTTAGTCTTGGGAGGGTGTATGTGTCCAGGAATTTGTCCATTTCTACTAGATTTTCTAGTTTATTTGCATAGAGGTGTTTATAGTATTCTCTGATGGTAGTTTGTATCTCTGTGGGATCAGTGGTGATATCCCCTTTATCATTTTTTATTGTGTCTATTTGATTCTTCTCTCTTTTTTCTTTATTGGTCTGGCTAGCAGTTTGTCTATTTTGTTAATCTTTTCAAAAAACCAGGTCCTGGATTCATTGAGTGTTTGAAGGATTTTTTGTGTCTCTACCTCCTTCAGTTCTGTTCTGATCTTAGTTATTTCTTGTCTTCTGACAGCTTTTGAATGTGTTTCTCTTGCTTCTCTAGTTTTTTTAATTGTCATGTTAGGGTATCGATTTTAGATCTTTGCTGCTTTCTCTTGTAGGCATTTAGTGCTATAAATTTCCCTCTAAACATGCCTTAGCTGTGTCCCAGAGATTCTGATATGTTGTGTCTTTGCTCTCATTGGTTTCAAAGAACTTATTTATTTCTGCCTTACTTTCATTATTTACCCAGTAGTCATTCAGGAGCAGGTTGTTCAGTTTCCATGTAGTCATGTGGTTTTGAGTGAGTTTCTTAATCCTGTGTTCTGATTTGATTGCACTGTGGTCTGAGAGACGGTTTGTTATGATTTTCATTCTTTTGCATTTACTTCCAATTATGTGGTCAATTTAGAATAAGTGCGATGTGGTGCTGAGAAGATCTGTTGATTTGGGGTGGAGAGTTCTGTAGATGTCTCTTAGGTCTGCTTAGTCCAGAACTGAGTTCAAGTCCCAAATATCCTTGTAAATTTTCTGTCTCATTGATCTGTATAATATTGACAGTGGGGTGTTAAAGTCTCCCACTATTACTGTGTGGGAGTCTAAGTCTCTTTGTAGGTCTCTAAGGACTTTCTTTATGAATCTGGGTGCTCCTGTATTGGGTTCATATATATTTAGGATAGTTAGCTCTTCTTGTTGCATTGATCCCTTTACCATTATGTAATAACCTTCTTTGTCTTTTTTGATCTTTGTTGGTTTAAAGTCTGTTTTATCAGAGACTAGGATAGCAAACCCTGCTTTTTTTTTTTTTCTTTGCTTCCTATTTGCTTGGTAAATATTCCTACATCCCTTATTTTGAGTCTATGTATGTCTTTGCACATGAGATGGGTCTCCTGAATACAGCACACTAATGGGTCTTGACTCTTTATCCAATTTTCCAGTCTGTGTCTTTTAATTGGGGCATTAAGCCCATTTACATTTGAGGTTAATATTGCTATATGTGAATTTGATCCTGTCATTATGATGCTAGCTGGTTATTTTGCCCAATAGTTGATGCAGTTTCTTCATGGTATCGATGGTCTTTACAATTTGGTATGTTTTTGCAGAGGTTTTTCCTTTCCATGTTTAGTGCTTCCTTCAGGAGCTCTTGTAAGGCAGGCCTGGTGGTGACAAAATCTCTCAGCACTTACTTGTCCGCAAAGGATTTTATTTCTCCTTCACTTTTGAAGTTTAGTTTGGCTGGATATTAAATTCTGGGTTGAACGTTATTTTCTTTAAGAATGTTGAATATTAGCCCCACTCTTCTGGCTTGTAGGGTTCTTGAAAAGAGATCTGCTGTTAGTCTGATGGGCTTCCCTTTGTGGGTAACCCAATCTTTCTCTCTGGCTGCCCTTAGCAATTTTTCCTTCATTTCAACCTTGGTGAATCTTACGATTATGTGTCTTGGGGCTGCTCTTCTCAAGGAGTGTCTTTGTGGTGTTCTCTGTATTTCCTGAATTTGAATGTTGGCCTGCTTTGCTCTGTTGTGGAAGTTCTCCTGGATAATATCCTGCAGCGTGTTTTCCAACTTGGTTCCATTCTCCCCCTCACTTTCATGTATACCAATCAAATGTAGGTTTGGTCTTTTCACATAGTCCAATATTTCTTGGAGGCTTTGTTTGTTCCTTTTCATTCCTTTTTCTCTAATCTTGTTTTCACACTTTTATTTCATTGGGTTGATCTTAAATCTCTGATATCCTTTCTTCCACTTGATCAATTCTGCTATTGATACTTGTGTATGCATCATGAAGTTCTCGTGCTGTGTTTTTCAGCTCCATCAGGTTATTTATATTCTTCTCTAAAATGGTTTTTCTAGTTAGCAATTTGTCTAACCTTTTTTCAGGTTCTTAGCTTCCTTGCATTGGATTAGAACATGCTCCTTTAGCTCAGAGGAGTTTATTGTTACCTATCTTCTGAAGCCTACTCTGTCAATTCATCAAACTCATTCACCATCCAGTTTTGTTCCCTTGCTGGAGAGGAGTTGTGATCCTTTGGAGGAGAAGAGCCATTCTGGTTTTTGGAATTTTCTGCCTTTTTGCACTGTTTTTTCGTCATCTTCATGGATTTTTCTGCCTTTGGTCTTTGACGTTGGTGACCTTCGGATGGGGTTTCTGTGTGGACATCCTTTTTGTTGATGTTGATCCTGTTCCTTTCTGTTTGTTTGTTAGTTTTCCTTCTAACAGTCATGACTCTCTACTGCAGGTCTGCTGGAGTTTGCTGGAGGTCCACTCCAGACCCTGTTTGCCTGGGTATCACCAGCAGAGGCTACAGAACAGCACAGATTGCTGCTTGTTCCTTCCTCTGGAAGCTTTGTCCCATAGGGGCACCCATCAGATGCCAGCCAGAGATCTCCTGTATGAGGTTTCTGTTGACCCCTGCAGGAAGGTGTCTCCCAGTGATAAGGCACGGGGGTCAGGGACCCACTTGAGGAAGCAGTCTGTCTCTTAGCAGAGCTCAAGTGTTGTGCTGGGAGATCCCCTGCTCTTTTTAGAGCTGACAGGCAGGAACGTTTAACTCTGCTGAAGCTGCACCCACAGCCACCCCTTCCCTCAGGTGCTCTGTCCCAGGGAGATGGGAGTTTTATCTATAAACCATGACTGGGGCTGCTGCCTTTCTTTCAGAGATGCCCTGCCCAGACAGGAGGAATCTAGAGAGACAGTCTGGCTACAGCGGTTTTGCAGTGCTGTGGTGGGTTCCATCCAGTTCAAACTTCCCTGTGGCTTTGTTTACCCTGTGAGGGGAAAACCACCTACTCAAGCCTCAGTAATGGCGGACTTCCCTCCCGCCACCAAGCTGGAGTGTCCCAGGTCAATTTCAGACTGCTGTGCTGGTAGCAAGAATTTCAAGCCAGTGGATCTCAGCTTGCTGGGCTCCATGGTGGTGGGATCCGCTGAGCTAGACCACTTGACTCCCTAGCTTCAGCCCCCTTCCCTGGGGGTTGTGAACAGTTCTGTCTCACTGGTGTTCTAGGCGCCACTAGGATATGAAAAAAAAAAACTCCTGTAGCTAGCTTGGTGTCTGTCCAAATGGTCGCCCAGTTTTGTGCTTTAAATGCAGGGCCCTGATGGCGTACACACCCGAGGGAATCTCCTGGTCTCTTGGTTGTGAAGACCGTGGGAAAAGCTTAGTATTTCGACTGGAATGCACCATTCCTCATGGCACAGTCCCTCAAGGCTTTCCTTGGCTAAGGGAGGGATTTCCCCAACCTCTTACACTTCCTGGGTGAGGCAACGCCCCACCCTGCTTGGCTCACCCACCGTGAGCTGTACCCACTGTCTAACCAGTCCCAATGAGATGAGCCAGGTACCTCAGTTGGAAATGCAGAAATCACCTGTGTTGAACTCGCTGGGGGCTGCAGACAGGAGCTGTTCCTATTTGGCCATCTTTCCAGCCATCACTTTGTTTTGTTTTCAAAGAAAAGCACTAAAGAAAAATTCTTTATATTTCTATAGAGCTTTACATTTTATATTTCCACATACTTTGATAGTGTTTTTTTCTTAAATTCTGTTGCATGCTTCGTAAAAACAGCTATATTGGGGTATGATTTACATACAATAGAACTCACCCAATTCAGGTGTATCTCAGATTGGCAAATATATACAATTGTATAACTACCAACATACTGAAGATACAGGACCAGTGCAGTGGCTCATGCCCGTAATCCTAGCACTTTGGGTGGCTGAGGCAGGTGGATCACCTGAGCTCAGGAGTTTGAGACTAGCCTGACCAACAGGACAAAACTCTGTCTCTACCAAAAATGCAAACATTAGTCGGGCATGGTGGTGTGAACCTGTAATCCCAGCTACTTGGGAGGCTGAGGTGGGAATATCATTTGAACCTGGGAGGTGGAGATTGTGGTGAGCCATATTCATGCCACTGCACTCAATCCTGAGGGACAGAATGACAGCCTGTCTCAAAAATAAAATTGTTATACAAGATTAGAAGATGTATATATATAAAAGAAGAAGGAGACAAAAATCACCTATTTCCTTTGCCCAGGAGAGACATTTGTTAAACAATTTTAAAAATATAACCTTTCAGGCTTTTGTCTGTGTATGCGTGTGTTCCTTCTTACAAGAGTGGGTTAAGGTTGTTGATCTTTTGTATTTTAATTGTCACACTCAGTGATGAAGATAGTTTTCCTCACTTCTATCCTGGGGATCTTTTCACATCAATAAATATGCACCTACAACATTCTTTATTACTTTTTTAACTTTTAAGGTTAGGACTACATGTGCAGGTTTATTGCCTAGGTAAACTTGTGTTATGGGGGTTTGTTATACAGATTATTTTGTCACCCAAGTTTTAAGCCTAGTACCCATTAGTTATTTTTCCTGATCCCCTCCCTCTTCCCACCTTCTACCCTCTGATAAGCCCCAGTGTTTATTGTTCTCTTTATGTGTCCATGAGGCATTTTCATCATTTAGCTTCCACTTACAAGTGAGAACATGAGTTATTTGGGTTTCTGTTCCTGTGTTAGTTTGCTAAGAATGATACCCTCCAGCTCCATCTGTGTTCCTGCCAAGGACATGTCTCTTCTTTTTTAAGCGGCATAGTACAGGTGTGAGTCACACGTTCTCTTCTCCTTTTTTTTTTTTTTTTGAGATGGCTCTATTCGTGTCCCCCAGGCTGGAGTGAAGTGGCACAATCTTGGCTCACTGCAACCTCCACCTCCTAGGTTCAAACTATTCTCCTGCCTCAGCCTCCCGAGTAGCTGGGATTACAGGCACGTACCACTAATTTTGTAGTTTTTTAGTAGAGATGGGGTTTCACCATGTTATCCAAGTTGGTCTCAAACTCCTGACCTCAGGTGATAGACCTGCCTCAGCCTCCCAAAGTGCTGGGATCACAGGCATGAGCCACCGTGCCCAGCCCACATTTTCTTTATCCAGTCTGTCATTGATGGGCATTTAGGTTGATTCAATGTCTTTGTTATTATGAACAGTGCTGCAATGAACTTACGTGTGTATATGTCTTTATGATACAGGAATTTATGTTTCTTTGGGTATATACCCAGTAATGGGATTCCTGAGTTGAATGATGGTTCTGTTTTTAGGTCTTCGAAAAATAGTCACCTGGGTTTCCACACTGGTGGAAACTAATTTACACTCCCACCAAGAGTGTATAAGCTTTCCTTTTTCTCTGCAACCTCATCAGCACTTGTTACTTTTTGACGTTTTAGTAATAGCCATTCTGACTGGTGTGAGATGGTATCTCATTGTGGTTTTGATTTGCATTTCTCTAATGACCAGTGATACAATATTCTTGTAAATGGTTGCTGAATCTTTATTCGACTACTCAGAATCTTTATTTGATTCACGTTGATGGCACATGAGACTTAGATTATTTGCAATTTTATGATATTAACGCTAGTCTTGTATTCATTTTTAAGAAATTTATTGTACCTCCACCTACTTCTAAACCATATTTTTGCATTTTGAGATGATCATTTGATTTTAAGATCTGTTGTTCTTTAAAAGTGTAACATTGGTTTCTTTCCCAGGTACCCTAGAGATGTTGGGGAAGAAACTGGACCTGGTGCGTAGGTGGAGAAATGAACTTCATTTAAGTGAAGAAATACATCTGTTATGCAAGATACTCAGGTGCTGGATTTTGCATGTTTTCTCAAATATATTTTTTATCTGAATATGAAAAAATACTCTCTTAGCCCACAAAAGAGGAAGTTTGAGTAAAACTTTGGTAGAAAATGTCTGAAAGGACAAGCTTCCTTTAGCAATACAACTCCAGAAGTTTCATTTCTCCCTCTTCCTCTTCTCTTTTCAAACTAGGAAACACTTAAAATACATGGACCCTGTTGAAAAGAGCTTCAATATTAGAGTGGGGGGTTGGGGGGTGGTAGAACTGATGAGCTGATGACAGGGAAAGAGCCAGTTCAGGAACTAGCCAAAATGACAATGGTGAAAATAATTCCTCTCCAAAAATATCCATTCCTGAATTGTATCTGTGCACTTACGCCGACTAAACTTACTCCCCTCAAGTTCCCTTAAAGAATAACTGTTCTTGGCCAGGTGTGGTGGTTCATGCCTATAATCTCAGCACTTTGGGAGGCTGAGGTGCACAGATCTCTTGACCCCAGGAGTTCAAGACAGCGTGGGCAACATAGTGAGACCTTGTCTCTACAAAAAATTTAAAAATTAGCCAGGCCTGGTGTTATATGTCTGTAGTCCCAGCTGCTTGGAAGGCTGAGGTGGGAAGATTGCTTGAGCCTGAGAGATTGAGGCTGCAGTGAGCTGTGATCAGGCCACTGTACTCCAGCCAGGGCAACAGAGCAAAACCCTGTCTCAAAAAAAAAAAAAAAAAAAAAAAAAAAAAAAAAAAAAAAAAAAAAAAAAAGAAAGAAAGAAAGAAAAAAAGAAGAAAAATTGTTCTCAAAGTCTTTTTGACAAAGAAAATGATAGAAAAGTCAATGGTGGAGATGAATTCACACAAAATTATTTTCCACACCCACTTGTTCATTTTCTAAAAAGACTATTTTCAGAGATTTGAGACAAAAGGAAGTTTAGGTATCATTTAGTACAGACTTTCTTCTACATGAGGGAGTAGGTGGTGAATATATTGTTTGGATTTCATTCTGATCTTTGTTTTGTTTTTGCTGTAAAGGCTTGGCTCCTCAATTCTTGGTTTATATAACCATTTTAAAATTTTGTTTTATTTCTTGAGGAGACAGAGTCTCACTGTGTTGCCCAGGCTAGTCTTGAACTCTTGAAGGGGATCTGCGCTGCAAAGGGAGGCGCCGGGCTACTCTTATGGCGAGTAGGGTTGCAATTTCGACTGGTCCTAAGTCCCGCCCGTCTCTACCCTCGGTCTCGTTTATTCCTGCCGCTCCCAGCCTGTCCTAGACGGCCTCGTCCTTGCGCTCTGTTCTCCCTTGGACTCGCGTCGTTTGTCTTTCATGGTTCCACGACGGGGTCCGATAAAGAGGGCGTAGGGGGGGGGGGGCGTTCGACCCAAGATAGTGGAGTGACCGCTACATTGAATTTTGATCATTTGATTCTCTCTCTTTTTTCTTTATTGGCTCTAGCAGCTGCAGGTTCTGGTCTATTTTGTTCGATCTTTCAAAAACCACTACGCGATTCATTGAGTGTTGAAGGATTTTTTTGGTGTCTCTACTCTCTCTTTCAGTTCTGTCTGATCGTAGTTATTCTCTGTCTCGTTGCAGCTTTTGAATGTGTATTCTCTTGCTCTCTCTAGTTTTTTTAATGTGATGTTAGTAGTTGTCAATTTAGATCTTTTCCAGCTTTCTCTTGTGGGCATTTAGTGCTATAAATTTCGCTCTACACACTACTTTAAATGTGTCCCAGAGATTCTGGTATGTTGTATCTTTGTTCTCATTGGTTTCAAAGAACATCTTTATTTCTGTCTTCATTTTGTTATGTACCCAGTAGTCATTCAGGAGCAGGTTGTTCAGTTTCCATGTAGTTGAGCGGTTTTGATTGAGTTTCTTAGTCCTGACTTCCAGTTTGATTGCACTGTGGTCTGAGAGATAGTTTGTTATAATTTCTGTTCTTTACATTTGCTAAGGAGTGCTTTACTTCCAATTATGTGGTCAATTTTGGAATAAGTGCGATGTGGTGCTGAGCAGAATGTATATTCTGTTGATTTGGGGTGGAGAGTTCTATAGATGTCTATTAGGTCTGCTTGGTGCAGAGATGAGTTCAATTCCTGGATATCCTTGTTAACTTTCTGTCTCATTGATCTGTCTAATGTTGACAGTGGAGTGTTGAAGTCTCCCATTATTATTGTATGGGAGTCTAAGTCTCTTTGTAAGTCTCTAAGGACTTGCTTTATGAATTTGTGTGCTCCTGTATTGGGTGCATATATATTTAGGAGAGTTAGCCCTTCCTGTTGAATTGATCCCTTTACCATTATGTAATGGCCTTCTTTGTCTCTTTTGATCTTTGATGGTTTAAAGTCTGTTTTATCAGAGACTAGGATTGCAACCCCTGCTTTTTTGTGTTCTCCATTTGCTTGGTAGATCTTCCTCCACCCCTTTATTTTGAGCCTATGTATATCTCTGCATGTGAGATGGGTCTCCTGAATACAGCAGACTGATGGGTCTTGACTCTTTATCCAGTTTGCCAGTCTGTGTCTTTTAATTGGAGCATTTAGTCCATTTACATTTAAGGTTAATATTGTTATGTGTGAACTTGATCCTGCCATTATGATATTAACTGGTTATTTTGCTCGTTAGTTGAGGCAGTTTCTTCCTAGCCTCGATGGTCTTTACTTTTGGCATGTTTTTGCAATGGCTGGTACCGGTTGTTCCTTTCCATGTTTAGAGCGTCCTTCAGGGGCTCTTGTAAGGCGGCCTGGTGGTGACAAAATCTCTAAGCAAATGGTTTCGGTAAAGGATTTTATTTCTCCTTCACTTATGAAACGTAGTTTGGCTGGATATGAAATTCTGGGTTGAAAATTCTTTTCTTGAGAACGTTGAATATTGGCCCCCACTCTCTTCTGGCTTGGAGAGTTCTGCCGAGAGATCTGCTGTTAGTCTGATGGGCTTCCCTTTGTGGGTAACCCGACCTTTCTCTCTGGCTGCCCTTAAGATGTTTTCCTTCATTTCAACTTTGGTGAATCTGGCAATTATGTGTCTTGGAGTTTGCTCTTCTCGAGGAGTATCTTTGTGGGTGTTCTCTGTATTTCCTGAATTTGAATGTTGGCCTGCCCTACTATGTTGGGGAAGTTCTCCTGGATGATATCCTGAAAAGTGTTTTCCTACTTGGTTCCATTTTCCCTCCTCACTTTCAGGCACCCCAATCAGACGTAGATTTGGTCTTTTTACATAATCCCAGTACTTCTTGCAGGCTTTGTTCATTTCTTTTTCTTCTTTTTCTTTGGTTTCTCTTCTCGCTTCATTTCATTCATTTGATCCTCAATCGCTGATACTCTTTCTTCCAGTTGATCGAGTCAGTACTGAAGCTTGTGCATTTGTCACGTATTTCTCATGTCATGGTTTTCATCTCTGTCATTTCATTTATGACCTTGTCTGCATTAATTAGTCTAGCTATCAATTCTTCCACTCTTTTTTCAAGATTTTTAGTTTCTTTGCACTGGGTACGTAATTCCTCCTTTAGCTCTGAGAAGTTTGATGGTCTGAAGTCTTCTTCTCTCATCTCATCAAAGTCATTCTCCATCCAACTTTGATCCATTGCTGGCAATGAGCTGCGTTCCTTTGGAGGGGGAGATGCGCTCTTATTTTTTGAATTTCCAGCTTTTCTGCCCTGCTTTTTCCCCATCTTTGTGGTTTTATCTGTCTCTGGTCTTTGATGATGCTGACGTACTGATGGGGTTTTGGTGTGGGTGTCCTTCCTGTTTGTTAGTTTCCTTCTGACAGTCAGGACCCTCAGCTGTAGGTCTGTTGGAGATTGCTTGAGGTCCACTCCAGACCCTGTTTGCCTGGGTGTCAGCAGCAGAGGCTGCAGAAGATAGAATACTGCTGAACAGCAAGTGTACCTGTCTGATTCTTGCTTTGGAAGCTTCCTCTCAGGGGTGTACTCCACAGTTTGAGGTGTGGGGTGTCGGTCTGCCCCTAGTGGAGGATGTCTCCCAGTTAGGCTACTCAAGGGTCAGGGACCCACTTGAGCAGGCAGTCTGTCCGTTCTCAGATCTCAACCTCCCTGTTGGGAGATCCACTGCTCTCTTCAAAGCTGTCAGACAAGAGTCGTTTGCGTCTGCAGAGGTTTCTGCTGCTTTTTGTTGTTGTTGTTGTTGTTGTTGTTGTTTAGCTGTGCCCTGTCCCCAGAGGTGGAGTCTACAGAGACGGGCAGGCCTCCTTGAGCTGCTGTGAGTTCCACCCAGTTCGATCTTCCCAGGGCTTTGTTTACCTACTTAAGCCTCAGCAATTGCGGGCGCCTCTCCCCAAGCGTCGCTGCTGCCTTGCAGTTAGATCACAGACTGCTGTGCTAGCAATGAGGAAGGTTCCGTGGGCGTGGGACCCTCCCGGGCAGGTGTGGGGTATAATCTCCTGGTGTGCCCGTTTGCTTAAAGCGCAGTATTGGGGTGGGAGTTACCCGATTTTCCAGGTGGTGTGTGTCTCAGTTCCCCTGGCTAGGAAAAGGGATTCCTTTCCCCCTTGCGCTTCCCAGGTGAGGCGATGCCTCGCCCTGCTTCAGCTCTTGCTGGTCGGGCTGCAACAGCTGACCAGCACCGATTGTCCAGCACTCCCTAGTGAGATAAACCCTGTACCTCAGTTGAAAATGCAGAAATCACCTGTCTTCTGTGTCGCTGGTGCTGGGAGAAGGAGACTGGAGCTGTTCCTATTCGGCCATCTTGCTCCGCGCCCCCCCACAATACACTATTGTTAACTGTAGTCACCATGCTCCACAATGGATATCAAAACATTGATTTCTCCTGTGTAGCGGAAACTGTCTACTCTTTGACCAACATCTGCCAATCCTCCCAATACCCAGCCTCTGGTAACCACCATTCTACTCTTTGCTTCCATAAGTTTGGCAAAATTAATTTTAGAAAGTAACCCACATATATGCCATCGGCCAGAAAATGCACATCAAACACAATTGCATTGGTAGATTATAAGTAGGTTGATGGAAAAACTGTATCATGCTAAAGTTAACTTTTTAAAAGCAGGATTGGTTATATCAGTATTAGAGAATGTATTCTTTGCAGCAATAAAATTAATAGACACAGGTAGGATGTTACATAATGGTATAGGGATAAATCCACCTGGAAGACATAGCAACACTAAACGTGCTTGCAGCAAGAAGCAAAGCCTCAGACTACATGAAACAAAAGCTGCTAGAGCTGACAAGAGTAAGATTTCAACACTCCACTTTCAGCAATTGATTGTACTATTTTCTGATTGGATTGGAAAGCAAAACAACTGTAGACTGAATTCCCAAAGCCTACCTATAGCAAATGAGTCAAAAATGTTAATTCAAAAAGACAAAGTATACTAAATATTATAGATTGTATTTTTTTCAAAATTTTAAGTGCCAATCTCCGGAGTGACTCTCAGCAGTGGGAGTATTGCATTTATCTATGGAACTCAAGCATGTGTCTCTGACGTACCTTAGTCTATAGCACATGTAATCCAAAATAAAAATTTTTAAAGTAGGTCACATTGTGCCATTCACATTTACTGATACATCAGATACATTTGCTCCTAGGTCTTTCAAATAACATTATGCTATTCTTTCTTCTGTGTCCAAGCAAAGGCTTTAAGAGCCAGCCTCCCAAAGTGCTGGGATTACAGGCATGAGCCACTGTGCCCGGCCAAGTGCAGATAATTTTTTAAAAGTGATTCACAATCTTAAAATCTAACCAGAATGAATTACGGTTAGAATGCAATAAAACAGACAAAAAAGGGCACATATTATTGCAAAAGAGTGCAATTTCCAAGGGAGATATGACACTTACGATTATTGTGCACCAGCAATATGTCACCAACATTCCTAAAGAAAAAGATACAGAAGACTCAAGGAAAAACAGACACAAATCAGCAATACAGAATTTTACATAGGCTCTCTCAGATCAAAGGGACACAATTAATAAGAACATAGAACTACATAAATAACAAATAAGATAGGTCTGACTGCTCCATATTGTGGTCTGCACCTGCACCAAGATCTCAGGCTTTAACTCTCATAAATGGGAAGTAGGTCATAAGGGCCAATGTTCCTGCAATAGTAACCGAACAAAGCCTGGGTGAAATCATGTTTAAAAATTCAAAACATGCCGGGCGCGGTGGCTCACACCTGTAATCCCAGCACTTTGGGAGGCCCAGGCGGTGGATCACGAGGTCAGGAGTTCAAGACCATCCTAGCCAAGATGGTGAAACCCATCTCTACTAAAAATAGGAAAATTAGCTGAGCGTGGTGGCGGGCACCTATAATCCCAGCTACTCAGGAGGCTGAGGCAGAGAATTGCATGAACCCGGGAGGTGGAGGTTACAGTGAGCTGAGATTGTGCCACTGCACTCCAGCCTGGGCAACAGGCTCAAAAAAAAAAAAAAAAAAAAAATCAAAAACAAATACAGTACTCAGAGGACAGTGAGGATCTCTTAAGGGAAGGCAGGACCTGCAGATTAAATCTAGGACTTCAAACTGCTTTCACTCAGAATGCCTACCTGAAAAGAAACAGCTGTAAAACTAAGCTATGCTTTGGTGACACCGCTAGAGATGAAAGCCATATCTCAGAGCTGACCAAAGGTGGTGATGTTGGTAAACCACCTCCTCACTTTTAGGTGAGACCCCAATGGCCATCACTTTCTGAGTCAGGAGGAAGAAACCATAAGTAAATCAGCTGTCACTTGTAGCCTGACTTTGCATCACCTGGGTGCAAATTATAAAATACATTAAACTGGATGGCGATGCAAATACCACAGATAGAGCTAGGGAATACAGCTAACCTAGGTGGAAACGTATATCCTTAAAGGCATATAATTGAAAAGGAAGAACAGCTGAAAATTACTTACGCATCCATCTAGAGAAATTACAAAAATAACAACAAAATAAACACAAATAAATACAAAGAATCATTGAAAAAAGAAATGAATGAGAAAGAAACCAAATACTCAATAGAGAGTTTTAACAAAGGGCTTCACCAGTCCTTAAAAGTCTGTAAAACCTCGGCTGGGTGCAGTGGCTCACTCCTGTAATCCCAGTTCTTTGGGAGGCTGAGGCGGGCGGATCATTTGAGCACAGTTCAACATGGTGAAACCTCGTCTCTGGTCAACCTGGTGAAACCCCATCTCTACTAAAAATGCAAAAATCAGCCAGTTGTGGTGGTACCTGCCTGTTGTCCCAGCTACATGGGAGGGTAAGACAGGAAAATCGCTTGTACTCCAGAAGCGAATGTTGCAGCGAGCTGAGATCGCGCCACTGCTCTCCAGCCTGGGCAACAGAGCAAGACTCTGTGTCAAAAGCAAAACGCAAAAAACAAAAAGTCTGTAAAACTCATAAACCGCGGGTGAGACTTGTGAAGATAAAAGAAGTAAACACACAAATTGGTAATATCAGGAATCAAAACTGGGAGGCACACCATTAGAGACCATCAGGCCAATAAGTTGAAAATTTAGAGGAATTGGACAAACGGTAAAATACTTAAAATACTGAAACCTAAGAGAAGATGTAAAAACATGATTGGATCTGTAAATGTAAAATATATGCAATCAGTAATTAAATAATTTTGACAAAAAATCTCTAGTCCCAGATGGATCATAAATGAGTTCTGTCAATGTTTATGTGAGAGATCACTCCAGTACCGCACAACTTTTTCAGGGAATAGAGGTAGCGAGTACACTACCCCTTGTCTTTTACTAAGCGAACCTTGACATGGAAACTAGACAAAGATAATTTGAGAATGGCAAATTTCAAAGCAATTTGTCTCATAAAAATACATGAAAATATCACATGCCACATACTTGTTAAAAAGGCTAGCAATATCTTTTAAAAAGATACTATAAAAGCTAAAAATATATACATATTTTAAAAAAAGATAGTATATGATATGGTTTGGATGTATGTCCCCATCCAAATCTCATGTTCAATTGTAATCCACAATGTGAAGGTGGGGCCTGGTGGGAGGTGACTGGATCATGGGGACAGAGTTCTCATAAATGGTGTAGCACCATCCCCGTAGTGCTTTTCTCCTGATAGTGAGTTATCGGGAGACCTGGTCCTTTAAGTGTGTAGCACCTCCCCCAATCTGTCTTCCTCCTGCTCCGGCCACGTAAGAGGTGCCTGCTTCCTCTTGGCCTTCAGCCATGATTGTAAGTTCTCTGAGACATCCCCAGAAGAAGAAGCCCCTATGCTTCTTGTACAGCCTGTAAAACCATGAGCCAATTAAACCTCTTTCTTTTATAAATTACCCGGTCTCAGGTATTTCTTTATAGCAGTGTGAGAACGGACTAATACGCTATACTATGACCAAGTTGTATTTATTCTAGCAAAGCAAGGTTGGTTTAACATTAGAAAAGGAATCAATGTAATTCACCACTTGAACAGATTAAAGGGAAGAAGAAAACTAAATGTGATCACCTCAATAGATGCAGGAAAATAATTTGGTAAAAGTCATCATTCATTCATGATGAAACAACCTGTGGAAAAGTCGGACTCTATGAGCCTCTCCGAGAGAGTTTCAGATGCAATGTTGGAGTCGACAGTCTTTGGAGATATGTCACAGCACCAGAATTCCTACTAGGAAAAGGTAATAAGTTTAAGTGCATGAAGACTAAAAGAAGATTCTGCAAGCAAAATTCATCTAAAGTAAAGTTAAACTTCAAGAAGCAAAGTTTAAAAGTGCTTACCAACCATATCGCAAAGGGTAGATTTCCCTAATAGGTAGATACCCTCAGTGGATTCATTTTTTGAAAAAAGGAAATAAGCCTACTCTATTGTCATTGATAACGCTAGCTGCTGTAACAGATGAACTCCAACTTCTTAGTGGCCTAACACTATGAACATTTTTCTTGCCTACATTTTTCCAAAAGGAAACAGGACTGGGGAGGGTTGGCTCTTCTTTTGAAAATAATCTAGGACCAGTTGACAGAAGCTCTGCTATCTTCAACACTTGGCTTCATGGGTCGCTCTGGGTGTCAGCATCTTTCCAGCAGATGGGGAAGAAAGAGTAGGAGGATCCTACAGGAGGTTTTTATGAATCATGCTTGGGAGAGTTGCCACTCGGGCCCACCATCCATTGCCCAGGCCTCAGTCCACCAGCCACAGGTACCTGCCAGGATGCTGGGAAACCCCAGGAGGAAAAGGAAACAGATCTGGAGGACAGCTAGTCATCTCTGTACATGTGGGCCTGAACAGTTCACAAAAAGAAAAACACAAAAAGCTCCCAAATGAATATAAAACTTCCTAGCCTCGCTCCTAATGAGAGAAACGGGTATCTGAAGCACAATAAAATACTGTCCATCATCTATCCTACGGACAGATATGCAAATGTTTGACACAGACTGATTTGGCGAGGATATGGGAAGAGTCACATCCTGCATTGTTAGTATGGGTGTAACTTGATGTAACACCTAGAGAAGGCAGTTTAGCAATATCTGTCCACATGGTGTGCGTGGTGTGTGCTTTACCCTCCTCCTCCAGAAATCCTGCTGCTATGAATTGGTCCTTTGGATGTACTTGCACTTGTATGGAATGACATTACATGTTAGTTTACTCAATGCGGTGTTGTCTGTAATAGCCTAAGCCCGGGCAAAACCCTGTGTCAACATGGCACCGGCTAAACAAAGAAAAGGATATATCCGCATCAAAGGATGCCATGCAGGCATGACAAAGAACAGAATGCTTTCACCTGTGTGGAGCTACACTGCGTGAATGCAAATCCTGGTTCTTCCCTCGTTTAGAAGTATTACCTATGGCAAATTATGTCAATTGCATGTGTTCTTCACTCCTCCTGCACAAAATGAGGAAAGCACCTACTTCCCTAGGTTATGGTGAGGATGAGCTTAATAGATTTGAAGCATTTACAACAATGGCATAGCAGGCACGCTATAACTTTTGGCTGTATTAAGCACAGAATGTACTCCAGGATACATTATTATTATTATTTAGATGGAGTTTTGCTCTTGTTGCCCAGGCTGGAGTGCAGTGGCGGTATCTCAGGTCACCCCAACCTCCCCTCCCGGGTTCAAGCGATTCTCCTGCCTCAGTCTCCCGAGAAGGTGGGATTACAGGTGTGTGCCACCACACCCGGCTAATTTTGTATTTTTAGTAGAGATGAGGTTTCTCCATGTTGGTCAGGCTGCTCTCGAACTCCCGACCTCAGGTGATCCACCCACCTCAGCCTCCCAAAGTGCTGGGGTTACAGGCGTGAGCCACCGTGCTCGGTCCCAGGATCCATTCTGAGATGGAAAAAAATGCCAGGTCCACACACCGTTTGGTGCTTGCCTTAATATATAGAAAGAGGAGTTTGCATGATGTATACGCCTGAATCCCAGTGATGTTCCTCCAGAAGGGCATCTAAAAGCCTGGCCTAAAAGAGGAGGGGCCTTTAAGAAATAGCTCTGGATGGTTCAGCAATGGAGGTGAGAAGACCCGTTGCCTGCACATAGTTTAGAAACTTTGGAATTTTACAGCAGGTGTGCATGTATCACCTATTCCGTTTCTTAATCTGTGCTAAAGGAAAAAACAGAAAAGAAAAATAAATAACAGGCTTTGGAGCTATACAAGCCTGAATTTGTGACTCTACTATGCAGGTCAAATGATATAACAAGGGGCCTCGTATAAAAGGAGCATGTGGGGTCCACTGTACTCACACTGCTATAAATATAAACTATGAATTGTCCTATCCATCCCTAGAGTCCAACCAGGCCAGCGGTTCGCCCACTGCAGATCGTCTCAGCCAGTTCACAAGGAAGTATCTGACCGTTATGAATCCAACTTGGAAGAAGTTCGACCCAGTGACCCACCTGTGGTTCCCAGAAGCAGGGTTAAGCACCTTAGTCCCCAAAGCAACCAAATATATCGGGGATATCCATCTCCCTTAGGAAATGCAGGGTGAGGCTTTCCCTAAGGGTCAGGCCTGAAAGTTGGTGGGAAGAGTTGGTGCCTATCTTCTAGGTATTGCCCGGTTTGTCTTCAAACTAAGAGTGCCTGTTGGTGTCCCATTTTCATGCTTCCATAGGACAGCAGGGCTCATAGGTCCAGCCATCTTTCCTGTCCTCAGCCCAGAACACCATCCTCTTTGCCTCTACCTGCCCTGCCTTCCTCATGGGGTTTGGTAGCTCTACTTTTCATTCACCACAGTGCCGTCATCCCCGTCCATGCTCTGCTCATCAGAGATACTCCAGGGTATGTTCCCTTCCCCACAACTCCACTAACATGGTATTCATAGTCTTCCAGGCCCCGCAGAGCCCGGCCGGCCTATCTCTCCAGGCTCTTATGCCAATTGTGTGCAAATCTCTGCTTTTGAGTCATATGGTGAAAAATTAGTCTCAGACATCCAGACACTTGCCTCACACTTATAACTAGGTCTCTGCACTGCTAAGAATCTGGCCTTTCACCCACAGCTGGTCCATGTTGTTCTCCTGATGGACATAACAGAATTGCCCAACAAAAACGCAAATCCTATAATAGGTTCTTTTTAACGCAATATTTCTGAAATGCTCCAGGCTTCCTTATGGCATGCATTCTATTCTCCTTCATTGCAATGACTGATAAACCCAATTTGTTTAACTGCCTGTGTACTCCTGGTCCTCTTTGACTGGAAGGCATTGACAATTCTCATGCTGGCCTTCTTTCAGTTTATCAAACATGCCGATTTCTTTACTGCCCTATAGCCTTTGCACATACAGTTCCCTCTGCCTAGAAAACTGTTCTCCTCATCCTGTTGCTCTAGGTGAAACTTCTCCAATTTATTTACTAATTAAATAATTCATTCCACAATAAGCATCTAACATTTGCCAAGGGCCAAGCACTGTGTGAGGTGCAGGCAATTCAGTGAGGAGCAAAACCAGACATGGTGCTATCTGTCCTCTTGCTTACAGGTCTGCAGATAACATTAACCAAACATCACATTAATGAGCATACAATCTGTAATGACAGTGCCCTGATGATAAGAAGCAAATTTCTATGTGGGATCATAATAATAGGGCCCTAACCTAGACTCGATGTGGGGCACAATTGAGTGGCACCAGAGCTGAAATCTGAAGGATGAATGGCACATCCTTAAAAAGCCGTGGTTGGGCTGGACACGGTGGCTCACGAGTGTAATGCTAGCACTTTGGGAGGCTGAGGCTGCCGGGTCACTTGTGGTCAGGAGTTTGAGACCAACCTGGCCTACATGGTAAAACCCCATTTCTACTAAAAATACAAAAAATTACCAGGGCCTGGTGGCGGGTGCCTGTAATCCAGCTACTCTGGAGGCTGAGGTGGGAGAATCCCTTGGACCTGGGAGGCGGAGTTTGCAGTGAGCCAAGATCATGACACAGCACTCCAGGCTCGGGAACAGCGATTCCGTCTCAAAAAAGAAAAGAAAAAAAAGAAAAAAGCAGTGGTGGTCGTTCAGTCCTTACTGAGAGCAACAGCATGTATGAAGGCCTTGTGGTTAGCATTATTGTAACAAGTCCAAGGAACTGAAGAGGTTTTATGTGACTGGAGTGAAAAGCACAAGTAGGAGAGTGCTGTGAGATGGGGAGTCAAAGAAGGAAAGTGGCTGAGGGCCACTCAGCCTGGTAACTGAGTCTGTGTAATCAGATGGCCTGCATTTGGCCCAGAGCTCTCTCAGTGAGTAGCTCTGTAACAGGGGCCTAAGTAATTGAACCTTGTGGGGCCTTTACCTGTATCCCATCGGATGATGAAAAAAGCTACCTTACAGGGTTCTTGTGAGAATTCAGTGACATCGTGACTGTAAAGCACACAGAACCATCAACTCTGATGACCAGTGGCAGTCATTCAGTGCATGTGAGCAGTTATTACTGTGACTACGATGGATGGGCTAGGATGGCAGGGCTGAATCAAGAGTGGCACCACAGGTGCAAAACTGCAACATTCCCTGTTGCCGACACTCCACTGGCACGACTCTGGCTGTGAACATTCTCTTAAATTTTGCATCCCAAGTGCCTCTCTTGTCGCACCCTAGTCCTGAACCTCAGGGAGAGGTCAGAACGCTTAGGCTATGCTAAAGATTTTGGCTTTTACCCTGAGAGCATGGAAGAGCTTTTACGGTTGTAACCAGGTGGAGTGACTGGGATGTGCATGTGTGTGTGTATGTGACATCCTCTTCTTGTAAATATCATGTGGACAAATTTGGACTGGAGAGAGGCCAGAGTGAATGTGGGTAATGGCCAGTTAGGAAACACTTCAAATTGTCAAAGTATGACATGGTGAGAACTTGGGCAAGAATAGTGATAGTGAAGATGGAAAAAAGGGAGCAGCTTGATGGATATCTAGGAGAAAAATCTGTAAGAGTTGGCAAGAATACCATGCAACAGGTAAGGGAGAAAGAGGTGACAAGGATGATGCTTAAATTGCTGGTGTGTACCACTGAATAGAGTCTGATGCCATTGAATGGGATGACAACACTGAAAAGGAACCAAATACAGGGGGACAAGCACACATTTGTCCTTGGTCCTGTGGAGTCGGAGTTGCCTTTAACACACTCAATCGGATATATTGCACAGAGAGTTGGTCATTCTAGTCTGGAGCTGTGCTGACGGTGTGGCCTGGTAAAGAAATATCCTTGGTGACTTATAAATGGCTAGTTCAAGGTGAGGGTCAGATTGGGGTCGTCTTAGGGAGAGAGCATGGATTGGTAATAAGTGGCCCTAGGACCAAGCCCAGAGGAAGTCAAACACGCAACGCCCGGGTAGTGGAGGATGAGCTTATGGAGGAGCTACGTGAATGGCCAGAAAGGGAGAACAACATCGGGAAAGCAGTGGCACAGAATTGAAAAGATAAGAGCGTTTCTAGGAGGAAACAGTGCTCCGTGGTATCAGAGAGGGAGGAAGGTCATGCAATTGAAGACTGGACAATTTTCATTACCTGTAGTGAGCCAGAGGCCACAGGAGATATCAGTCAATGAAAGACAATGCGTGCGGGTGGGTGCCAGAGTGAAGGTCAGGTGCAGGCTGACAGGTGAGAGAGAAGTGGAGGAATGGTGGCGGAGCAGCCACACCTTCTTCAAGACACCTGGCTGTGAAGTGAAGGAGAGAGAAAAGACGCTTTGTGGAGGGGTTCATTAGTGAAAGGAAGGGTGATTTTAGAAAAAATAAAGGAAAACGAGTTAACATGCCAAGTTTAAATTTTCAACATTACGAGTTTTCTCTGGCTCCAGGCTGTGTGCTCAGCACTTTACATCCATTAGGGGGCATTGAAGCCTCTCAGGATTCCAATGGTACGGGGTTATTACCACATTCGACGGATGAAGACCCGGGGTTGGAGAGGTTATGTGACTACACCTAAGTGGCAAGGTACGTACCAGTGTGACAGGAAGACTAGGCACCTCCCCAGTGCAGTACCCTATCATGTTTCCCTTGAATTTTGGCTGCTGCTCCCAGATTCCTTCAGTTGTGCCTGTCTTTCCCCTACTTTGGCTGTGCGCGACATGTGACAGAACCAAACCAGACTTCCCAGCCTCCTAGAGGGAGAGGGGATGTTTCTTGAAGGCAGGAATGGGAAGGTGGGGGAATGCTTCTGGGATACCCCTGAGCTTTGTCTCTGGCTCTGTTGAGTTGTAGGGGTGGCTCTCTTGAGCATGTTTTCAAGGACTGGGAGTGGAGGTGGACGATGGCCAATTGTCTGGAGACTGAGTACAGGATACGGTAGATGTTTTCTCTGGCTGCTCTGACTAACTCCTGAGGAGCAAGCAGTGAGCTCAGGGACAGACAGGAACTCTTTTGTGCAACAGGGAGATTGCCTCCTAGGGCTCACATCAAAGGAGAGGAGTGACAGGCACAGGAGGGATGGACACTGTTTGAAATCCCAGCACCGGGCCTTCTTGAGCCTTGGACAGGAGTGCAGCCACCTGTGCAGGTGGATTTCTGTTGTCAAAGGCACCTTCCGCAAGGAATCTGGCAGTGCCCCTTCAGCCCACCCTGAGCAAAGCCTGTCTGCTGCTCTCTGTGGACCTGCAGGAAAACAGTGTCTGTCTTTGCCTTAGTGTCACCTTATAGATTGAGGGGACACGCAAGTTCATCAAAAATTATGTTTGTGTCTCCTGCTCTCTTCTCAACACGCAGAACAGAGCTAACTTTATGAATGAACAAAGTAACTGCTTCGCATCCAACTCCAATTTTATTCAATGTAGGTAATAAGAGCTGAAAACATGACACAATTGTATGTTGAAATTGTACTAGTAGTTAAATTTATTCAGTGCTTGCTGTGTGGCAAACACTCTTCTACGTGTTTGTATGAATTCTTTCACTATGGCATGTGATATGAAGAAAAGGCACCTAGGCTGCTCTAACTAACATGGTGACCTGACCTAGTTTGAGGGGTCAGAGAAGACTGCCCGGAGAGTGTCATTTACAATATTGTCCAAAAACACTTAACATGAGATCTACCTTCTTACCAAACCCTAACGTGTACAAGACAGTGTTAACCGTGAGCACAATCTTGTACGGAAGTCTCCAGAGCTTGTTTTTCTGGCATAACTGAAACTTGACGCCCACTGATGAGCAACTCCGCATTTCTCCCACCCCATTCAGCCGCAGGTAACCACCATTCTACTCTCTGCTTCTATGAGCTGACTATTGTATATCCCTCGTTTCAGTGGAATCACCTAGTATTTGTCTGTCTGTGAGTGGTTCATTTTTAGGGCACTATTCACAATAGCCAGGGTACACAACATATTAAATGTCTATCACTGGGCCAGGCCGGATGGCTCACGCCTGTAATCCTAGCAATTTAGGAGGTCGGGGAGGGCAGATCACTTGAGGTCTGGAGTTCAAGATCACCCTGGCCAACATGGCGATACCCATCTCTAGTAAAACTACAAAAACTAGCCGAGTGTGGTGGTGCACGCCTGTGGTCCCAGCTACTCAGGAGGCTGAGGCACGAGAATCGCTTGAAACCGGGAGGCAGAGGTTGCAGTAAGCCGAGATCGCACCATTGTACTTCCACCTGGCCCTGTCAAAAAAGAAGAAAGAAAGAAAGAAAGAAAGAAAGAAAGAAAGAAAGAAAGAAAGAAAGAAAGAAAGAAAGAAAGAAAGAAAGAAAGAAAGAAAGAAAGAAAGAAAGAAAGAAAGAGAAAGAAAGAAAGAAAGAAAGAAAGAAAGAAAGAAAGAAAGAAAGAAAGAAAGAAAGAAAGAAAGAAAGAAAGAAGAAAGAAAGAAAGAAAGAGGCCGGGCGCGGTGGC